>NW_012114966.1:947805-951573 GCF_000951035.1 Colobus angolensis palliatus | reverse complement strand
TGGATTTTCAGCAACAGCCTCAAATTCCAGAGCACAAGCTGGATTCTTCCCGCATATCTCCTCCCTGTCTAGCCTGCTGCTCACAAGCAACTCCCCTCTCTCTGCGCTCACGGTGAAGTAAGGCTTCTCCGAACTGACGCGCAGTTTTCGAGTCGGTAACTCCTGGACGCTGAACCCCAGGTCGGTGGCGAGGTTCCCCACTACTGAGCCCTTAGGCATTTCCTCGGGAATCCGGTAGCGGATCTGCTCACAGAGCGCCGGGCAGAACAAAGGCAGCAGGAAGAGAAAGAACATTGACAGCCTCTCAGCCCGGCCCAGCTCCCCAGCGCCGCTCCCCATCCCTCTTGCTCTCCTCAGCTTGCTCACCAGCCTGGAGACGCCGAGTTACAAATAACCTCTTTATTGCAGATTTTCGGATCTCCGAATGGACTTTAGTTCCAGTTCCAGTTCAGGAAAAGATTCTTCTTTTTCCAAGGAGGAGGCGGTGCAAAGGCTGGCGCTGGGGAGTCTGAACCGGGGCTGCCCTGGAAAGCGCGTTGCGGCTGCGCGAGGAGAGCTGGAGGCCAAGCTCTCCACTTTGGCCAACAGCGGCGCCCAGAGTCAGCACTAGGAAACTACAGCCTCTGCTGCTTCAGTTTAACCAGCGCAGTAATTGTATTTGAGGGCCTAACTTAACAAGCCAAGTTTTTACGTTCATATATTTAATAACAAATTATAACACACTCTTTAAGGTATCTTTCTCTGTTTTCCAAATTGTTAGAAATATCACGTTGGGTTTTTATGCAAACCTGCATACATTGGTCCATTCTTTCACCATTCTGCAAACATAGCTTGAACTCTTTAGCTGGAACTAAGTATTGCCCTTGTCACTGCAATATAATAATTAACATGTTACAGTTCTTGCTGTCAGAGGCTTCATAATACATTGATTTCAAAAATTGATTTGTATTGGCTATGGCGTGTGGAAACAATTTTATCATTCTTCTGTTCATTTATATGATTTCCGACCCCCCAATATTTCTACTGTTTTATATTGCACATATTAGGGAAATCTATACTATTTAAAACTATTTTTTAAAGTTGTGGCAATTTTGTACCAATCCCCAAACATCTCCTCTTCCTAACAATATTAACATTCTTTATAAAAATAATTTTTCTTTACTCTTCTACTTCACAAAATATTACTTTAAGTATACTGCCCATATGATTCAGCCAAGAAATGATATACCCTACTACATTGCTCTTCTTCATATCTCAAAATACTTGTCTTATGTCATATCTTTTACAGTACATAAATTCATTCTTAAGAGTTACTGGGGAAACGCTTATCTATTCTGCAATACAAGGTACAAATGGATATTCTAGTGGATTGCATTATTATCCTATCTATGTACCATCACTGTAGTGAAGAAGTGACTTTGGAATTGGATAAATGAAGCTCATAAGTTTGTTTACATAAATTTATGGAATATAGTGACATTGGTCAACCTTCTTTAGTCCATTTGTCAGATTAATAAAAACAACTAGCCAACATTTTTAGGTAGAGTAAGGATTTTCTTTCCTACCAGGGCAACTTTCATCATAGTTTTTTAAATTGCAAAGTGCCAATAATATGTTGTCCTCTCAAATGTGCATCCAAATGGTACACAAACTATGAAGTTAACTCCCACTCCACTGAATATGCACCATACAGTAGAACACTACACAATCCTTAGGAAATGTCCTTTTCATTAATAACAAACATTTATTGGGTCATCTACTTTTACATTACGTCAATCAATTCAGGGATTAGCTTTATTCAAATGCTACAAGAAGGTATGCAGGAATATAGTAATGGGTAGCCTATATTGAGTTTTTACTATTAATATTCTTTTTTTTTTTTTTTTTTGGAGATGGAGTCTCGCCCTGTTGCCCAGGTTGGAGTGCAGTGACACAGTCATGGCTCACTGCAACCTCCACCTTCTGGGTTCAAGTGATTCTTTTGTCTTAGCCTCCCAAGTAGCTGGGACCACAGGCGCGTGCCACCACGCCCAGATAATTTTTATAATTTTTAGTAGAGACGGGATTTCACCATGTTGGCCAGGCTGATCTTGAACTCCTGACCTCGTGATCTACCCGCCTCGGCCTCCCAAAGTGCTGGGATTACAGGCATGAGCCACCGTGCCCGGCCTAATATTAGTTTTTTTTAGAGACAGGGTCTAGTTCTGTCACCTAGGCTGGAGTGCAGTGGCATGATCATAGCTCACTGCAGTTTCAAACCCCAGAGTTCAAGCTGTTCCCCTGCTCCAGGCTCCCAAAGTGCTGGGATTTCAGACATGAGCCACTGTGTCCAGCCAAGACTGAATAACTTAATTGAATTGATCAGCTTATTTAGAACTTGTGTACCTGAAACGTTGGTTCTTAAAATCAACATTCTCACCATTTCATGTCGATGCACAACCAAAACAGCTAATTGGAATTGTATTGAAATATGTTCTTTCGTATTTCACAAAAGTCACTTTCAACAGTTTAAAATTACATTTTAATTCAGATCTAATGTTTTAGCTTTTGTTTTTTGTTTGGGGGGGGGCAATGGACATTCTAGGCTTTAGATTTCATGTCTCCATGGGCATAGAGCCCAGGTGACCACGGACACACATACTTAATATTTAGTAACCAGTCTCATCTGCCACCGAGATCCATCTTTAAAGTTTGTTCATGTTTTGAAAGATGGTAAGAAGTATTAAAGTTTTGAAGGGCACTGGTACAGAAACAGGACTCAGAAAAGAGGTTTAAAGTGAAAAAATCTACAAGAGCCTAGTTATAGGTTCAAATGCTAAACATAACCCTAAAAATTCTGAGATATATTTTACTTTTGCTAAGCTAATACAAGGCTTTAGACTTCTTGATAATTTTCTGAAGTTCTAGTTTAGGATACACACACACACGTACACACAAACAATAGCAAAATTACCGGCATGGATGGGTAGGTACTTCTTAAGTGAATGAGTGATAATAGGAATAAAATAGTGGAAGGCTTAAAATGGTTCAACAATCTTTTCCAAGTCGTTTAAAAGCAAATGAAACAACAACCTATGACTATTAGAGTTTAACTTTATAGTAACACCAACAAAATAAACCTGAAACTCTGTGATATGCCTTAAAACTATTTTCAACTATCTTCACAATGTTTTTCAAAACATAATTTATGCCAAATAAAATTCATCTGGAAATTAAAAGCAAGCAAAGAACTAAACTCACCTGACCACGATCAGCTTCATTCTTACATTCATGAAAATCTATGGATGTTAACAAAGAATCATTTTTCTCACAGCTCTCCTGACTGATGAGCGTGTCTGCGTAGTTGGGCTGGGGAAAGATCAAGTGACTCTTCCGCGAGTCTGCGGTGAGGGAGACTTCATGGGAATAGGCCTTCAGGAAAGCCTGTACCTCCTCAACACCTACAAAATGTGAGGCAGGCACACCCACCAATGTGCCACCGGAACCCTGGGGCAGGCGTGACTTGTGCCAGCGCCTCAGCCTGAGCCCCAGAAGCACAATGACAAAGGCAAGGAAGACACAGGAGACTGCAGCCACCGCCACCACGAGATAGAGAGTAAGGCTCGAATCGTTCCGGTCTACCGAAGGCTTCAGACTGCCCAACTCGGTCAGGACTTCGGGGATGCTGTCAGCCACGGCCACGGTGAGCGTGACAGTGGCGGAGAGAGGGGGCTGGCCGTGGTCCTGGACGGCCACCACGAGGCTCTGCTTGAGCGCGTCTCTGTCCAG
>NW_012114966.1:938573-947755 GCF_000951035.1 Colobus angolensis palliatus | reverse complement strand
CCACATCCAGCTAATTTTTGTATTTTTAGTAGAAACAGGGTTTCACCATGTTGGCCAGGCTGGTCTTGAACTCCTGACCCCGTGATCCACCTGCCTCGGCCTCCCAAAGTGCTGGGATTACAGGCATGAGCCAATGCACCCAGCCAACATATAGTATTTTTAATTAAATTTTAGGAGATTCAAAAATCATAAATCCATTAGGTAGGAATAAGAAAGTATATATGAGGAACATGAGAAAGAGATGGAAACTACCAGTGAAATCAGTGAAGAAAGACAACTACTAGCAGTTTCTTTGCTTTGAAAGATGAATTAAATGTTTACATACATTAAATTTAATATTTATCTACAGATAATAAAATATAAACATGTTAAAGAATGAGACAATCAATGGGTAAAGCTAATTTCATTAGCTTTGAGAAAGAGGACAAAAAAACCGTACCAAATGTTTTTGCTAGCTAGGAAGCTAAGAGCAAACTCTCCCTACTTTGTAAACCTATAAGGCTACTTCTTTTATGTGATATAACAACTCACAATTCACTGCTCCTCTTAAAGAATGGTTGGACAACTTTTCTGAGCAGCTACAACTTTCCTAAGACAACTCATTAGACCTGACAATATACGGTATTTTCATGTAAATACAGAAAATTTGGTGGGTAATGAAAAAGAATAGACATAAATAAAACTCACCAACTCAGGACGGGAAGTCGACTCACTGGAATTACAAAGTGGAAATAAGGCCCCAGATGAATCACCACAAAGTATGTCTTGTCCTGAACTCAATTGCTCACTACATTTTAGGAAATTAAACTCCGTTTTTCCTGTATGTGCAACACATAGGTTGTAGGAATAAGGCAAAGTCCCCTCGCTGTAGTTGGGGGGAATCACAGGTCCAGACTTGACACAGAGACCAGGTTGGAAGCAGCTCCAGGCGGCGGGGCTGGAGGAGCGTCGCAGGCGCAAGGCAATGGCCAGAATCATGGCCAGGAGGAAGAGTACTGAGATCAAGGCCAAGGCCACCACTAGGTAAAACTGCAGCTCAGCCTGGGGGTCAGAGGGTACAGGGCGGTCAGTGATATCCGGCAGCACCTCCTGCAAGCTGTCGGCAAAGACCAAGTGCAGCGTGACGGTGGCGGAGAGTGGCGGCTGTCCACCATCACGCACAGCGACCAGCAGGCGCTGTCGGGCCGCGTCCCTGTCGCCCAAGGCACGCGCCGTGCGCACCTCTCCCGTGCGCAGCCCCAGGCTGAAGAGCCCGGGCTCGCTAGCCTGCAGCACGTGGTAGGACAGCCAGGCGTTGTGTCCTGAGTCTGCGTCCACCGCCACCACCTTGGTCACCAGGTAGCCGGGCTCTGCAGCGCGCGGCACCATATCGAAGAGCGCAGAGCCATCGGGACCCAGCGCGGGGTACAGCACCCTAGGCGCATTGTCGTTGCGGTCGCCCACCAACACGCGCAGGCTCACGTTGGCGGTGAGCGCAGGCGAGCCCTGGTCGCGGGCCTGCAGTGTGAGTTCGAAGGCGCGCAGCTGCTCGTGGTCGAAGGCGCGCTGCGCGAACACCACCCCGCTCTCTGTGCTTATGGACACGTAGGATGACAGCTCCCGCTGCTCCAGGTCACTGGCCACGATGGAGTAAGAGACTTGGCCGTTAGGCCCCAAGTCAGGATCGGAAGCGCTGACTTGTGAAATAGAGGCTCCAGGCGAGTTGTTCTCGGCCACGTAGACTATATAGGAAGACTGTGAGAAAACCGGAGCGTTGTCGTTTACATCACCAATGTGCACGGTGATGCTGAAACTGGAGGAGAGGGGAGGCTTGCCCCGATCTGTGGCCGTAATGGTGATATTGTACTCTGGATTCTGCTCGCGGTCTAGAACAGCATCTGTCACTAATTTATACGTGTTTCTTGAAGAAGTTAATATTTTAAATGGCACATCACCTTCCAATTTACAAGTAACTTCACCATTGTGTCTGGAATCCTTGTCACGGACTTTGAGCAAAGCAATATGTGTTCCTAGCTCAGCGTCCTCCATAATTAGGTTGGGTAGAGACTGGAATATCACTTCTGGGACGTTGTCATTTTCATCTATGACTTCTACTTCCACTGTGCATTGTGCAATCATTCCTCCACCATCCCTTGCTTCCAAAACTATGGAATATTCGTTGACTTCTTCAAAATCTAATGTATTTAAAACAGTAATTTCCCCAGTGTTAGAGTTCAGGTCAAATTGGGTGATCTGGTTAGCTTCACTGAAAGAGAAAGTAATCTTGGCATTGACACCCTCATCCTGGTCTGTGGCAGTCACCTGTAGCACCGTGGTCCCCGGGTACACTTTTTCTGAAAGGCTCACCCTGTATACCTCTTGACTGAACACTGGAGCATTATCATTGGCATCAGTCACTAGAACTTGTATCTGTGCAGTGCTGCTTAGGGGTGGAGCTCCAAAGTCCAAGGCAGTCAAAGTCAAGTGGTAAGATTTCTGCTTTTCTCGGTCCAAAGGTGTCTTCAATACCATCTCAGGGTATTTACTACCATCTGATTTCTCTTTATTTATCAGTGAGAAATGATCACTGGGACTGAGTTGGTAATTCTGCAGTGTGTTGCTACCAATATCCGCATCAAGGGCAGATCCTAATATAAATCGTGTGCCAGGCTGTGCAGACTCACTTACTTGCAGCTCAAAGGAATTTTGCGTGAATGTTGGCGTGTGGTCATTAATGTCCTCGATCTCCACATTCACGTGAAAAAAGTTCAGTGGATTTTCAGCAACAGCCTCAAATTCCAGAGCACAAGCTGGATTCTTCCCGCATATCTCCTCCCTGTCTAGCCTGCTGCTCACAAGCAACTCCCCTCTCTCTGCGCTCACGGTGAAGTAAGGCTTCTCCGAACTGACGCGCAGTTTTCGAGTCGGTAACTCCTGGACGCTGAACCCCAGGTCGGTGGCGAGGTTCCCCACTACTGAGCCCTTAGGCATTTCCTCGGTAATCCTGTAGCGGATCTGTTCACAGAGCGCGGGGCAGAACAGAAGCAGCAGGAAGAGAAAGAACATTGGCAGCCTCTCAGCCCGGCCCACCTTCCCGGCGCAACTCCCCATCCCTCTTGCTCTCCTCAGCTTGCTCACCAGCCTGGAGACGCCGGGTTACAAATAATCTCTGTGTTGCTGTTTTTCGGATCTCCGAAAGGACTTTAGTTCCAGTTCCAGTTCAGTAAAAAATTCTTCTTTTTCAGAGGAGGAAGCAGTGTAAAGGCTGGCGCTGGGGAGTCTGAGCTGGGGCTGCCCCGGAAAGCGCGTTGCGGCTGCGCGAGGAGATCTGGAGGGCCAAGCTCTCCACTTTGGCCAACAGCGGCACCCAGAGTGATCACTAGGAAACTACAGCCTCTGCTGCTTCAAGTTAACCAGTGCAGTAATTATAATTGTGTGCCTAACTGAAAGAACAAAAACTACATGGATATGTCTATATATTTAATGACGTCTAAAAATGTACTCTTAGGAATGCCTTCATCCCAACTTTGAAGATTTTTAGGCAAATCATGTAGATTAAGTACATAAACATCTGTCTATTGACATAAGCTTTCCCCAATCTTCAAACATGCACTATCTATATAAAGATAGCCATAACGCAAACTTGGCCTAAACCATCTCAGAATACAGTAATTTTCCATACTTAGTCATTAGAAATATACTGGATACATTTTATCTTTCTTTCATTATTCCTAACATTTTCTCCACTTTTGTAAGTACCTCCAAATTGATTTATTTCAACTTTTTCCGGAGAGTATCAGTAATGCCAAAACTGCCTTTTAGAAGGTGCAACTTATACTTATCTTCAAATACATCTGCTTTCCCAATATTTTCAGTGATTTCATTACAGGAATATTATGTGATTCTCATTTCGATGATCACAGGCAATAGCCTACTCCTCTCCTCATTACACAATTATTTTCCTGGTTATGAAATACAACATTCATCTTCAGAGTTATCAGGGGCATAATACATAGCCTCAAAACACAAAGTCACTGAGATCTGCTGCACCGCAGCACTGCTTCCTACCTCTGCAGGTATTTTACATTCCTTGGTGACCTCTGAATTGAAGGAAACAATCCCTGGAAAATTTGATTTTAATAGCTCACTGAGTTTGGTGATTATTTCTCTCCGTTGCTAAAAACAATTTTATGCATCTAATAAATTTTTGTCAGAAGATTTTCTTTCACAAAATACCTTATAACCATATTTCTGGCATAGGACCTTCCCTCAGTAACATTGTTAGTGTCAGCAACATTGTCTGCTACCCCAAGTGATTGTACATCTGAAATGTGAACACTGCAGAACTTGTAAAATATATCCCCCACATTATCGTACAGTCTATCATGTGCAAAATACTACCGAATACAACACTAGTCTAAAAAGAAGTCTTTTTTTGAAAAGACAGAATCTTGTTATATTATCTAGGTGGGCCTCCAGTTCCTGGGTTCAAGCTGTCCTCTTGCCTCAGCCTCCCATGCAGGTGGACTATAGCTTGCAACACCATACCTGGCTAAAAGGGTCTTTTTAATTAATACTCAAAGGTCTCTGGAATCAAGATTACTTTGTCATCCACCCTTTCTGGATGACAATCACTTGATATATTGAGTTTTACTAAAATGTTACACAAAAGAATACGGAAGTAGTTAATCCCAGATTGGGTTATTTCCAACTGAATTTTTCAGTAGACCTAATAAATAAAATCAACTACTGGTCTAGGATCTGTGTACATAAGACGGTCAAGGGTTTGAGTAAATGAGACAGTTGAAACAAAGCCAGTATCCCCAATCTCCCACTTTGATAGCCCACAGACACACTTCACCTGGCTGTACCACTAAAATAGCACACTGGAATTCTCTGTTAAAACATGCAATTGCCTATGTCACAAATGCCAATTACAACACTTGAAATGACATTTCATTTGACATATTTTATTGGTTTTGTCTGATGGCCTTTAGTGTGGCATCTGTCTTTGATATAGATCTTAGTGAAGTGTGATACACACACATTTCATTCTTTAGGCATAAATCTAACCTTCTACTACCACCCCATTAATAGGTCATTATACTGTAAGTAGGTCAAGAAGCAATCAAGATTTTTTAGGACCACCAAGCTGAGGTACATGGAGGCAGATTCAGGCACAGAAAAAAATCTTCACATGGAAGAAATCTTTCAGAACCTTTTATGTATTTAAGTGCAAAAGAGAATCCTGAGAAGGCAGCTGAGGTGTGTTTTATTCCTGCTAACCTTGTGCAATATGAAAGACTCGATTCATTCTAATTTATAAAACATATGAGTGAAGAAAGTAGGTTGGAACATAGATTGGAAAGTAGGTGGAAATTATAAAATGTGATAGTCCACTTTTTCATAATCTTGTCCACAGGCTTTCACTAAAGAAATGCTATAACCTATGTGTTCTATATTAAAGTGTCACAATGAAGGAAACTGGTAGACTCAGTTTTATCTCTACAAAGTTTTTAAAATCCCTATTTTCAAAACACTTGTTTTGCAAAATAATAGAGAAATATCATGCAAACAAATTACTCATGGAAATAAAGGAAGGGCTGGGCTCACCTGAATAGTTGGCACTTTGTCTTTACATTCATGAAAACCCACAGATGTTAGCAAAGAATCATTTTTCTCACAGCTTTCCTGGCTGATAAGTGTGTCCGCATAGTTGGGCTCGGGGAAGATCAGGTGACTCTTCCGAGAGTCCGAGGTGAGGGAGACCTCGTGGGAATAGGTCTGCAGGAAAGCCTGCACCCCATCCATGCCCACATAGTGCGAGGTGGGCACACTTGCCAAGCCACCTTCTGAAGCCTGCAGCCGGCGTGACTTGAGCCAGCGCCGCAGCCTGAGCGCCAGCAGTACCAGAACGAAGGCTACGAAGATGCAGGAGACTGCGGCCACCGCCACCACCAGGTACAGCATGAGGTCAGAATTGTAAGGACCGTTGGAGGGCTCAAGGCTGCCCAGGTCGGCCAAGACTTCGGGGATGCTGTCGGCCACAGCCACGGTGAGCGTGACGGTGGCTGACAGAGGAGGCTGGCCGTGGTCCTGGACGGCCACCACGAGGTTCTGCTTGAGCGCATCTTTGTCCAGCAGGGCCCGCGCCGTGCGCACCTCGCCCGTGTGCAGCCCCACCTCAAAGAGTCCTGGCTCGCTGGCCTTAAGCAGGAGGTATGACAGCCAGGCGTTCTGGCCTGAATCTTTGTCCACTGCCACTACCTTGGTCACCAGGTAGCCGGGATCTGTGGAGCGGGGTGCCAGCTCCACGCCAGTAGATCCGTCTGTGGGGAGGGCCGGGTACAGGATCTCGGGCGGGTTGTCATTCTGGTCCAGAACAAACAGGCTCAGTGACATGTTGCTACTGAGAGGCGGGTCCCCGCTGTCTCGTGCAGTCACTGTTAGTTGTAGTTCTCTCAACTGCTCATAGTCAAAGGATTGCAGCGCGTACAGGACGCCAGTGTCAGAGTTTATGGAGACATAGGAGGACACTGGTCCCCCCTGGGTGGTGTCTTCAGCCAAGGAATAAGTGACCTGGGCATTCTCCTCACTGTCGTGGTCCTGTGCAGTCACTAAGAAAATGGAGGCCCCTCTGGGGTTGTTCTCAGGGATGTAGACTGAGTAGGATGAGTGGGGGAAGGTGGGTGGGTTATCGTTGGTGTCTGCCACCTGCATGAAGATGTGAGTTTCCCTGGACAAGGGAGGAATTCCATCATCTGTGGCTTTCAGTGTGATGTTATACAAAGAGAGTGTTTCCCGGTCCAAGTTTTTGGTTGTGACCAATCTGTAATAATTATCTATTGTTTTTTCTAATTTAAAAGGTAGATTTTCTGGAATGGTGCAGGTCACCTCACCATTCTTCCCAGAATCTCTGTCTTGTACGTAGAAAAGAGCAATTACTGTTCCAAGAGGTGTGTCTTCAGGGATTGAGCTACTTAAAGACGTCATAATCACTTCTGGAGCATTATCATTTACATCTAAAACTGTGATCAGTACTTTTGCCTTTGTCAGACTACCAGGAACATCTTGAGCCTGAACTTCCATTTCATAGAAGCCGGTTTCTTCATAATCTAATCCTTCTAAAGTTGATAATTCTCCTGTAAGCGAGTTCAGATGAAACATCTGTAGAAGTTTAGGAGTTATTTTCCGAAAAGAATATGTCACTTCCCCATTGACTCCCTCGTCCAGGTCGATAGCATGTATCGTGAGCAGTTTTGTGCCCACTGGTACATTCTCGGGGACAGTTACTTGGTACTGAGGCAGAAAGAAGACAGGCGCGTGGTCATTCACATCCACCACTGTTACCTGGATGCGGGCGGTGCTGGATCGGGGCGGGTCGCCGCCGTCAGAGGCTGTGAGGACCAGGTGGTGAACCCGCTCTTCCTCCCGGTCCAGCACCCGCTCCAGCACCAGTTCCGGGTACTTAGTTCCATCGTCTCCACTTTGCACAGCCAGGGAGAAGTGGCGATTGGGGCTGAGCTGATAACTGTGGAGGGAGTTCGTGCCCACATCTGGATCCCCAGCCTCGCTTAACGGAAACCGAATCCCGGGAGCTGTATTCTCCATTATTTTTACATTTATTTCTTCTGTCAAGAATCTTGGAACGTTGTCATTAATATCTATTATTTCCACGTCTATAGGGTAAAGATTCATTTTATCTTCCATCAGGATGTTAAAGTTTACCAGACACCGCGCGCTCTGAGCGCAGATCTCTTCCCGGTCTATCCTGCCCGCAGTGACCAAGCTGCCGCTGCGCGGGTTCAGGGCGAAAAGCTGGGTCCTACCTCTGGAGATGATGCGGACTCCGCGCTCCACCAGCTCCTGGGGCTCCAGCCCCAGGTCCTTGGCGATGTCACCCACAAAGGACCCTTTGTCCATTTCCTCCGACACGGAGTAGAGAATACGTCCTGCCCAGGCTTCCCACAGGGTCCCCAGGAGGATGGAGAGCAGGAGGAATCCTCTGTAGTCCCCGCCCCTTGGCTGAGCCGCCATAGTAGTCCTGCTTCTCTTACTTAAGCGCCGGTCTCGGGAAGTGCTTCAGAATGCGGGTGTATCCGGGTGGACCCCTGTGTCTTCGGAAGGGGAGCTCAGAATCCAGCAGGATAGAAGCTTGAGTTTAGTGCAGCCTGGAAGAGGGCTTATCGCAATCTGTCGTTTCTCTGTGCTGTAACACTCGGTGGTTTCTGTGGGATCTCTCGCACCGTTTTTCCCTGGTTGGTGAACAGCGGCGCTCTGAGTCCTTACTAAGTTACTGCACTAGATTGATGCACACAATACACTGATTTCATAGAAAATTGTTTCATCTTTCAAAATTTCCCTGTTAAATTTCTTTGCTCTAGATATCCCTGATAATTTAAAAATCCATTTTAAGACATTGAATTAATGCAACAGTACTCATGGATGGGTGTTTGATAATCTTAGATAATTTTTTAAAAAACTGCTTTGCCTTGCAACTTTCAAGTGACTCTTTTGGGCCCTGACTCACACGTTATTGCACATAGGAAAATCAGTCATTGAAGGCAAAAAGGTAAATTTTATTTAAATACATATGAAAAATTTTACGTAGAAAATATTTACATCAGTGTATATAAATTTTAATTAATTCAGTATTAATTGAACTAGACATCATTAATTGGTTCTAGACACCATCATGCAGGATTCAGAAAGTCAAAATTGTTGTAAAACATATAGACCTATTTTAATAAATTTTTGATTGTATAGAACCTTAGAGATGGTCTAACACCTTCATTTTAATGAGAGGTGGGGAGCCAGACACGGTTGCTCACTCCTGTAATCCCACACTTTGTGAGGCCGAGGCAGGCGGATCACCTGAGGTCTGGAGTTTGAGACTAGCCTGACCAACATGAAGAAACCCCATCTCTACTAAAAATACAAAATTATCCGGGTGTGGAGGCGCGTGCCTGTAATCCCAGTTACTCAGGAGGCTGAGACAGGAAAATCGCTTGAACCCGGGAGGCGGAGGTTGCAGTGAGACGAGATCACACCATTGCACTGCAGCCTGGGCAACAAGAGCAAAACTCCGCTAGAAAGGGGAGGAGGGAGAGAGAAAAGAAAGAAAGAAAGAAAGAAAGAAAGAAAGAAAGAAAGAAAGAAAGAAAGAAAGAAAGAAAGAAAGAAAGAAAGAAAGAAAGAAAGAA
>NW_012114966.1:925477-938298 GCF_000951035.1 Colobus angolensis palliatus | reverse complement strand
CTGTCCACCGCCACCACCTTGGTCACCAGGTAGCCAGGCTCTGCGGAGCGGGGCGCCAGCTCCACGCCGGTGGAACCGTCTGTGGGGAGGGCGGGGTACAGGATCTCGGGCGCGTTGTCATTCTGGTCCAGCACGAACAGGCTTAATGATACATTGCTGCTGAGGGGCGGGTCCCCGCTGTCGCTGGCTGTTACCAGTAGCTGCAGGTCTCGGATCTGCTCATAGTCGAAAGATTGCAGCGCATACAGGACACCGGTGTCAGAGTTGATGGAGATGTACGAGGATAGGGGCGCCCCTTGCAGCGTGTCCTCGGTCACAGAGTAAGTGACCTGGGCATTCTCCTGGCTGTCGGGGTCGTGTGCAGTCAAGGAGAAGATGGAGGCTCCTCTCAGGTTGTTCTCTAGGATATACGCTGAGTAGGAGGCACGAGAGAATGTAGGAGGGTTGTCGTTAATGTCTGCCACGTGCAGGGCGATGTGAGTTTCAGTGGACAGAGGCGGTGTTCCTAGATCTGAGGCCATCACTGTGATATTGTAGATAGAGACATTTTCTCGGTCCAAATATTTCCTTGTCACTAATCTATAATAATTATCTATTGACTCTTCTAATTTAAAAGGTAAATTATCACGTGTGTAACAGACAACTTGACCATTCTTTCCAGAGTCTTGGTCATGCACACTCAAGAATGCAATTACTGTTCCGGGAAGAGAATTTTCTAACACTGGGCTAAACAAAGACGTAATGATCACTTCTGGTCTATTGTCGTTTATATCTTCCACCGAAATGAACAATTTGGTCCTCCCCAGAAGTGCCCCCACATCTTCGGCTTGTATTTCCATTTCATAAAACGAACATTCTTCATAATCTAGACTTTTTGCTATTGATATTTCCCCAGTATTTTCATTAAGCTGGAATAACGGAGTTTGTTTTTCATTAATTTTCCGGAATTTGTATGCCACTTTTCCGTTGATTCCCTCATCCGGGTCACTGGCTGTTACAGTAAGCAGCCGCGTGCCTGGGGGCATGTTCTCAAGGACTTTCACTCTGTAAATCGGTTGAGCAAAAACCGGGGCGTTGTCATTTGTATCCAGTACTGTCACATGAATGCGCACTGTGCTGGAGCGACGCGGCTCGCCGCCATCTGAGGCCGTGAGGACCAGGTGGTGAAGAGCCTCTTCCTCCCTGTCCAGGGCGCGCTCCAGCACCAGCTCTGGGTTTATGACTCCATTGTCTCCAGTCTGCACGTCCAGGGAGAAGTGGTGATTGGGGTTGAGCTGGTAGCTCTGGAGGGAGTTCACGCCCACATCCGGGTCAACAGCTTCTGGGAGTGGATAACGTGCTCCAGGAACCGCGATTTCGTTAATTTTTACTTCTAGATCTTCGATCTGGAATTTCGGGTTATTATCATTAATATCAATTATTTCTATTTCTATCCCAAAGAGTTTTCCTTTATCCTCAACCAGGATGTTAATATTTATCAGACACCGCGGGCTCTGAGCGCAGAGCTCCTCCCGGTCTATCCTGCCCGCGGTGACCAAGCTGCCGCTGCGCGGGTTCAGAGCAAAGAGCTGCGTCCTACCTCTGGAGATGATACGGACTCCGTGCTTCGCCAGCTCCCGGGGGTCCAGCCCCAGGTCCTTGGAGACATTACCCACGAAGGAGCCTTTGTCCGTCTCTTCTGGCACCGAGTAGCGAATCTGTCCCCTCCCGATTTCCCACAGCGTCCCCAGCAGCGCGCACAGCAGGATCAGCTCACCGCGTCTGGGTCGACTCTGTGGAGCGGCCATTGTTATTTTGCTGCAGAATCTCCTCAGAATCTTCACTGCGCATAAGTGGGTCTTATTTAGTTTCTTGCCGCAGCTATGGAGATGATAATCCTCCGGAAACCTGGAGTGCCTCCAAACAGGGGTGGGGTTTCGCTACATTCCAGCAGTTAGTTTGTGGCATCTGCGGGTCTTTGCGAGGTGTGAGATCTGAGTGTTTTCGGTTGCATTTCTCTCCCAGTAGGTGAACAGCGGCGCTTAGAGTCCTAAATAGTTACTGCACTGAGACACAGATTACTTCTAAATGTAATACTCTACTAGATTACTGAGAAAAAAATACCATCTGCTTATTACTTTGTTTTGAATTTATTTGATTTATCCCTAAACCCATATTTTAAAAGAAACAGCCAAAGAATGTGAGATGAAGGTTTTATTTAGTGTTATTAAATGATCAGATTAGATCAGAATGATCCAGTAGCATTGGATTAAATTACTTACATTTTTGCAATACATTTGGTCTTAAAAAAATAACATGATACTTTCATTTCCCACTGTGCTCTAAGCTTTATTGTAAATGTCTCCAATATATACTAACAAATAACTAAGAACTTCAGTTGTCACCAGAAATGAATTTATCTTGAGACTAAAATAGACCTACTGGAGATGACTGACTCAGAAATTGTTTTATTTGGTTTAAACTACTTAATCATTTTAGAAGCTTTCCATAGAGTTGTTGCTTTTAAATTATTCTTCTAAATGCCACTTGAATTACATGTTGATAATGTTTTCAAATAAAAATTGTAGAATTTCAATAGGATAAATGCTTTTACCATTGCAGTTTTATGAGATATTATATTGTTTTGCTATTTTATTTACATTGTTTATATTTTTCTATTTGAATACTTGAAAGGTACAGATGAATATATGATAAAAAGCAAAGCTCCATCCCATCCCTTTCACCAGAGATGATTAAACTTAAAGCAGACTTGACTTTTTAAGGTAGACATATATTCTAAAGTTAACTTTACCTACATTAATACTTTGATCTAAAGAACTGCAAAAAGTAATGACTATATAATACTTACTAAGAAGCCAAACAGTAAGTATGACTACAAAAAATCTGTTTCCCTTCAAGACCAGCCTGGGCAACATAACAGATCAGCCTACTTCACCCTTCCTTTGAAGAATGGTATGATAGCTTTTTCACTGACTAAAACTTTCTTAAAACAATTAATGAAATCTGAAAACTTTATATTTTCCTGTGAATATATTATGCATATGGAAAACTGGGTAGACAATGGAAACTATACCAGTTAAATTAGTGAAGAAAAATACTGTCTGTACTAAAAACAGAGAAATTAGACAGGTCTGGTGGCATGAGCCTGAGTTCCAGCTAGTCAGGAGGCTGATGCAGAAGGAATGCTTGAGCCCAGGAGTTTGAGGTTGCAGTGAGGTATCATTGTGCCACTGTACTACAGCCTGAGTGACACACAGGGACTCTGTCTCAAAAAAAAAAAAAAAAAAAGAAAGAAAGAAAGAAAGAAAAAGAAAGAAAGAAAAAGAAAAAAGAAAAAGAATCAAAAGAGGTTTCCTTCCTTCGGCAATTTGTAAAGTAGCCATTAACTGAAGCAGTTGCTTAGAGATACCTAGCAAAAGGCTCATATAATGTTCCTTCATATTTTGTATATATTTTGTATGCACACCAGATTGGCAGTTTTCAAGACTATATTTCTCCCCTAGAGGTAGCAGGATGATTAGAAGACCCATAGCTATATTAGTTTAGGGCTGCAGATAAGGCAGTTACATATTATATATTAGGGCTGTGTGTGAGAGGGACAACAGACACAAAACATTGTCTTTTCTTTGATGGAGGATATGGAATGAGCTTGAATACAGATTAATCCTGAAACTCCTATGTTGCAAGTAAGGAGATTCTGCTTTTGATCTTCTCATGAGCATAGCAGACCCTTTTCTAAGTAAAAGGATCACACACACACACACAGCGTACACTGCATATAATCACAAGGGGTCCATGGACATAAAAATCCAGTTGACTCCTTATTCTAAGAGCTCTTGAAACAAAAGGGAAGTTAATACAAGAAACAGTAGACTACTATGGAGACTATACCAGTTAAATTAGTTAAGGAAAGTGTTGCATTTTAGCTTAAATTCTTTGACTTTATTATTTTTATATTTATGGTATGTCCAAGCTGAAAAAAGTATTCATCATATATTAGGCAACAAGAAGGAAAATGTATGGGAAAAATCTCATTCACATTTTAGGAGAGAGCCCATAACTATCTAACATTTTCACTTTGTGGTTAAAACCACACCCTCATTGCTTTGTAAATCTAAGCTTGGCTAAAAAACAAACAAATTTTTGGGCCATTGCTCCTACTTCACTCCTCCTTTGAAGAATGATATGACAGCTTTTTAACTGACTACAACTTTCCTCAAATGATTCATGAGATCTAAAAATTATATATTTTCCTGCAAATATGATATTTTCTTGTGAATATGGAGAAATGGGTAGGCAATGAGAATTAAGTTATACTTAAAGGAAACTCACCTGATGGGAAGTCAATTCACTGGAATTACAAAGTGGAAATAAGGCTCTAGATGAATCACCGCAAAGTATGTCTTGTCCTGAACTCAACTGTTCACTACATTTTAGGAAATTAAACTCCGTCTTTCCTGTATGTGCAACACATAGGTTGTAGGAATAAGGCAAAGTCCCTTCGCTGTAGTTGGGGGGAACCACGGATTCGGATTTAACACAGTGACCAGGCTGGAAGCAGCTCCAGGCGGCGGGGCTGGAGGAGCGTCGCAGGCGCAAGGCAATGGCCAAAATCATGGCCAGGAGGAAGAGCACTGAGATCAAAGCCAAGGCCACCACTAGGTAAAACTGCAGCTCAGCCTGGGGGTCAGAGGGGTCGGGGCGGTCAGTGATATCCGGCAGCACCTCTTGCAAGCTGTTGGCGAAGACCAGGTGCAACGTGGCGATGGCAGAGAGTGGTGGCTGTCCACCATCACGCACGGCGACCAGCAGGCGCTGTCGGGCCGCGTCCTTGTCGCCCAAGGCACGTGCCATGCGCACTTCGCCCGTGCGCAGCCCCAGACTGAAGAGCCCGGGCTCACTAGCCTGCAGCACGTGGTAGGACAGCCAGGCGTTGTGTCCTGAGTCTGCGTCCACCGCCACCACCTTGGTCACCAGGTAGCCGGGCTCTGCAGCGCGCGGCACCATATCGAAGAGCGCAGAGCCATCGGGACCCAGCGCGGGGTACAGCACCCTAGGCGCATTGTCGTTGCGGTCGCCCACCAACACGCGCAGGCTCACGTTGGCGGTGAGCGCAGGCGAGCCCTGGTCGCGGGCCTGCAGTGTGAGTTCGAAGGCGCGCAGCTGCTCGTGGTCGAAGGCGCGCTGCGCGAACACCACCCCGCTCTCTGTGCTTATGGACACGTAGGATGACAGCTCCCGCTGCTCCAGGTCACTGGCCACGATGGAGTAAGAGACTTGGCCGTTAGGCCCCAAGTCAGGATCGGAAGCGCTGACTTGTGAAATAGAGGCTCCAGGCGAGTTGTTCTCGGCCACGTAGACTATATAGGAAGACTGTGAGAAAACCGGAGCGTTGTCGTTTACATCACCAATGTGCACGGTGATGCTGAAACTGGAGGAGAGGGGAGGCTTGCCCCGATCTGTGGCCGTAATGGTGATATTGTACTCTGGATTCTGCTCGCGGTCTAGAACAGCATCTGTCACTAATTTATACGTGTTTCTTGAAGAAGTTAATATTTTAAATGGCACATCACCTTCCAATTTACAAGTAACTTCACCATTGTGTCTGGAATCCTTGTCACGGACTTTGAGCAAAGCAATATGTGTTCCTAGCTCAGCGTCCTCCATAATTAGGTTGGGTAGAGACTGGAATATCACTTCTGGGACGTTGTCATTTTCATCTATGACTTCTACTTCCACTGTGCATTGTGCAATCATTCCTCCACCATCCCTTGCTTCCAAAACTATGGAATATTCGTTGACTTCTTCAAAATCTAATGTATTTAAAACAGTAATTTCCCCAGTGTTAGAGTTCAGGTCAAATTGGGTGATCTGGTTAGCTTCACTGAAAGAGAAAGTAATCTTGGCATTGACACCCTCATCCTGGTCTGTGGCAGTCACCTGTAGCACCGTGGTCCCCGGGTACACTTTTTCTGAAAGGCTCACCCTGTATACCTCTTGACTGAACACTGGAGCATTATCATTGGCATCAGTCACTAGAACTTGTATCTGTGCAGTGCTGCTTAGGGGTGGAGCTCCAAAGTCCAAGGCAGTCAAAGTCAAGTGGTAAGATTTCTGCTTTTCTCGGTCCAAAGGTGTCTTCAATACCATCTCAGGGTATTTACTACCATCTGATTTCTCTTTATTTATCAGTGAGAAATGATCACTGGGACTGAGTTGGTAATTCTGCAGTGTGTTGCTACCAATATCCGCATCAAGGGCAGATCCTAATATAAATCGTGTGCCAGGCTGTGCAGACTCACTTACTTGCAGCTCAAAGGAATTTTGCGTGAATGTTGGCGTGTGGTCATTAATGTCCTCGATCTCCACATTCACGTGAAAAAAGTTCAGTGGATTTTCAGCAACAGCCTCAAATTCCAGAGCACAAGCTGGATTCTTCCCGCATATCTCCTCCCTGTCTAGCCTGCTGCTCACAAGCAACTCCCCTCTCTCTGCGCTCACGGTGAAGTAAGGCTTCTCCGAACTGACGCGCAGTTTTCGAGTCGGTAACTCCTGGACGCTGAACCCCAGGTCGGTGGCGAGGTTCCCCACTACTGAGCCCTTAGGCATTTCCTCGGTAATCCTGTAGCGGATCTGTTCACAGAGCGCGGGGCAGAACAGAAGCAGCAGGAAGAGAAAGAACATTGGCAGCCTCTCAGCCCGGCCCACCTTCCCGGCGCAACTCCCCATCCCTCTTGCTCTCCTCAGCTTGCTCACCAGCCTGGAGACGCCGGGTTACAAATAATCTCTGTGTTGCTGTTTTTCGGATCTCCGAAAGGACTTTAGTTCCAGTTCCAGTTCAGTAAAAAATTCTTCTTTTTCAGAGGAGGAAGCAGTGTAAAGGCTGGCGCTGGGGAGTCTGAGCTGGGGCTGCCCCGGAAAGCGCGTTGCGGCTGCGCGAGGAGATCTGGAGGGCCAAGCTCTCCACTTTGGCCAACAGCGGCACCCAGAGTGATCACTAGGAAACTACAGCCTCTGCTGCTTCAAGTTAACCAGTGCAGTAATTATAATTGTGTGCCTAACTGAAAGAACAAAAACTACATGGATATGTCTATATATTTAATGACGTCTAAAAATGTACTCTTAGGAATGCCTTCATCCCAACTTTGAAGATTTTTAGGCAAATCATGTAGATTAAGTACATAAACATCTGTCTATTGACATAAGCTTTCCCCAATCTTCAAACATGCACTATCTATATAAAGATAGCCATAACGCAAACTTGGCCTAAACCATCTCAGAATACAGTAATTTTCCATACTTAGTCATTAGAAATATACTGGATACATTTTATCTTTCTTTCATTATTCCTAACATTTTCTCCACTTTTGTAAGTACCTCCAAATTGATTTATTTCAACTTTTTCCGGAGAGTATCAGTAATGCCAAAACTGCCTTTTAGAAGGTGCAACTTATACTTATCTTCAAATACATCTGCTTTCCCAATATTTTCAGTGATTTCATTACAGGAATATTATGTGATTCTCATTTCGATGATCACAGGCAATAGCCTACTCCTCTCCTCATTACACAATTATTTTCCTGGTTATGAAATACAACATTCATCTTCAGAGTTATCAGGGGCATAATACATAGCCTCAAAACACAAAGTCACTGAGATCTGCTGCACCGCAGCACTGCTTCCTACCTCTGCAGGTATTTTACATTCCTTGGTGACCTCTGAATTGAAGGAAACAATCCCTGGAAAATTTGATTTTAATAGCTCACTGAGTTTGGTGATTATTTCTCTCCGTTGCTAAAAACAATTTTATGCATCTAATAAATTTTTGTCAGAAGATTTTCTTTCACAAAATACCTTATAACCATATTTCTGGCATAGGACCTTCCCTCAGTAACATTGTTAGTGTCAGCAACATTGTCTGCTACCCCAAGTGATTGTACATCTGAAATGTGAACACTGCAGAACTTGTAAAATATATCCCCCACATTATCGTACAGTCTATCATGTGCAAAATACTACCGAATACAACACTAGTCTAAAAAGAAGTCTTTTTTTGAAAAGACAGAATCTTGTTATATTATCTAGGTGGGCCTCCAGTTCCTGGGTTCAAGCTGTCCTCTTGCCTCAGCCTCCCATGCAGGTGGACTATAGCTTGCAACACCATACCTGGCTAAAAGGGTCTTTTTAATTAATACTCAAAGGTCTCTGGAATCAAGATTACTTTGTCATCCACCCTTTCTGGATGACAATCACTTGATATATTGAGTTTTACTAAAATGTTACACAAAAGAATACGGAAGTAGTTAATCCCAGATTGGGTTATTTCCAACTGAATTTTTCAGTAGACCTAATAAATAAAATCAACTACTGGTCTAGGATCTGTGTACATAAGACGGTCAAGGGTTTGAGTAAATGAGACAGTTGAAACAAAGCCAGTATCCCCAATCTCCCACTTTGATAGCCCACAGACACACTTCACCTGGCTGTACCACTAAAATAGCACACTGGAATTCTCTGTTAAAACATGCAATTGCCTATGTCACAAATGCCAATTACAACACTTGAAATGACATTTCATTTGACATATTTTATTGGTTTTGTCTGATGGCCTTTAGTGTGGCATCTGTCTTTGATATAGATCTTAGTGAAGTGTGATACACACACATTTCATTCTTTAGGCATAAATCTAACCTTCTACTACCACCCCATTAATAGGTCATTATACTGTAAGTAGGTCAAGAAGCAATCAAGATTTTTTAGGACCACCAAGCTGAGGTACATGGAGGCAGATTCAGGCACAGAAAAAAATCTTCACATGGAAGAAATCTTTCAGAACCTTTTATGTATTTAAGTGCAAAAGAGAATCCTGAGAAGGCAGCTGAGGTGTGTTTTATTCCTGCTAACCTTGTGCAATATGAAAGACTCGATTCATTCTAATTTATAAAACATATGAGTGAAGAAAGTAGGTTGGAACATAGATTGGAAAGTAGGTGGAAATTATAAAATGTGATAGTCCACTTTTTCATAATCTTGTCCACAGGCTTTCACTAAAGAAATGCTATAACCTATGTGTTCTATATTAAAGTGTCACAATGAAGGAAACTGGTAGACTCAGTTTTATCTCTACAAAGTTTTTAAAATCCCTATTTTCAAAACACTTGTTTTGCAAAATAATAGAGAAATATCATGCAAACAAATTACTCATGGAAATAAAGGAAGGGCTGGGCTCACCTGAATAGTTGGCACTTTGTCTTTACATTCATGAAAACCCACAGATGTTAGCAAAGAATCATTTTTCTCACAGCTTTCCTGGCTGATAAGTGTGTCCGCATAGTTGGGCTCGGGGAAGATCAGGTGACTCTTCCGAGAGTCCGAGGTGAGGGAGACCTCGTGGGAATAGGTCTGCAGGAAAGCCTGCACCCCATCCATGCCCACATAGTGCGAGGTGGGCACACTTGCCAAGCCACCTTCTGAAGCCTGCAGCCGGCGTGACTTGAGCCAGCGCCGCAGCCTGAGCGCCAGCAGTACCAGAACGAAGGCTACGAAGATGCAGGAGACTGCGGCCACCGCCACCACCAGGTACAGCATGAGGTCAGAATTGTAAGGACCGTTGGAGGGCTCAAGGCTGCCCAGGTCGGCCAAGACTTCGGGGATGCTGTCGGCCACAGCCACGGTGAGCGTGACGGTGGCTGACAGAGGAGGCTGGCCGTGGTCCTGGACGGCCACCACGAGGTTCTGCTTGAGCGCATCTTTGTCCAGCAGGGCCCGCGCCGTGCGCACCTCGCCCGTGTGCAGCCCCACCTCAAAGAGTCCTGGCTCGCTGGCCTTAAGCAGGAGGTATGACAGCCAGGCGTTCTGGCCTGAATCTTTGTCCACTGCCACTACCTTGGTCACCAGGTAGCCGGGATCTGTGGAGCGGGGTGCCAGCTCCACGCCAGTAGATCCGTCTGTGGGGAGGGCCGGGTACAGGATCTCGGGCGGGTTGTCATTCTGGTCCAGAACAAACAGGCTCAGTGACATGTTGCTACTGAGAGGCGGGTCCCCGCTGTCTCGTGCAGTCACTGTTAGTTGTAGTTCTCTCAACTGCTCATAGTCAAAGGATTGCAGCGCGTACAGGACGCCAGTGTCAGAGTTTATGGAGACATAGGAGGACACTGGTCCCCCCTGGGTGGTGTCTTCAGCCAAGGAATAAGTGACCTGGGCATTCTCCTCACTGTCGTGGTCCTGTGCAGTCACTAAGAAAATGGAGGCCCCTCTGGGGTTGTTCTCAGGGATGTAGACTGAGTAGGATGAGTGGGGGAAGGTGGGTGGGTTATCGTTGGTGTCTGCCACCTGCATGAAGATGTGAGTTTCCCTGGACAAGGGAGGAATTCCATCATCTGTGGCTTTCAGTGTGATGTTATACAAAGAGAGTGTTTCCCGGTCCAAGTTTTTGGTTGTGACCAATCTGTAATAATTATCTATTGTTTTTTCTAATTTAAAAGGTAGATTTTCTGGAATGGTGCAGGTCACCTCACCATTCTTCCCAGAATCTCTGTCTTGTACGTAGAAAAGAGCAATTACTGTTCCAAGAGGTGTGTCTTCAGGGATTGAGCTACTTAAAGACGTCATAATCACTTCTGGAGCATTATCATTTACATCTAAAACTGTGATCAGTACTTTTGCCTTTGTCAGACTACCAGGAACATCTTGAGCCTGAACTTCCATTTCATAGAAGCCGGTTTCTTCATAATCTAATCCTTCTAAAGTTGATAATTCTCCTGTAAGCGAGTTCAGATGAAACATCTGTAGAAGTTTAGGAGTTATTTTCCGAAAAGAATATGTCACTTCCCCATTGACTCCCTCGTCCAGGTCGATAGCATGTATCGTGAGCAGTTTTGTGCCCACTGGTACATTCTCGGGGACAGTTACTTGGTACTGAGGCAGAAAGAAGACAGGCGCGTGGTCATTCACATCCACCACTGTTACCTGGATGCGGGCGGTGCTGGATCGGGGCGGGTCGCCGCCGTCAGAGGCTGTGAGGACCAGGTGGTGAACCCGCTCTTCCTCCCGGTCCAGCACCCGCTCCAGCACCAGTTCCGGGTACTTAGTTCCATCGTCTCCACTTTGCACAGCCAGGGAGAAGTGGCGATTGGGGCTGAGCTGATAACTGTGGAGGGAGTTCGTGCCCACATCTGGATCCCCAGCCTCGCTTAACGGAAACCGAATCCCGGGAGCTGTATTCTCCATTATTTTTACATTTATTTCTTCTGTCAAGAATCTTGGAACGTTGTCATTAATATCTATTATTTCCACGTCTATAGGGTAAAGATTCATTTTATCTTCCATCAGGATGTTAAAGTTTACCAGACACCGCGCGCTCTGAGCGCAGATCTCTTCCCGGTCTATCCTGCCCGCAGTGACCAAGCTGCCGCTGCGCGGGTTCAGGGCGAAAAGCTGGGTCCTACCTCTGGAGATGATGCGGACTCCGCGCTCCACCAGCTCCTGGGGCTCCAGCCCCAGGTCCTTGGCGATGTCACCCACAAAGGACCCTTTGTCCATTTCCTCCGACACGGAGTAGAGAATACGTCCTGCCCAGGCTTCCCACAGGGTCCCCAGGAGGATGGAGAGCAGGAGGAATCCTCTGTAGTCCCCGCCCCTTGGCTGAGCCGCCATAGTAGTCCTGCTTCTCTTACTTAAGCGCCGGTCTCGGGAAGTGCTTCAGAATGCGGGTGTATCCGGGTGGACCCCTGTGTCTTCGGAAGGGGAGCTCAGAATCCAGCAGGATAGAAGCTTGAGTTTAGTGCAGCCTGGAAGAGGGCTTATCGCAATCTGTCGTTTCTCTGTGCTGTAACACTCGGTGGTTTCTGTGGGATCTCTCGCACCGTTTTTCCCTGGTTGGTGAACAGCGGCGCTCTGAGTCCTTACTAAGTTACTGCACTAGATTGATGCACACAATACACTGATTTCATAGAAAATTGTTTCATCTTTCAAAATTTCCCTGTTAAATTTCTTTGCTCTAGATATCCCTGATAATTTAAAAATCCATTTTAAGACATTGAATTAATGCAACAGTACTCATGGATGGGTGTTTGATAATCTTAGATAATTTTTTAAAAAACTGCTTTGCCTTGCAACTTTCAAGTGACTCTTTTGGGCCCTGACTCACACGTTATTGCACATAGGAAAATCAGTCATTGAAGGCAAAAAGGTAAATTTTATTTAAATACATATGAAAAATTTTACGTAGAAAATATTTACATCAGTGTATATAAATTTTAATTAATTCAGTATTAATTGAACTAGACATCATTAATTGGTTCTAGACACCATCATGCAGGATTCAGAAAGTCAAAATTGTTGTAAAACATATAGACCTATTTTAATAAATTTTTGATTGTATAGAACCTTAGAGATGGTCTAACACCTTCATTTTAATGAGAGGTGGGGAGCCAGACACGGTTGCTCACTCCTGTAATCCCACACTTTGTGAGGCCGAGGCAGGCGGATCACCTGAGGTCTGGAGTTTGAGACTAGCCTGACCAACATGAAGAAACCCCATCTCTACTAAAAATACAAAATTATCCGGGTGTGGAGGCGCGTGCCTGTAATCCCAGTTACTCAGGAGGCTGAGACAGGAAAATCGCTTGAACCCGGGAGGCGGAGGTTGCAGTGAGACGAGATCACACCATTGCACTGCAGCCTGGGCAACAAGAGCAAAACTCCGCTAGAAAGGGGAGGAGGGAGAGAGAAAAGAAAGAAAGAAAGAAAGAAAGAAAGAAAGAAAGAAAGAAAGAAAGAAAGAAAGAAAGAAAGAAAGAAAGAAAGAAAGAAAGAAAGAA
>NW_012114966.1:877549-924382 GCF_000951035.1 Colobus angolensis palliatus | reverse complement strand
AAGAAAGAAAGAAAGGAATTACCTTGTTCCTGATTATTGATTATATGGTAGTAGAACAATGTCAGAATCCAAATATTCTCACTCACAGTCTTGTGAGAAAAAAAAGAAAGAAATCATTGTTTGTCTTGGCTGCAACAATCAGCTATAGAAGCAACCCATTTTCTACAGAAGGCAGAAATTTGCAGAGATCCTACTGGGCTGTGAATTCATAAGAAAGTGGATAATGGATTGGTTGATTCTTTTCATTATGCAATTCATTTCAACTCTTCATCCTAATATGCAATTCAAATCTTCATTCTACTCTATTCTAGTGCAATTGAGAAAACAGGGATCTCTAGACAGCATTTGAGCAAAATGCAGGACTGTCCTGAGAGGATCCTTAGAAGTACTCGTCTCTCCACTGATGTTGATAGAGTAAAACTAAATTATTGATGGATCCGAGGCTACCCTCTGCTAGCAGAAAGAAAAGAAAGCTCCTTTCACACAGTTGCAGAATAAAAGAGAATGATCTGCTCTGGAATAAAGACCTGGCAAGAAACAGTCTTGGTTTGTAAATTATTTTAGGTCCTGGATGGAACCAGGAGAATCCAGAACTAACACTAAGAAAGCTTAACTTAGTTTTGTGGGAGTTTCCTAAGTAACCTATTTCTGCTTTCTGGTGGCATTGCTCCAGAATACAGGGAATACTTTGAAGGAGATTATGTTTCTGTCTATCAAAATAATCCCTAGTTATCTTTGCATTCACAAAGTAGACAAATTTTGTTTAAAGGAACTAATAGAGGTATTATAGATGAATTCTGTAAACTGGAGTTAAATTCTATTTGTTTAATACTACTTTTGAAATTCTTGTTGAGGCAAGCAAAGTGTATGATTATTAAACAACATAAGTGCTTGTTGTAGACATTTTCAAACAAACTTTCATGTTTGGAGGTTATAGCTCTCAATGTCTTGATCCATTTCTACCTGATGCCTCAGAATTCATAGTTTCATCTCACATTTGTTTCTTATTCTACTGTTTTAAAAAAGTCTCAATTAACTTATTGTGTCTTGGTACCTTCTTTGGAGAAAAAGAAATAAGATCTAGTTAAATTAAATTATAGACTACTCTGAACACAAAGCATACATACCCTACGGAGTAAATGGCTTCATTATCTCTAGCATTCACATTTTCTAAGTTATTGAACATCATAAAATTAAATATTAAAGATCTTTACTAGACCACCAAGACATGTTTAATAAAATCTGACATAAGCTCATTATATCAAATTGAAATCATTTCATAGTTTAAAGAGCGTATATTATTGTTGACTAAGATATTGGGAAGAATCCTAACCATTTGTTTGGTTGTATTAAAAAGAATTCTATGTAAAGTCTATTTGGCTTCCTAGGCATTGAATTGATTGCCTTCTCTCTTTTCTTTTTGGGCCTTTTTTTTTTTTTTTTTTTTTTTTTACTAAAAAACAAACAAACAACAAAACAGTTCTTTGAAGTTCCATTTAGAGTTTCATTCTCAAGCAAAGATAAAGGTATTTTCCAATGTTTCTCCTCTGAGATTTTACTCCTTCCCCTTTGATAATTACTACCTCAACAGAAGCCTGATCAGAAACGAATGCCTTTCAGGCCGGGCTCAGTGGCTCACGCCTGTAATCCTAGTGCTCTGGGAGGCTGAGGTGGGTGGATCACTTAAGGTCAGGAGTTTGAGACCAGCCTGGCCATCATGGTAAAACCCCATGTCTACTAAAAGTATGAAAATTAGCTAGGCATGGTGGAATGCACCTGTAATCCCAGCTACTTGGGAGGCTGAGGCAGGAGAATGAGGGAGGAGGAAGTTGCAGTGAGCTGAGATTACACCACTGCATTCCAGCCTGGGAGACACAGCAAGACTGTCTTCCAAAAAAAAAAAAAAGGCTTTCACAGACCATAAAATAAGACAATAATTTGGTAGTTTTTTTCCTGATGTTTCAAAATTCTGTAATGAACTGTCAAAACCTCAGATAGCCTATCTTATTATTAATGATCTGTATTGCAGGTGGATTAAAGAACCTCATTTAGTCAGAACTTAGCAAATTCCATGATTGCCAGGATGTTTAACAGTTGGTCAGTCCACATGAATGAATGACTTTTGCTAGAGTAGAAGTTGGCAGTTTTTCCATCAGTGAAATGTTTTATTTGTTTAAATGAAATGGTCACAGGTAAAAAGAGAATAAAATAAACCAGCGTGGTGTCTATGAAAAGTAGTTAGTGAGCTTTCCCTATAACAACGAAAGCTCAAGATGTAGTTTAACATCCCAAATTGGTGATATAATAAAATGACATTCACACTTTCAGAATTTATGAAGTAATCATACATATAACAGCCCATCCAACTCACAAGAGTAATATCCAAGATTCAAGTTGTTGAAAATTGTTATTTTATCAAAGTATATCACAAAGATACAAAAAAATGAGCTTTGAAGATGTGTATGATTAGATCTTTTGGTTAGGTATATACATCTGGAAACTTGAAATAAATAAATCTATAATAATTCCTTAAATGTAAATACCACAATATTGGTTTAGAAAAACACATATTACTCTTAGCACCTTATTTAAAATCACATCAACTCAATGTTATCTTTATGGAGACTGACAAAGTCAGGTTACAAAGGAGGTTGCATTTATTTTCAAGGTATCATCTCAATTACTTTTTCCTTACACATTCATAACAAATTCAGATGTACAAGTGGCCAATCCATTCTACAATGCCACTAGATTGTAGACTCTTCCAACTCATGACTGGAAAAAAATCTTGACTGTAATGTAGTTCAACAAGTCATCAAATTATAAAATCCCCTGTACTCCATTAATTCCAGGGCCATCAACTTGCTTTTGAAGACTGCCAGTAACAGAATCTCCTATCTCCTTAGTGATCCGTTTTCTATTCGAACATCATTGATAGTCGAAAACTTTGCTGTTTTCTGTTCATGAAACAATGATTTTGTTTGCACATTTCAGTCATAATAAATAAGACAAATCAGTCTTCTAAATGATAATCCCCCTTTTCTTGAAATATTTCAATAAACAGTTACTATGTGATGGAAGCCTTATTGTCTGGGTTAAAATGCTAAAATATTTAAATTTTTATTTATTTGAACCTCATTAACATTTGTTCTCCCATTCACCAGTCATCTATTTTTTAGAGATATGTCCTGTAAGCAGACACTACCAAGCATGTTTTAAAATTCATTTTCACTCTTTATTTATTTATTATTAGTAGTATTTTTTGAGACAGAGTCTCACTCTGTCACCCAGACTGGAGTGCAGTGGTGCAATCTTGACTCACTGCAACCTCTACCTCCAAGGTTCAAGGGATTCTCCTGCCTCAGCCCCCTGAGTAGCTGGGATTATAGGCCCATGCCACCCCACCCGGCTAATTTTTGTATTTTTAGTACAGACGGGGTTTCACCATGTTGGTCAGGCTGGTCTTGAACTCCTGACTTTGTGAGCCCCACATCTTGGCCTCCTAAAGTGTTGGGATTACAGGTGTGAGCCACTGCACCCAGTCATTTTCACTCTTAAATACTATCAGACACACAGTATGCAAAAGACATCGTAGTAGGCACACAGCATCGAGTGCTTAGTTATTTCTTAACAACCGAATAATTATAATAATGGTGATGTCAACAAATACTTGTTCACTATGCTGCTTTATAGTTTGAAAAAAAGTTATAAAATTATTTTCTTACAATTTGAGTCAGATAGATAAGGAAAGTCTTGTTTTAAAAAATAATACAAGTAGAGCTTATTTGGGCCAAGCTTTAGGATTACATCCCAGGAACATAGATTTAAGTTGCCCTGGATACACACTCTATGAGCAGCAGTTACAAGTGGATTTTTACTCTAGACTGGGCAACAGAGGGACATCCCATCTCTAATAAGGGAAGTCTTTTAAGTCTTAATTTTAGTTGGAAGATAATGGTGATTGTAACTGGCCCAAGTAAATGACAGATAGTTACAGGAATGTTATTCAAGTCTTTTAACGCCAAAGATCAGGTGTTCCCTGCTGCAGTTACCAACGATTCTTATCTTTTTACAAATAATTTTTGATTCCTAAGTAGTAAAGGTGAAAGATCTCTTGTATGAGTAGCTGGGACTACAGGTGTACACCACACATCTGCCAGCATCTGTTATTTCTTGTCCTTTTTTTTTTTTTTTTTGAAAGAGAGAGAGAGACTCATTCTGTCTCCCAGGCTAGGGTGCAGTGACACAATTATATCTCACTGCAGCCTCAAACCCCTGGACTTAAGCAATTCTCCTATCAGAGCTTCTCGAGTAGCTGGGACTACAGGTGTACACCACACATCTGGCTAATTTTTTTTCTTTTTGGTAGAGACAGAGTCGTGCTATGTCACCTAGGCTGGTCTCAAACTCCTGGCCTCAAGGGGTCCTCCCGTCTCAGCCTCCTGAAGAGGTGGGATTACAGGTGTGAGCCACCATGTTAGCTAAAACCAAGATCTTGATAACACTGACCTAAATTAAGATTATTTTTCTTAGAAAATTAGAAAAAGAAAGAAAATTACAAATGTCACATAATAGGAAAAAACCTAAGAAACGAAATGTACTCAATCCAAGACACAAATAGTTTGCCAAGAAGAGAAAGGTAAAGAAAAACTAGGACATGCATTATTTTCCCCCCACAAAATTAAGACTTCAGAACATTCTTTTGATATAAAAGAAAAACATTATAATTATATGATTCCCTGCAAAGGACTAAGAAAATTAAGCACTAATCAAAGATAATCTTTAATTTTCATGCCAACCAATAAAAACAATTCCCTCACCTGAACAAGGCAGTCATCCACTTTACAAAATCACGAATCTTCCTGTACCAAAAGAGGTTCATTTCTCTTGCAGCCATCCTGGCTGATGAGTGTGTCTAAATAGTTGGGCGGCGGGAAGATCAGATTACTCTTCCGCTTCCGCCTGGAAAGAAACTCACCTGAAGTTGCCTGGGGTCTCCTTTCATTTCAAGTAAATCCTGAGTTGTGAGAAGAGACTCGCTTTTCTCACAGCTCTCCTGGCTGATGAGCGTGTCCGCATAGTTGGGCTGGGGGAAGATCAGATGACTCTTCCGCGAGTCTGCAGTGAGTGAGACCTCGTGGGAATATGTCTGCAGGAAAGCCCGAACCCCGTCCACGCCCACAAAGTGCGAGCCGGGCATGCTCGCCAAGCCACCTCCCAAAGCCTGCAGCCGGCGTGACTTGTGCCAGCGCCGCAGCCTGAGCGCCAGCAGCACGATGACGAAAGCCAAGAAGACGCAGGAGACCACGGCCACCGCCACCACCAGGTACAGCGTGAGGTCAGAGTTGTGAGAACCGTCGGAGGGCTCAAGGCTGCCCAGGTCGGCCAGGATTTCGGGGATGCTGTCGGCCACGGCCACGGTGAGCGTGACAGTGGCGGAGAGAGGGGGCTGGCCGTGGTCCTGGACGGCCACCACAAGGCTCTGCTTGAGCGCGTCTCTGTCCAGTAGGGCTCGCGCCGTGCGCACCTCGCCCGTGTGTAGACCCACCGCGAAGAGTCCCGGTTCGCTGGCCTTGAGCAGGTGGTAGGACAGCCAGGCGTTCTGACCCGAGTCTCTGTCCACCGCCACCACCTTGGTCACCAGGTAGCCAGGCTCTGCGGAGCGGGGCGCCAGCTCCACGCCGGTGGAACCGTCTGTGGGGAGGGCGGGATACAGGATCTCGGGCGCATTGTCATTCTGGTCCAGCACAAACAGGCTCAGTGACACGTTGCTGCTAAGAGGCGGGTCCCCGCTGTCGCTGGCTGTCACCCACAGCTGTAGGTCTCTCAGCTGCTCATAGTCGAAGGAGCGCAAGGTGTACAGAATCCCAGTGTCGGAGTTGATGGACACGTAGGAGGACAGGGGCGCCCCCTGGAGGGTGTCTTCTGCCAGTGAGTAGGAGACTCGGGCGTTCTGGTCTATGTCAGGGTCCTGTGCATTCACAGAGAAGATGGAGGCGCCCCTGGGGTTGTTTTCAAGGACATAAACTGAGTAGGATGAGTGGGGGAAGGTGGGCGGGTTGTCGTTGGTGTCTGCCACATTTAGGGAGATGATTGTTTCTGTTGACAGAGGCGGTGTTCCTTTGTCCGTGGCTGTCACAGTGATGTTGTATAAGGATACCTCTTCCCGGTCTAGAGCTGCATTTGTCACTAATCGATAATAATTGCTAACTGATTTTTCCAATTCAAATGGGAGACTTCTCGGGATGGAACAGGTTACCAGGCCATTCAGGCCAGAGTCTCGATCGAACACTTGAAAAAGAGCGATGACTGTTCCTGGAGGTGCACTTTCAGCAATTGTTCTGCTTCCAGATGTAACAACCACTTCTGGTACATTATCATTGACATCCAAGACAGTTATTAAGACTTTCGCTCTGTCTCGAAGACCTGGCCCATCCCGGGCTTCAACACCCAGCTCGTAAAATCTCGAGTCCTCATAGTCTAGATTTGAGGAAGTTGAAATTTCTCCAGTCAAAACATTCAAACAGAAAATTTGTGAGACCTTTTCTGTAATCTTCACAAAGTAATAAGCTACTTCCCCGTGGACTCCTTCATCCTGGTCGGTGGCATTTACTGCCAACACTGGTGTGCCTACTGGCAGGTTTTCAGGAACACTCACACGGTAGACAGGCTGAGTAAACATTGGAGCGTTGTCATTCGCATCTACAACTGTTACCAGAATTCGGGCAACGCTTGAGCGGACAGGGTCACCGCCATCCATGGCAGTAAGGACCAGGTGGTAAACGGCTTCTCCTTCCCGGTCCAGGGTGCCCTCCAGCACCAGCTCCGGGTACTTGGGCCCATGGCCTTCGCTTTGCACGTCCACTGAGAAGTGACTATTACCACTGAGCTTAAAGCCCTGAAGGGAGTTTATTCCCACATCAGGGTCATAGACCTCCGTTAGCGGAAAACGAGAGGATGGAGCTGCGTTTTCGAGAATTTTCACTTCCAATTCTTCTTTTAAGAATTGGGGTGTATTGTCATTAATGTCCACTATTTCCACTTCCACGGGATAAAGATTCAGTTTATCCTCGACAAGGATGTTAAAACTCACCAGACACCGCGGGCTCTGAGCACAGAGCTCCTCTCGGTCTATCCTACCCGCGGTGACCAAGCTGCCGCTTCGCGGGTTCAGAGAGAAAAGCTGCGTCCTACCTCTGAAGACGATGCGGACTCCGTGCTCCGCCAGCTCCCGGGGCTCCAGTCCCAGGTCCTTTGCGATGTTGCCTACGAAAGAGCCTTTCTCCAGCTCCTCAGGAATAGAGTAGCGGATCTGCGCTGCCGCGGCCCCCCACAGCGTTCCCAGGAGCGTGAGGAGCAGGACCTGCTCGCTGCGCAGCGGACGCCTCTGCAGAGGCGCCATTACTGGCTTATTAGAGACTTCTCTGGGATTAAGAAGAGGAAAAACAGGTCTGCATCACTTTTGCTCTTCTCAGAAATAGAGGTTAAGTTCCTTCAACAAGCAGAGACCGGATGCGAAGCGTTTCAGGTCAGAATTTCCGCACAACTTTCCTGCTTTCCTGTCTGATTTGCTTTGTGGTTGGAGGGTGTAACTCGAGTTTCCGTTGATTTTCTTGCCCGGGTTAGTGAACAGCGACGCTTAGAGTCCTAACTTAATACTGCATGGTTTTGTGAAACTATCATACAGAGGCTTTTATTTCTGCTAAATCTGCATAGATGACACTCATAATATTTCCCTTCCCAAGACAATGAAGCATTTAGAAGAGTGCAAGAGATTATTTTGAATAATTTTAAATGTTCTCTGATGTTTACCATTCATTTTTATGGAAATATCTCTTAGGATCTTGGGGAACAGAAAAAATATTACGATCTTCTGTAAATTTTGAATTATCATCATATTTCACCATCATTTACACTAGTCCCATTTTCAATAAGGGTACCAACAATTACAAACACATTTTTTTTGAGACAAACTCTCTCTGTGTCTCCCAGGCTAGAGTGCAGGGGCACAATTATAGATCATTGCAGCCGCAATCTTCTGGGGTCAAGGGATCCTCCCACCTCAGCTTCCCGAGTAGCTGGGACTACAGGCATATGCTACACAAACACATTTTGAGCCAATTCACTATAGTGCCCAATACAAGAGTTGCCATTTTAGATGTCATTATTTCTTTTGATTAGCATAGAAATTAAAAACTGCCCTGACACAGGCAACATCTGTGTATACTTTAAAAAACATGCAAAGGGAAGTAAAAATATTATATATATGTTACATTAACAATGTCTTAAGACATGCATTATGTTTAATATATTTTAGGATTGACTGCATTAAAACTAAGTAAACCACTTAATTGTGCAAATTTGTGTCTAATTCTGGATAGATACATCTGAAAATGACAGTGTGAGACAATACTGTATTAAAAATGTTTCAGATTATAGTGTATTAGGATTAACAAAAATTTCAAGACTATCAAAAGGAGGCTTTCTATGAAAGAACAACTGCCACACAGATATTCTACAGGAAATTCTACAAAGAATTTCCTAGGCACCCTACTCCATACCCAGAAAATCAATAAAATAATGTAATCAGGAAATATTTAATCTGTAAATATTTTATCTCTAAATCAATGAATTGAAACCCAATTATATTTATGGAAGGAAAGGTTTGAAGAAACTCACCTGTTGCAAATTGCCTGAATTAGAAGGCATTTTTGGATTGTCATTACTTTCAAACCAAGATGCTTCATCACATAGCAGATCTTGTGGTGCAGCATCTTCAGCCTTTATATTGAGAAATTTAAACTCGGTGTTTGAGGAATGTGAGGCAGCACACAGATTGTAGGAATAAAGCAAAGTCCTTTCGCTATAGTTGGGGAGAGCTCCAGGTACAGTCTTGGAGTAGAGACCAGGCTGAAAGTAGCCCTCAGTGGCGGGTCTAGAAGAGCGTCGCGGCGCAGGGCGATGGCCAGAATCACCGCGAGGAGGAAGAGCACCGAGATCAAGGCCAACGCCACTACTAGGTGAAACTGTAGCACTGCCTGAAGGTCAGAGGGAGTGGGACGGTCGCTAAGGTCAGGTTGTATCTCTTGCAAGCTATCTACGAAGATTAGGTGCAGCGTGACGGTGGCTGAAAGAGGCGGCTGTCCTCCATCACGAACAGTGACCAGCAGGCGCTGGCGGGCGGCCTCCCTGTCGCCCAAGGTAAGCGCCGTGCGCACTTCACCGGTGCTCAGCCCCAGGCTGAGCCCGGGCTCGCTAGGCTGCTGAATGTGGTAGGACAGCCAGGCGTTGGGTCCCGAGTCTGCGTCCACCGCCACCACCTTAGTCACCAGGTAGCCAGGCTCTGCAGCGCGCAGCACCATATCGAAGAGCGCAGAGCCGTCGGGCCCCAGAGCTGGGTACAGCACCCGCGGTGCATTGTCGTTGCGGTCGCCCACCAACACGCGCAGGCTCACGTTGGTGCTGAGCGCAGGCGAGCCCTGGTCGCGGGCCTGCAGCGTGAGCTCGAAGGCGCGCAGCTGCTCGGGTTGAAGGCTCGCTGCGCGAACACCACCCCGCTCTGCGTGCTCACGGACACGTAGGACGACAGCTCCCGCTGCTCCAGGTCACTGGCCACGATGTAGTAGTAGACAAGGCCGTTAGGTCCCAAGTCGGGATCCGAGGCGCTAACATGCGCAATGGAGGCTCCAGGCGGGTTGTTCTCAGCTACATGCACCGTGTAGAGGCCTGGTGGAAAACTGGAACATTGTCGTTGACATCAAGGATGTGCAGAGTGACGGTCTTGCTGGAGGAGAGCGGTGGATTGCCTTTGTCGGTAGCTGTGATCGTCACATTGTATTCTGGGATCTGCTCCTGGTCCAGGGCTCCATCTGTCACCAACCTGTATGTGTTTTTGGTATCTTGAACGATTTTAAAGGGGAACTTTCCTTTTAGTTGGCATAGGATTTCTCCATTAAATCCAGAATCTAGATCATGTGTTTTGATCAGGGCAATAGCAGTCCCCAGCTCAGCATCTTCTTGTATATGTTGGGATTCAGAAGTCAGGGTTATCTCCGGGGCATTGTCATTTTCATCTGAAATATCTATCTGTACTTTACAATATGTAGTGTGATGTCTACCATCCTTTGCTTCCACCCCAATTGTGTAGCTATCACTCTTTTCAAAGTCCAGTTCTCCAACAGTGGTGAGTTCCCCCGTTTTACTGTCCAGCTTGAACAATTGTCTCACTGCCTTACCAAAATTGATGTAGGCATAGATGATTTCGGCATTAACGCCCTCATCCAAGTCAGTGGCCATCACTTTTAATACCAAGGAGCCAGTGGGCAGGTTCTCTGCAACACTGACCCTGTACATGTCCTGAGTAAATACTGGGGGGTTATCATTTGCGTCTGCAACGATTACCCTGATCTGGGTGGTACAGCTTCCGGAGGGCTCGCTCGCCCCCATCCACAGCTGTGAGGACCAGGTGGTGATGCGGCTGCTTTTCCCTGTCCAGGGGTGCTTTCAGTACTAGTTCTAGGTACCTACTGTCATCCAGGTTCTCCTTCTGAATCAAAGAGAAGTGCAGATCAGGGCTGAGGTAGTACTGCTGCAGCGAACTGACACCTACATCAGGATCCTGAGCAGATTCCATGGCAAAGGTGGCTCCAGTGATCGCCAGTTCGCTGATTTCCAGCTCAGTGATATTTTCGCTAAAGGTCGGTGGGTTATCGTTAATATCCTGGATCAGCACGGTTACATGAAAAACGTTTAAAGGCTTTTCAGCAACCATTTCAAATTCCAGAACACACGTTGACTTCTTGCCACAAATCTTCTCTCGGTCTATATGGTCGCTCACAAATAAGTCCCCATTTTCGGGGCTCACAGTAAAGAATTTCTTCTCTGCAATAACCCGCAGGTTCCGAGTAGGTAAATCCCCTACGCCAAAGCCCAGGTCCTTGGCGAGGTTCCCTACCAGGGAGCCTTTGTCCAGCTCCTGGGGAATAGCGTAGCGGATCGGTTGGGAGAGCGCCTGGCTTAACAAAGAGAGCAGGAAGAGAAACAGCAATCGCCTCTGCCCTGCTGGGCCCCTCCATCCGGAGCTGTTTCCCATCCCCCTCTCTGCGCCTTTCCCTTTCTAAATCCGAGGAGAGGAGATCTTTAAATAATCTCAAGACTTCTCTGAGCAGAACCAACTATTTGCTTTGTCTTGGTGCTTGGGTTCTCTGATGGGTGTCTCCGCTGCAGGAAGCCGGATACAGAGTACACTTTTCTTCCAAGTTGGTTGGGGCGGGAGGAGCCAATACTTTGCACAGCACTAGCCAAGAGCGGCACCCGGCGCCTCCGCTGCAGAACTGCAGTAGTGATGACTAAATTCGCTCCAAATAAGGAGCCAGTTAGGAGAAAAATCGGCAGTGTACTGATAGTGATACTTTCTTCCCATTTTAAAAGGACTTTTTTTTTTTTTTTGAGACGGAGTCTCGCTCTGTCACCCAGGCTGCAGTGCAGTGGCCGGATCTCAGCTCACTGCAAGCTCCGCCTCCCGGGTTCACGCCATTCTCTTGCCTCAGCCTCCTGAGTAGCTGGGACTACAGGCGCCCGCCACCTCGCCCGGCTAGTTTTTTTGTATTTTTTAGTAGAGACGGGGTTTCACCGTGTTAGCCAGGATGGTCTCGATCTCCTGGCCTCGTGATCTGCCCGTCTTGGCCTCCCAAAGTGCTGGGATTACAGTAAAAGGACTTTTAAAAAACATTAAATATATTTACTATATCTTTAGTCTGTTATTTCTTTTAATTTGAGCTTTATCCATCCAAATCAAGTACCTTTTACTTGTCAAAGGGCAGAGATAATCTTGCTCAATCCCGTCATGTTTTTTAGTTTCCATTTTCATAAAATGGTCATAATAACACCTTCTCTGCTTACTTTAGTAGAAATGAGGACCAAATAAAATGATACATAGAAAAATCATACAAATGAAAGCTATTTTTGGTGATGGCAGAAGACGTAGTATAAAGATGCTTGAAATATCAGCTTCACGTGTATTGTTATTGTATTCTATTTCCTTTTCTTCTAACTCCTAAAAGTTATAATCTCATAGCTTTTAGTTTTATTCTATGTTTCACTTTCTTCTCTTTTATCTTTATTATTTCCCCCCAAAAGAAGTTACAGGTAATGAGGAAATGATTGACCTTATAAAATAGAAGTATAGCAAGAAGCAAGAGGGTCTCTTTTCCTTTGTCTCCAAGTGTCTACTTTTAATTAAATAAATATGATTGAAAACTTTTTTTTCTTTAGAGGTGGGGTCTCACTATGTTGCCCAGGCTGGGCTTGAACACCTGGCTTTAAGCAATCCTCCCACCTCAGCCTCCCAAAGTGCTGGGATTATAAGGCATGAACCACCCTGGCCCAGATGAAAAACTTTTACAAAGGACGTTTTTTCATACTACATCACAATTGTTCTGAACTGTACTGTTTCTTCTCAAGTAGCCTAACAATGATGTGTTTATTAGGATTGGGGAGTGAATTGTGAGTCCTTATAATTATATTATTTAATTATGTAAGTAATCTTCCTGTCCACTTTTCCTTGGTTCCCAGTTTACCATCTGAACATACCAACCTTTTGTTATTTACACTTTTCCCTGGTCAATAACATGCCATTTTCCATGTTTCTGACAGGTGTCTTATAGTTTTAATTACATTTCCAAACCAGAAAATCTTCTTAAAGAAATTATCTTTAGCCTACATAATGTATTGTTATTCTAAAACTAGGTAGGTGTGCAGCAATAAGCAATGAGTTCCACACTGAATTCACCTTATAGTGGAAAAGCATTATAGCATCTGAAACTAGTCATGATATCCAGAATTCTGGACAGCCACTCATTGTCACCTTTATACAAACATCAAAAACATAACTGACTCAAGACTTTGCTCCAAAACATTCCAAAGCAAGGGCCTTCACACACAATGCCAAGTGTTCATTGTATGGACACTTCAATTAGTATGAAAAATTATTCTTCAGAACACATACAAAACTAAATATTCAGATATTTAAAAGTATATGGTATATATAGTACGTACACTCAGAATGTATGGATCAAGCATTTTATAAAGTCTGTTAGTAGTTTATAGGGGTTTAAAGATATTTTTCCATTGCACAAAATAGTTAACTCAGAGGAAGCATACCCAAATCTATAACCTTTACTTTTTTTCCAAACACCCTACTCTGAGAAGCATATAACATTTTCTTTTTTTAAAAAAAAGGAAAAGGAAGTTTTCACATAGGAGTGAATGATGTCGCACCTATTCTATAGATTCTCCTGTTACTCTTTGGATGTATTCACTATTCAGTGAGTTTGTACATTTTACATTTTGGTCAGAATGTCCGTGTGTGTATGTATGTGTGTTTGTGTATATATGTGTGTGTGTGTGTGTATAAGTGACTGCTCTTTAATAATGTTTAAAAAATAAAAATCAAGTGATCTTAGGTTCTTTAATGTGTCAATTAACCTTTCATGTGGTTGAGTAATGTAGCTTACTATCCCATTTGTAATATTTTATTACCTTTTCCCCTTATTTAGTCATTATTCGAAGCTGATGCTCAAGGTGTTAAAAGTACAAAATTTGAAGGATTAAGAATATTTTAATAAGAAGCATCTGAAAATCATCTTCAGCAAATCAGATGCAGAATGGAAATCTAGTAGTTCTTTCATTACATAACACATCCTCCTGGAATTTGAGGCACATAGACCAGTATTTCATTAAGACACATCTATTAATTTAAGATGAGCACATCCCTTAGATATGAAATTTAAAATTTTGAACCATCCTTAAATTGAATTCCTTTTTTCGAATACAACCTTAGACTCAAGTAATAAAGAAGAATTGCACCTACACTTAAAGGAAAGCTAACATTTCAGTAGGTGCTGATTTTAATAAGTAAAGGGTTTGTCTACAACAGAAGATGCCAGGTGTGTGACATATTTACATTTATTGAATGCAGCAGTATGTAACTCTTTGGAGGCTTTACATCACAGAACAAAGCCCAACTTTAAGGTTCCTTTACACTGATTTCTTCTCTCAACAAGCCCACATATCCAATAATTACATGGCTTAACACAAACTTTCCAGACTTTAGAATGCTACATGTTATCATCACTATAAATTTAATCTACTTTTCTGATATTTATGATGCAGAAGTTCTCTGTACCTTTCCACTGATTTATGTAAATACTGTAAATTATTTCCTTAAACAAATTTCAAGTAGACTAAAATATCAATCCTACTCATTATCCTTTCCAAAACACGTACACTAATGGTGTCTAGGCAGACACCCAAAAGAGAACAATACATATAACAATTTGAATTAATAAAACATCTCTGTTATTAATAGAACTGCAGTTCCAATATAACAAAGTATTTGGGTAAAATGATTATATTTAACCACTTTCCTTTAAAGTATTTGTTTCACTTAAGTCTACAGATACCAGCTAGACTTCCCAAAATAGAATTTGAAAACAAATGGAGAAAGCATGAATTGAAAAAAATTAATCTCCAATAGAGCAAATAATATTCCACTATTTGCATAACTAGCTGATTTTGAATATGACAGAAAAATGAAAAAGGAAACAAACGAAAAAGTTCTGGTCATTCTTACCGAAAGAGAAAACTAACCTGAACTCGCCGTTCTTCTTTGTTTGCATCTACCTTATCAGACATCAGAAGAGGCTCGCTTTTTTCACAGCTCTCTTCACTAAGGAGCGTGTCTGCATAGTTGGGCTGCGGAAAGATCAGGTGACTCTTCCTCGAGTCCGCAGTGAGGGAGACCTCGTGGGAATAGGTCTGCAGGAAAGCCCGAACCCCATCCATGCCCACAAAGTGCGAGGCGGGCACACTTGCCAACCTGCTGCCTTCAGCCTGAAGCAGGCGTGACTTGTGCCAGCGCCTCAGTCTGAGCACCAGCAGCACGATGACAAAGGCCAGGAAGACGCAGGAGACTGCAGCCACTGCCACCACAAGATAGAGTGTGAGGTCCAAATCCTCAGAGTCAATGGGGGTCTTCATACTGCCAAGGTCAGCAAGGATGTCAGGGATCCTGTCTGCCACAGCCACTGTGACCATGACGGTGGCTGACAGAGGGGGCTGGCCGTGGTCTTCCACTGCCACCATGAGGCTCTGCTTGAGTGCGTCTCTGTCCAGCAGGGTCCGCGCTGTCCGCACCTCGCCGGTGTGCAGCCCAACCGCAAAGAGTCCCGGCTCGCTGGCCTTAAGCAGGTGGTAGGACAGCCAGGCATTCTGGCCTGAATCTTTGTCCACCGCTACCACCTTGGTCACCAGGTAGCCAGGTTCTGCGGAGCGGGGCGCCAGCTCCACGCCCGTGGAACCGTCTGTGGGGAGGGCGGGGTACAGGATCTCGGGCGCATTGTCGTTCTGGTCCAGCACAAACAGGCTCAGTGACACGTTGCTGCTAAGTGGTGGGTTCCCATTGTCGCTGGCTGTCACCCACAACTGTAGGTCTCTCAACTGCTCATAATCGAAGGATCTCAGCGCATACAGGACACCGTTGTCAGAGTTAATGGAGACATAGGAGGACAAGGGCGCCCCCTGAAATGTGTCTTCAGCCAGGGAGTAGGTGACTCGAGCGTTGTCGCCGCTGTCAGGGTCATGGGCTGTCACAGAGAAGATAGAGACACCTCTGGGGTTGTTTTCTGGGAGAAAGGTGGAGTAGGAGGCTTGAGGGAAATTGGGTGGGTTGTCATTGATGTCTGCTACTTTCAAGGGGATGTGGTTTTCTGCAGAGAGGGGCGGGGTTCCATGGTCAATGACGGTTAAAGTGATATTATAATCTGAAGTGTCTTCTCTGTCCAGGTTTCTAGTTGTTAATAGGTGATAGTAATTATCAATTGACTTCTCCAGTTTAAAAGGCAAGTTCCTAGGAATAGAGCATGCAATCTCACCATTTTCGCCAGAATCACCATCATGTACGCTAAACAGCGCGATTACAGTTCCTGGAAGACAATCTTCAGAGAGGGAACTGGTCAGAGAGGTGAGGATCACTTCGGGGGCATTGTCATTCACATCCTGTACTGTGACCACCACCTTAGCGCTGGCAAGAAGAGCGCCTCCATCCTGAGCTACCACTTCCATGAGGTAGAATCTGGATTCTTCATAGTCCAGTGGTTGTAGAGTTGAGATTTCCCCCAGGTTGGAATCAAGTTGGAAAGTCTCCGAAATTTCGTCTTCTTCATTGCGAAAAGAGTAAGTCAATTTCCCGTTTATTCCCTCATCTGGATCCGTGGCGGTGAGCGTGAGCAGCCGAGTGCCCACAGGTATGTTCTCTGGAACACTCACGCTGTACTCGGATGGAGTGAACAGGGGTGCATTGTCGTTTGCGTCGAGGACCGTAACACGGATGTGCGTGGTGCCGGAGAGTACCGGGTCTCCCCCATCTAAAGCTGTGAGGAGGAGGTCGTGAACAGTCTCTTTCTCGCGGTCTAGGGGCTGTTCCAACACCAGCTCCGGATACTTTTGTCCATCAGTTCCGCTTACCACATCCAGAGAGAAGTGCAGATTGGAGCTGAGCTGGTAACTCCGGAGGGAGTTCACACCCACATCTGCATCCCGCGCGAAGGGAAGCATTAACCGTGTCCCTACAGCCGCATTTTCATTAACTTTTACTTTTAACTCCTCATCCCGGAAACGCGGGAAGTTATCATTAATATCGATTATTTCTACTTCTACTACATAAATTTTCATTTTGTTTTCAACTAAGATGTTAAAGTTCACCACACACAGCGGGCTCTGAGCGCAGAGCTCCTCCCGGTCTATCCTGCCCGCGGTGACCAAGCTGCCGCTTCGCGGGTTCAGAGCGAAAAGCTGCGTCCTACCTTTGGAGACGATGCGGACTCCGCGCTCCGCCAGCTCCCGGGGCTCCAGCCCAAGGTCCTTGGCGATATTGCCGACGAAGGAGCCTTTGTCCAGCTCCTCCGGCATCGAGTAGCTGATCTGCCCGGATCCCGGTTGGCACAGCGTCCCCAGGAGCATGAAGGGCAGCAGCAGCTCTCCGCAGGCCCAGCGCCTCGGTGGACTCGCCATTGCCTTCTCTCTGCCCAATTTTCTCTTAGTTCTGGTTCAGCCTGCTGTTTCCTTATTTATCTAAAGCCGATGGGTACATATGCCCCGACGAAAATGGGCGTGGAGGGTTGGCTTTTCGTAGGAGCTTGTCTGGTCTGTGTGTTTAGTATGGAGGGAGCAGAGTCGGGTCGCCTCTGCGGCAGCTTCTTTCCCACTTTGGTCAACAGCGACGCTCAGAGTCCTAACCAGTGATTGCACCAAATTCCATTTTTATTTCTCCTAAGTTTAGTTATAATTTTATTTCTAATAATGTTGCCATATTCTTAATGTTTAACTGTGTAGCATTGTCTATGACTGTTAATTCAGCTTTAATTCTGAAATAGCAAGACTTCCACAATCCCTGAGATCAATATTATTAGATTCCAATACCTTACAAAAATTTTATTTAATGTGTCATTGGGGGAGCCTATGTCCTTTATTTACCTCTTACCTATATTTAGTCCATGAAATTAGGACATTCAAATTCTTACCTTTGTAGAATTCAAGATTTCATCTCTTTATTAGGATGCATTTAAGAAAACGTGCTTATTTGCACATAAGAATGCCAAGGAAACAAACCCAGTTCTCAATGCACCTTTCCAAACAGGACCACTGATTTATGTAAGTTATATTAGCTGTCATATGCAGAAGAAATACAGATCTTTATTACTTGTGAGGACTTTGAGAAAGTATCTCCACTATCTCAGACAGCGTTAGAGTAGGGTTAACTATGCATTTTTATGTTTTTCTATTACCATGTTCAAATATTTTTAGTTCCAATGACAATCAGTATAGCAACTGTGGAGGGTGGGGCTTTATTTCATCATCTATGCAGGAAAGCATGACCAGATACTTACTGAGCAGTACTGAGTGGCCTTTCTATGTTGAGACAGTTATTTAGTGCTATCATCGTTATAGGACAACAGAAATAGAAAAACCTCTTGATTGAAAAAAATGAACATTTCAGAAAGTCTTTCTGTTTAATGAGACTTTCATAGAAAACTAAGAAAATTAAAATTCTGCCGGTCGCGGTGGCTCAAGCCTGTAATCCCAGCACTTTGGGAGGCCGAGACGGGCGGATCACGAGGTCAGGAGATCGAGACCATCCTGGCTAACACCCGTCTCTACTAAAAAATACAAAAAAGTAGCCGGGCGACGCGGCAGGCGCCTGTAGTCCCAGCTATTCGGGAGGCTGAGGCAGGAGAATGGCGTGAACCTGGGAGGCGGAGCTTGCAGTGAGCGGAGATCCAGCCACTGCACTCCAGCCTCCGTGGCAGAGTGAGACTCCTTCTCAAAAAACAAGAAAAAAAAAAAAAGAAAAAGAAAACAATTCTATATAATTAGGAAATTCAAAAGCAAAGATTTGAGTAATATTTATTTGGTAGAAAATGATGTGAACATAGGTTGTAAGATTTTTCTCAATGTGTAATTTTTCTCAAGAGCAATTTGTTAAAATGCATGTCAGAGAATGATTTCTCACATTTGTTAAATGCACTCTTTAAAGCAGACACCTCAGACCTCAAACACTGACTATCCTTTAGAAATATATTTGTGATTCCAAGACATTTAGCTTACCGAGTGTGGGTCTTCAAGTCAAAGGGACAATGTCCTACCCATGCCCTGCAATTAACAAGCCATGCCATTATGTAAAAGCCTTTCATCTTTAGTTCCCAATTTCCAAAAACTACTAAAACGAAGACTCTCTTTACTCTAAAGTACTATGATGCTAAGAGGAAGTAAAACAAAAATTTGAATAACAAAGAGCCTGAAGGTGAAAGTAATTGCCTAAAGTCCCAATAGTAACAAATCTTCAGAGAGAAGCAAAGATGAGGAAGAAAAAGAAATACAGTGCAGTATCTCATGTGATAAAGGTTTGCAATTATTGCTAAATAAATCTCACACTTCAGAGAGAAAACACTTAAAATTCAGTTAAATAAGATTAAGATAATTAAGGCACAACATTGACCAAATCTAACTCACAAAGAAATTGCAATGGAACTTCCTACCCAAATTAGGTGAAACAATAAAACCAGAAGTGAAAATAAATTAATTAAAGCTCACCTTTAAAATAGTATCTGAGGCAAAAGGGACCTCAGAGTCTGCATGATTTGTATTTTGTTCCCAAGAGGCGTTGTCACAGAGGAGATCTTGTGAGGGAACCAATTCCGGGGTTACGTTCAGAAAATTAAACTCTGTCTTGGCTGATTGTGAGGCAACACACAGATTGTAGGAAAAGGGCAATGTTCCCTCACTGTAATTTGGGAGAACCCCAAGTCCAGGCTTGGAGCTGAGACCAGGCTGAAAGCAGCCCCAAGCGTCTGAACTGGAAGAGCGTCGCAGGCGCAGGGAGATTGCCAGAATCACCGCTAAGAGGAAGAGCACCGAGATCAAGGCCAAGGCCACCACCAGGTAAAACTGCAGTTCCGTCTGGGGGTCAGAAGGCTCCGGGCGGTCGCTAAGGTCTGGCAATACCTCTTGCAGGCTATCCGCGAAGATTAGATGCAGCGTGGCGGTGGAGGAGAGTGGCGGCTGTCCTCCGTCACGCACAGCGACCAGCAGGCGCTGGCGGGCCGCGTCCCTGTCGCCCAAGGCACGTGCTGTGCGCACCTCACCCGTGCGCAGCCCCAGGCTGAAGAGTCCGGGCTCGCTGGCCTGCAGCACGTGGTAGGACAGCCAAGCGTTGTGTCCCGAGTCTGCGTCCACCGCCACCACCTTGGTCACCAGGTAGCCGGGCTCTGTGGCGCGTGGCACCATATCGAAGAGGGCGGAGCCATCGGGCCCCAGCGCGGGGTACAACACCAGTGGCACATTGTCATTGAGGTCGCCCACTAAAACACGCAGGCTCACGTTGGCGCTGAGCGCGGGTGAGCCCTGGTCGGTGGCCTGCAGTGTGAGTTCGAAGGCGCGCAGCTGCTCATGATCGAAGGCGCGCTGCGCGAACACCACCCCGCTCTGCGCGCTCACGGACACGTAGGATAAAATCTCCCGCGGCTCCAGGTCGCTCGCTACGATGGAGTAGGAAACTTGGCCATTGGGGCCCAAGTCAGGGTCAGAGGCACTGATTTGAGCGATAGAGGCGCCAGGAGGATTGTTCTCTGCCACGTGAACCATGTAGGAAGTCTGTTGAAAAAGTGGGGCATTATCGTTGACGTCGGAGATGTGCAGGGTGACAATTATGCTGGAGGAGAGAGGCGGCTTGCCTCCGTCGGTGGCTGTGATAGTGAGATTGTATTCTGGGATCTCCTCCCGGTCCAGGGCGCCGTCTGTCACTAGTTTGTAATAGTTCTTTGAGGAAGATTTCAAAATAAACTTGGCATTTCCCAACACTTGGCAGTAAACTTCTCCATTTTCTCCAGAGTCTCTGTCTCTCATTTTTATCAAGGCGATGACTGTTCCTGGTGGCGAATCCTCTGGTAGGGGAGTAAATACTGAAGTCACAATAACTTCAGGTACACAATCATTCTCATCAAGAATTTCAACTTGGATACTGCAGTGGGCTGCTAGATCTCCAGGATCTTTTGCTTCAATACTCAGAGTGTAACTACTTGCAATCTCAAAATCCAAATCATCCTTTGTCGTGATTTCTCCTGTTTTTTCATTTAAGCTGAAAAAGTGTTTGACTTGTTCGTCCACATTATGAAAGGAGTAGGTGATCTCCGCGTTTATGCCTTCATCCCGGTCAGTGGCCGTCACTTGAAGCACAAAGAAGCCCGGGGGCACGTCCTCCCTCAGGGTGACCCTGTACACATCCTGGCTGAACACCGGAGGGTTATCATTGGCATCCGTGACTTGGATTCGGATTTGGGTCGTGCCGCTTTGAGGTGGGTCTCCGCCATCCACAGCTGTGAGGACCAGTTGATGGAAACTGTGCTCTTCTCTGTCCAGAGAATGTTTTAGAATCAGCTCAGGATATTTACGTCCATCTGGAGCCTGTTTCTCAGCGAGATCAAAGTACTCGTTGTCATTAAGGTGGTATCTTTGTAGTGAATTAGGACCAACATCTGAATCCAGGGCTGGGTCAAGTGGAAATGTTGTACCTGGCTTAGTGGATTCGCCAATTTTTAAATGAATCTTACTCTGTTTGAATAGTGGGGTATTATCATTTATATCCTGCACAATTACTGCTATGTAGAAAATATTTAGTGGGTTTTCAGCGACAGTATCGAAATCCAGAACACACAGAGGCTGCTTCCCGCATATCTGCTCTCGGTCTATTCTGTCACCCACAAGTAAGTCCCCGCTTTCTGGGTTTACTGTGAAATATTCCCTCTCCGCGCTAACCCGCAGCTTCCGGGCAGGCAAGTCCCGGACGCTGAGCCCCAGATCCTTGGCGAGGTTTCCTACGACCGAGTTTTTGGCCAGCTCCTCTGGAATTGAATAGCGGATCTGGTCTGAGAGAGCCCCGGGGAACAAAGACAACAGGAAGGGCAACAGTACCTGCAGCCACCACACCAGCCCGTACCTCCCTGCACTCGCCTTCATCTTCTGTTTCCCTCGGGCTCCCTTTGCTCCTTCGCCCATAGGAGGAATAAGCCTTCCGAGGATGGCAGAATCCGGGCTCAGGTCACTTTTCCTGCTTTTGTTTTCTGTTTCCGAATCTATACTGGCCTCCTCTGCGTGGTTGGTTTGTGGAGGAAGTTCCCCTCTAAGAGGCTCCCAAAAGCTTCTCTGGATCTTCTCTTCGTTCTTTTGACCGACAGCGACGCTCAGAGGTTTTCTCAGGAAACTGCACCAATGGCTTGTAAATGTTTGCTAAGAACATTTTTCTTTTCTTCTTCCTCTTTTTTTTTAATTTATAAAGTCTTCATTTGTTTTTAAATATGTGAAATATTCATATAGTTCCAAATTCAAAAGGTGCATTCATCCCTGCTTTAGATGAGGAGAATTGCTTTCACAGGGGAAATGAGTGTTAACGTTTCTTGGGTATCCTTCTGGAGATACGTTTTATATAGTGCAACGGATTTTTATAAATATTCTGTCTCCTTCTTTACACAAATGTAAGCATACAACATACCATGTCCTACACATTGCTTTTATATTTGTTATATCTTAAAGATCATATCAGTACACAGAGAGCTTTCCCATTTATTTTTATAGTTATCTAGTGTCCCTAAATATAGTTATCTAGTAGTCCATAATATGAATATACAACAATTTGTTTAATCAACCTTGTTATTTACTAAAAGAAACTCACTGCACATTCTAACAAAAACACATATTTTAAAAAATTTGATTTTAGGTTATAAATTATCTACTGCTTTCCTAGGCCTTTAAAACATGTGGTACTCTCATTCTGGAATATATTCCTAATGCCAACACCTGAATATGCTTGACACAGTTTCAGGCCAATTAAGCATTTCCAAATTATATTTTATGGCTTAATTACTTTAAACAATCTCTCCTCAGATGTGAGTTGTCTCTCAACATTGACTTGTTATTTCTGCTTTCTGCTCACCAAGCCAGGTAACTGCATATCATATTCCAGCTTACTCTATGTATTGCACCACAACTTTCTATGAATACAAAACCATGTAGAAACTAAAACTCTCTTTTGTAAATCAAATTGAGGCATATTCCACAGTCTATCACTACGACTTCCAGTTATCAGATTACACTAATTTGTGTAAGCATATGCATTCATGAATTTTGAATTAACTCACAGAACTAAATGAAAGCACAAAGAACAAAAGTGTTGTATATCCCCTACACACAAAATATTTTCCCCCATATAAAATAATCCCAGAGCCACATGGTGACAGAAATATCTGATAGCAATTTGTAGCAATAGGGATGAGGCCAACTTACTAAGCAGCATACATCATATCAGTCCAGAACCCAAGTAACTCAGCCTTTGAAAGAGGCTCACATGATGAGAAGAGAAAAGACTCCAAAAACTTATATTTTCCTTAGAAATCAAGAAAGTCTCGCCTTTTCACAAGATGGCACCAAAAGTGAAGAAGGAAGCTCCTGCCCCTCCTAAAGCCAAAGCCAAAGCGAAGGCTTTAAAGGCCAAGAAGGCAGTGTTGAAAGGTGTCCACAGCTACAAAAAAAAGAAGACCTGCACATCACCCACCTTCTGGCGGCTCAAGACACTGCGACTCCAGAGGCAGCCCAAATATCCCTGGAAGAGTGCCCTGAGGAGAAACAAGCTTGACCACTATGCTATCATCAAGTTTCCGCTGACCACTGAGTCTGCCATGAAGAAGGTAGAAGACAACAACACACTTGTGTTCACTGTGGATGTTAAAGCCAACAAGCACCAGATTAAACAGGCTGTGAAGAAGCTCTATGACATTGATGTGGTCAAGGTCAACACCCTGATTTGGCCTGATGGAGAGAAAAAGGCATATGTTCGACTGGCTCCTGATTACGATGTTTTGGATGTTGCCAACAAAATTGGGATCATCTAAACTGAGTCCAGCTGCTTAATTCTAAATATATATATATATATCTTTTCAACAACAACAACAAAAAAAGAAATCAAGACAGTCTCAATAGTGATGTCATGATAGGCAATTTAAAAATTATTAAAGTTACTTCTAGAATCTATGTAAATATAAGTGAAATTAACTTTGAAATATTTCTCATAATCACAGGAGTGCACCAAAGGAATCACGCATAGTCACTGCTGGTGCATCTCAGAACAGCAACAAGAAAATATTTGAAATATAACAGTTCATTGAGAAAATATCCTGTTAAAGTTACATCTAAAAGTTAAACTCATAAGTTACCAGTATTCTTAAATTGATGTTGCCTATTATAATGCAAAATACCCTTTCAAGGAAGGAAAAGTAAACTTCAAGTAAAGCATGGTACAGTGTAAAAATAGGAAATTAAAAAATCCTCAGTGCAGATCCAACAATAACTTCATGAGAAAGAATATTGTAAACGTGAATTTACACAATTGCCTTCTATTTCACAGGTCTCTTGTATCTTTGCAGTAACACCTAAGGGAAAAGGAAATTTATTCTTTATTTTATTTTACTTTGTTTTATTTTATTTCTTGGAGACAGAGGCTTGCTCTGTCACCCAGGCTGGAGTACAGCGGCATGATCTCAGCTCATTGCAACTTCTGCCTCCCAGGTTCAAGCAATTCTCATGTCTCAGCCTCCAGGGTAGCTGGGACTACAGGTGTGCACCACCACGCCCGGCTAACTTTTTGTATTTTAGTAGAGACTGGGTTTCATCATGTTGCCCAGACTGGTCTCAAACTCCTGAGCTCAGGCAATCCACCCTCCTCACACTCCCAAAGTGCTAGGATTACAGGTGTGGTGGGCACCGCACCCAGCACAGAAAAGGACATTTAAGGAAATGAGATGGTTTAGAATTGTAAAATTAGAAAATTCTGGCTGAAACTACAACTGAATGAAGACCAAAAAGGATAATAAACAACATTTTTGTGTGGTAAAGACTGTTGGTCACTACTGAAGGGTCATTCACCAGTTCTCTGTACAGCAATAAAATATTAAAAGAGGCACCTTTATTTGATATATTACATATATAATGGGAGACATTTACACAACTCTGTCTATATTTCAGTGTGGTATGATCTATTATAAGATTGACTCACCTGAAGATTAAGGTCTCCTTTTGTTTCAAGTAAGTCCTGAGTTATCAGAAGAGGCTCGCTTTTCTCACAGCTCTCCCGGCTGATGAGCGTGTCTGCATAGTTGGGCTGGGGGAAGATCAGATGACTCTTCCTCGAGTCTGCGGTGAGGGAGACCTCGTGGGAGTAGGTCTGCAGGAAAGCCCGAACCCCGTCCACGCCCACAAAGTGCGAGGCAGGCACACCTGCCAACCTGCTGCCTTCAGCGTGAAGCAGGCGTGACTTGTGCCAGCGTCTCAGCTTGAGTGCTAGCAGCACCACGACAAAAGCCAGGAAGACGCAGGAGACAGCGGCCACTGCCACCACGAGATAAAGTGTGAGGCCCAAGTCGTCTGGGTCTGCTGAAGGCTTGAGACTGCCCAAGTCAGCCAGGACATCTGGGATGCTGTCGGCCACAGCCACAGTGAGTGTGACGGTGGCCGAGAGAGGGGGCTGGCCATGGTCCTGGACGACCACTACAAGGCTCTGCTTGAGCGCATCTCTGTCCAGCAGGGCCCGTGCGGTGCGCACCTCGCCTGTGTGCAGCCCCACTGCAAATAGTCCCGGCTCGCTGGCCTTGAGTAGGCGGTAGGACAGCCAGGCATTCTGGCCTGAGTCTCTGTCCACTGCTACCACTTTGGTCACCAGGTAGCCGGAATCTGCGGAGCGGGGTGCCAGCTCCACACCAGTGGAGCCATCTGTAGGGAAGGTGGGGTACAGGATCTCAGGGACATTGTCGTTCTGGTCCAGCACAAAGAGGCTCACTGACACATTGCTGCTGAGTGGAGGGTCTCCACTGTCACTGGCTGTCACCAGTAGCTGCAGGTCTCTAAGCTGCTCATAGTCGAAGGAGCGAAGTGCATATAGGATCCCAGTATTGGAGTTGATGGAGACATAGGAGGACAGGGGTGCACCCTGGAAGGTGTCTTCGGCCAGGGAGTAAGTGATTAGGGCATTGTCACCACTGTCAGGGTCTTGAGCAGTCATAGATAAGATGGAGGCTCCTCTGGGGTTGTTTTCAGGAATGTAGGCAGAGTAGGAAGCATGAGGGAAAGTGGGTGGGTTGTCATTGATGTCCATCACCTGCAGTGAAATATAAGTTTCTGTAGACAGTGGAGGAATTCCCTGGTCAGTTGCAGTTACAGTGATGTTATATTCTGAGACTTCTTCCCTGTCCAGTGTTCTGTGTGTCAACAACCGATAATAATTTTCATAGGTCTTTTCAAGTGTGAATGGCAGATTATCTGGAATAGAACATGTGACTAGGCCATTTCCTCCTGAGTCACTGTCATGCACGTTGAAAAGTGCAATTACTGTACCCGGGGAAGAAGTTTCCTGGACTGAGCTGGTGAGAGATGTAACTGTGACTTCTGGTGCGTTGTCATTTTCATCCAGAACTGTCACCAGTACCTTGCTTCTAGCCCGGAGGCCAGGCCCATCATGGGCTTCTACATCTATGTCATAGAATCCAGAGTCCTCATAATCTAGATCCCCCAATATTGTTATATCCCCACTCAGAGAATTTAACTGAAATAGCTGTGATATTTTGTCTCTTACTTTCCGGAAAGAATACGTCACGTCTCCATTGGCTCCTTCATCTGGATCAGTGGCTTTTATGGTGAGTAGCCGAGTGCCTACAGGAACGTTCTCACGAACACTTACGTGGTACTTGGGCTGAGTGAACACGGGAGCATTATCGTTGGTATCCACAAGTATTATGAGAATCCTGGCAGTGCCAGAGCGAACCGGGTCACCTCCGTCGAAAGCGGTGAGAATGAGATGGTGAACTGCCTCTTCCTCGCGATCTAGAGCACGTTCCAGCACCAGCTCTGGGTACCTAATCCCATCGGCCCCGCTTTGCACGTCCAGGGAAAAGTAACCATTTGAGTTGAGCTGGTAACCCTGCAGGCTGTTTACCCCTACATCTGCATCAAAAGCTTCAGGAAGAGGAAATCTCGTCCCAGGATTTTCATTTTCAGCAACTTTTATTTCCCTCTGTTCGGTCCCAAAACTGGGTGGGTTATCATTAACATCGATTATTTCCACCTCTACCCGCAAAATCTTCACTGTATCTTCTAGGAGAATCTCCAGTATTGTCACACAGTTTGGAGATCTGTCGCAGAGCTCCTCCCGGTCTATCCTACCCGAGGTGACCAAGCTGCCGCTGCGCGGGTTCAGGGCGAAAAGCTGCGTCCTACCTCTGGAGACGATGCGGACCCCGCGCTCCACCAGCTCCCGGGGCGCCAACCCCAGGTCCTTGGCGATGTTGCCCACCACTGAGCCTTCTTCCTGCTCCTCAAACACCGAGTAGCGGATCTGTTCGGCCCTAATTTCCCCCAGAATCCCCAGGAGAAGGCAGATTTGGAGCAGCCGGGTGCGGTCTGGGCTAGCAGGAGGCGCCGCCATTACAACCCCGCCGCGGAGTCGCCTGTGCTTTGGTTTTCCCTCTGTCGAGGCCTGAGGAGCCCCAGGATCTTCCGGGTCCAAAATAAAGTGCATTCACAGCCGGAGCTCTCGGGGCTTCCGCTTGAAGCTTTCATACAGCTCCAGAGCCAGTGCTTTGTGCTGCAGAAATCTTGTGATTCTGATTAATTTTCTGGTTTGTCTTTTCCCCCGATTGGTGAACAGCGACACCCAGAGTCTTAACCTGTTACTGCAATTTATTCTTGGTAAAAAAAAGTTTACTTTTTATACACATTTCTATTCCTATTTCTCCCAAGATAATAAAAGTCAAATTCCTGTTTTTGATTTGCAATGAAAATTCAAGAATGATCCAAATCTTCCTGTACAATAAACTTTATAAAGTTATTTATTTTCTTAGAGAAAATATGACGATTTTTTTTTCTAAGAATGTGTTCTCCATCTTTTCAGTTTTCATATTGTTCATCCCCACAGCCCATTCTCAGTACAGCGTATTGTGTGAGGGACATATTTATCTCTCCTAAAGACAAAGGTGGACTTGAAAAATGGAGGAGACGATAAGTGAAAAGACAGTGGGACAGGAACTTGGAGGTTCGGCTTTAGTCCCCATTTATGCAGTAACAAGTTCCCTTATATGAGTTGACCCTTTAGAACCTGGGGCAATGCTTCAATTCATTTGCAAAAAACCCACCTACTGTTTAAGAGTTAGCCTTACCCCTGTATGAATGAGATTGACAAATACCATAATAGGTTTGGGAAGAGAATTTGCTCCTTAATTTTGTATACAACACATTCTTGGCCACAAGCTATGCATATGACTATCTTGTTTACAATGTGTTCTCAATCTTTAGAACAATACCTTTCATAGAGTAGTAACTTTTTTATGAAGCCTTTCAATGTTTCATGAATGACCGGTTCAAATGCAAAGCCTAAAACAATGGGTAAAAACTCTGATATTAAAAATAAAAAAGGAATAAAAAGAAAAGTTAGACTGAAGAACTATAAAGTGCAGATAATAGTTTAGTAATTTTTTCACATGACACATTCAGTATTATTTTACTACAATTTCTAACTTTACTTTAGCTCTCACTTTAGAAATAGCCAGTAAAATGAAATGTTTTGGTAGCTGAACATGGATTATCATTGCACATGCCATCGCTTTCTTGCTTATGGATACATACAGTAACTTACTAATCTGAGAAAATTTGAGATAAAGCAGTACATCAGTTCTTAAGCTTATTCCTCACTTAACAAGTAGCAGTAGAAATGACTCATACGAAAGTGCATTAGCTATACAGAATTTAAAAACCTCAGACTTTGAGAGAGTAGATTAAAGGTATTTTTCACAATCCTCAAAGACTGCACAAACTCCGGATGATTGAGAAGTGAAATAAGATGCTTGGAAATAAATTTGACAGTATGCATTAAAAAAACTCAACATGTTTATAGATTTAACTAATTCCTCAGAAATCTATACTAAAGAAACAAGAAGTATGGAAAATGCTTTATAAACCCAAATGTTCATTACATTCCTTGTTTAAATAGAGACAAAACAGAAAGAGCATAAAAATAAATCATTTAGGAATGGTTAAAAATTATGAAATATCATTGACTGAAATTATACAGTGGGAATAATATTGATCCAAAGTTAGTGATGCAAATGTAAAATTGGACAATATTTGCTACTTGTGATGAAACAAAGTGTTAAGAGTCTTAATAATTGGAAGGCTGTGTTAAATATACATGCTGCTGCAAAAAGACAAACTAGAATGTAATTGATGAAGATGAACATAAACTTTAACTTTGGTGAGAAGAACTCTAAATGTATTTATAAAGAGCTAAGAATAAGATGACTTGAAAATATCAAGTATCGCATATCAACTAAGAAAAGGCACTGCTATTACTAAGAGTGTTAACATCTAGGAAACAGGTCTCTTTAGCAAGATTTGCCAACCATACAGAAATGCCAACAGTAAAGATTGAAAATTAAATTGCCAAGACTACTGAGCAATCAAGAAAGCAATCTCCATCTATCCAATACCCCCTCCCCCAGTAGATACCATCACTAGAACAATGAAAGAAAATCAAAATTACTTATGCACCAATGAGAAGAAAATGTAATTATATAATTTTTTTTTTTTTAAAGACAGGGTTTCCCTCTTGTCACCCAGGCTGGAGTGCAGTGGCACACTCTTGGCTCACTACAATCTCCACCTTCCGGGTTCAAGCGATCCTCCTGTCTCAGCTTCCCGAGTAACTGGGACTACAGGCACGTGCTACCACACCCAAATAATTTTTGTATTTCTAGTAGACAGGGTTTTACCATCTTGGCTATATGGTCTCAAACACCTGACTTCAAGTGATCCACCTGCCTCAGCCTGGTTAAGTGCTTGGATTACAGGCTTGAGCCACCGCTCCCGGCCGCAATATATAAAATTTAACTAGATTTGCAGAAACTCACGTGCGAAGACAAAGAAGGGTCATAAGCGACTTTGTGATCTTCATTACTGGCACAAACAATCATAGAAGGATCATCACACAGCAGATCCTGAGGGGGAGCCATTTCAGGTGTCAGGTTGAGAAAATTAAATTCTGTCTTTGCAGAATGAGAGGCAACACATAGATTGTAGGAATAGGGCAAAGTCCCCTCGCCGTGGTTGGGAGGAACCCCGGGCCCAGACTTGGAGCAGAGACCCGTCTGAAAACAGCCCTCAGTGTTGAGGCTGGAGGAATGTCGCAGGCGCAGGGCGATCGCCAGAATTACCGCGAGGAGAAAGAGCACTGAGATCAAGGCCAAGGCCACCACCAGGTAAAACTGCAGTTCCGTCTGGGGGTCAGAGGGCTCAGGGCTGCCGCTAAGGTCTGGCAATACCTCTTGCAGGCTATCCGCGAAAATTAGGTGCAGCGTGGCGGTGGCGGAGAGTGGCGGCTGTCCTCCGTCACGCACAGCGACCAGCAGGCGCTGGCGGGCCGCGTCCCTGTCGCCCAAGGCACGCGCTGTGCGCACCTCACCCGTGCGCAGCCCCAGGCTGAAGAGCCCGGGCTCGCTGGCCTGCAGCACGTGGTAGGACAGCCAAGCGTTGTGTCCCGAGTCTGCGTCCACCGCCACCACCTTGGTCACCAGGTAGCCGGGCTCTGCGGCGCGTGGCACCATATCGAAAAGTGCAGAGCCATCAGACCCCAGCGCGGGGTACAGCACCCGTGGCGCATTGTCATTGAGGTCGCCCACCAACACTCGCAGGCTCACGTTGGCGCTGAGCGCGGGGGAGCCCTGGTCACAGGCCTGCAGTGTCAGTTCAAAGGCGCGCAACTGCTCGTGGTCGAAGGCGCGCTGCGCGAACACCACCCCGCTCTGCGCGCTCACGGACACGTAGGACAACAGCTCCTGCGGCTCCAGGTCACTGGCCAGAATAGTGTAGGAGACGCTGCCGTTGGGTCCCAAATCCGGGTCGGAGGCGCTCACTTGTGCAATAGAGGCGCCAGGTGGGTTGTTCTCAGCCACATGGACCACGTAGGAGGCCTGATGGAAAACAGGTGCATTGTCGTTGATGTCGGAGATGTGCAGGGTGATGCTTGTCCTGGAGGAAAGGGATGGTTTGCCCTTGTCGGTGGCTATGATTGTGACGTTGTAGTCTGCTGTCTGCTCCCGGTTTAGGGCTCCACCAATCACCATCTTGTAAAAATTCTTCGAGGTGGATTCTAATTTGAAAGGAACTTCTTCCTGAATATAGCATGTCACCATGCCATTTTGCCCAGAATCCTTGTCTCGCACTTTTATGAGGGCTATTACAGTTCCACGGTCTGAATCCTCTGGAATCTGGTTAGAGAAGGACATGAATGTCACCTCAGGGGCATTGTCATTCTCATCAACGATTTCTATTTGAACATTACAGTGAGCTGTGTGTACTCCTCCATCCTTGGCTTCTACACCCAACACATATCTACTTGTTTCTTCAAAATCCAATGTGCCATTGGTTGTGATGTCGCCGGTATTTGGATTGATATTAAAGAGGCTGGTACTTATTGGGGAATTGAGGAAGGCATAGGTGATCTCTGCATTAATGCCCTCATCCTGGTCTGTGGCCATCACCCGCAGCACGGAGGTTCCCCACGGCACGTTTTCTTGGAGGCTAACCCTGTATACATCCTGGCTAAACATGGGAGCATTATCATTGGCATCGGTGACTCGGATCCAGATGTGGGTGGTGCCGCTTAGAGGTGGGTCCCCACCATCCATGGCAGTCAGGATTAAGCGATGAGAGCTCTGATGTTCCCTGTCTAGAGGTTTTTCCAGCAGTAATTCCGGATATTTACTTCCATCAGGACTTTCCTTCGTTGACAGAGAGAAGTATTGATTGGGGTTGATGGTGTATATCTTCAGTGAATTGCCTTCCACATCTGCATCTTGCGCAGAATCCAGAGAGAATTTTACCCCGGGTAAGGCTGACTCACAAATTTCTAAGTTAATGCCTTTTGCAACGAAACGTGGTGCATTGTCATTGATATCTTGGATTACAACAACCACGTGGAAAACATTCATTGGGTTTTCAGAGACCGTTTCGAATTCTAGTGCACACTCAAGTTTCCTTCCGCAAATCTTCTCTCGATCTATCCTACCGTTCACTAACAAATCCCCTCTCTCCAAACTAACGTTGAAATAATCCTCTGCACTAACCCGCAGTTTTCGAGTTGGCAACTCCTGGACACTGAGCCCCAGATCCTTAGCAAGGTTCCCCACCCGTGAGCCATTGGCTAGCTCCTCTGGGATCGTGTATCGGATCTGCTGGGAGATGGCCCCGCAGAACAAAGACAGCAGAAAGAGAAACAGTACCTGACTTTTCATCGTTTCGGCTTCTCTGACTCTCTGCATTTCAGGAACTCTCCGCGGAGCTTCTTTTCTCTGGGATGTTTTTTAAAAAAGCAATGACAGCACCCTGGACTTCTGTAATTTGAGCGTAAGACTTATCAGTTAGGCGCTCGAGGGTGAACAGGGGCAGCTTCTGTGCTCAGTGCACCGGACAAAGCAGGAAGGCACCCTGCCTGCCGCTCCTGCAGAATCGAGAGGCCTTCACTTCCTTTTGGTCGACAGCGGCGCCCAGAGGTTGTCTTGGAAAACTGCACAGTGCCCAGCTATTTATCCTCAAAGCGCAACCTCTTGAATCTATGTACCCTGTCTTTAATTTGCTGGAAGGAACCAAATACTCACATTTTCCTCTTTACATTTCAATTTTCTAGTTTGTCATCATCACATAAGAGTCTTCATCATTTTGTATTCTTTTTTCATTTAAAAAATTCACAAGTCACACAGTCATTTTTTTCAGTTTTGGGGGCAAAAAAAATCTTCAGTGATTTCACTATATTTATAAAGTCTGGCATGACTGCTGTATCCATATAAGTGAATTGATAATTTTTATTTGTATTTTTAGTGGACTAAAATACCTACCTTTCTGTAAATTCATTGGAATAAGTTCCCTTATCTAGTATTTTAAATCTCTCCATATATATGTTATCAAGTCAGTACTACTTTTCAAAGATAGTTTTTGCAAAAAAGAGGAAATCACAGCCTTACGATTATGTTAATATATTTCTCTTCTTTATAAAATATAGATAATCTTTCCAGTTAAGTAGGGCAAAGTCTGACATTTTGTTAAAAGGGCCAATTTAGTATTGGGGTACACATACATGCTTTTATGAAGTGGAATTTCATATAATGTATATTTGTTTTATGAAACCAGTGTTTCTTTTTTATATGAATATATATGAAATACTCTAGGCTGTGTGCAGCGACCTGTGATCCCAGCACTTTGGGAGGCCAACCTGGGAAGAACACATGAGGTCAGGAGTTTGAGACCAGCCTGGCCAACATGGTGCAAGCTGTTTCTACTAAAAAAAATAAAAATTAGCTGGGCATGGTGGCAGGTGCCTGTAACCCCAGCTACTTGGGAGGTTGAGGCAGGAGAATCGTTTAATCCAGGAGGTAGAGTTTGCAGTGAGCTGAGATCATGCCACTGAAGTCCATCCTGGGTGACAGAGCAAGACTCTGTCTCAAAAACATTCTCAATAATGCCAGTTCTCAGCTCCAGCCAACTTAAACCATCAATGAGCAAAACGAGTTTGACTTGACCACTGGCAAATATTGGAAATGTATTCAGAGTTCTTAGACACCCAATTCTGCAACTTATTCTGTAGTTCCAGGCTTAGAACTCATCTTGGTTCAAAGCAAATCCCTTTATTTCAAATGCATTACCAAATGAGATCCAACTCAACAATTTATTCTACTATTTTGCAGTGCTCACCCATACTCATACTCCAGTTGAAACAGCCTATTATCTATTTTCTTAAGATACCTTTTCACTTGTTTCCTTGCATCATGCCTTTACACTTTCTGTTCCTTTTATTGTGAACTTCTCCTCACTTTCTGTTGCAATGGATTCTTGCCCATTCTTCAAAAAAATAAAAATAAACCCTTTTTAGTGAAAATGGAATGTCCGAGATCTTCCATTACCTGTACAAGTAGGTGGAATTGTGTGGGTTCCATATTATCAGTGTATTTTCATGACACATATGTGGGCTATATTTCATACAGAATTCTTAGAAATTCTCTTTGAGCATACAAATCCCCCCTGACACTAGCTAATTAACTTTTTTTTCTCCTTACAGGCAAAGTGATACTGATACTATAAACATTTTTTTTTCTAAAAATGATACGTTAAAGTTACATGCCTTTTTCTTTTGAGACAGGATCATACTATGTTGCCCAAGTAGGTCTCGAAGTCTTAGGCTCAGAAGTCCTCCCCTGGCTATGGGCCTTTTAAATTCTTGATGTATTTGCATGTTTGAGTGAGAATACACCTTACTCTGCTTACAGCTTTTGTGTTCTGGCCCTGTTGTCTCATACATTTAAATGTGCCTTTTCCTAATATATTGAGGGAGGAATCTATTATTTTGTTTGGGTTCTAGTAAAATATATTTTGGTCTAATTTTGGATGGATCTCTTATATGGTTTCATGAGTGAAAATAATTTCATAAATTGCAGAATAAGCCAACAATTTGTGGATCAAGAAAGTTGTAGAACATGACAAAAGAAGGGACTTCTATTCCATTGTTGGAAGAGACGGCCTGGAAATCTCCCACAGAGGCTGAGGCATATTCCCTTACCTATTTTTAATATCCTTGTCAAGGGCAAGAAATACCACTCCAAGGCTCATAATAGTTTAGGTAGGTGAACTTTCCACCCTCGGGTAAAATGTTGAAATATGAATACACACATAAGCATACACTTTAGGCATACATAACAGGCATTATAGGTAAAACCATTTGATCAGCTTCTACTTTTTCATCTGTCTTGGAAGGAGTCAAACATAATTTAATTTCATGGGCATATAAAATGTATTTTATTCATATGTATTTTTACTTGTATGTATCAGGATAGGCTATATAGGCTGAAATGACAAACTCCAAAGCACAGGAATTTAAAATGAAAAAGGCCTATTTATCACAGCTATACAGACCAGTGTTGTGGTTCTCTCATCATAGTTACTCAAGGATCCAGGTAGAAGGAGCAGTCATAATTTCAAATAGTAACTTAGAGATCGAAAATTCTCACAATTGCAGATTCCTCTAGGAAGTGACATACTTTACCTCCACTCACAATGTATTATTTTTTCCCTAAGCCCACTCAACCATAACCAGACCAGGGAGTGCAGTCGTACTATAGGTCCAGAAAGAAAGGGGGACAAATATTTAGCCAAAAGACTAATGACAACCTCATGGCTTTATTTCTCAAATACATATGTGTTAAAGCTTTATAATAACCACATTCTCATAATTGTTCTTCATAATATTCAAAGAAATAAATAAACTCACCTGAAGTAGGTTGGAATCTCCTTTCGTTTCAAGTAAATCCTGAGTTACCAGAAGAGGCTCGCTTTTCTCACAGCTCTCCTGGCTGATGAGCGTGTCCGCATAGTTGGGCTGGGGGAAAATCAGGTGACTCTTCCGCGAGTCCGCAGTGAGGGAGACCTCGTGGGAATAGGTCTGCAGGAAAGCCCGAACCCCGTCCACGCCCACAAAGTGCGAGCCGGGCATGCTCGCTAAGCCGCCTCCCGAAGCCTGCAGCAGACGTGACTTGTGCCAGCGCCGAAGCCTGAGCGCCAGCAGCACGATGACGAAGGCCAGAAAGACGCAGGAGACCGCGGCCACCGCCACCACCAGGTACAGAGTGAGGTCCGAATCGTTGGGTTTGGCGGAGGGCTCGAGGCTGCCCAAATCGGCCAGGATGTCGGGGATCCTGTCTGCCACGGCCACGGTGAGCGTGACAGTGGCGGAGAGAGGGGGCTGGCCGTGGTCCTGGACGGCCACCACGAGGCTCTGCTTGAGCGCGTCTCTGTCCAGCAGGGCTCGCGCCGTGCGCACCTCGCCGGTGTGCAGCCCCACCGCGAAGAGTCCTGGCTCGCTGGCCTTGAGCAGGCGGTAGGACAGCCAGGCGTTCTGGCCCGAGTCTCTGTCCACCGCCACCACCTTGGTCACCAGGTAGCCAGGCTCTGCGGAGCGGGGCGCCAACTCCACGCCGGTGGAACCATCTGTGGGGAGGGCGGGGTACAGGATCTCGGGCGCGTTGTCGTTCTGGTCCAGCACGAACAGGTTCAGCGACACGTTGCTGCTGAGTGGAGGGTTCCCGCTGTCGCTGGCTGTCACCAGTAGTTTCAAGTCTCTAAATTGCTCGTAGTCGAAGGATCGCAGTGCGTATAAGACGCCAGTGTTGGAGTTGATGGAGACGTAGGAGGACAGGGGCGCCCCCTGGAGGGTGTCCTCGGTCAATGCATAAGTGATGCGCGCGTTGTTGTTGCTATCTGGGTCCTGGGCCGTCACTGAGAAGATGGAGGCTCCTCTGGGGTTGTTTTCTGGAATGTAGGCGGAGTAGGATAAGTGAGGGAAGGTGGGTGGGTTGTCATTGATGTCAATCACATGCAGGATGATGTGAGTTTCTGTGGACAGTGGCGGGCTTCCCCCATCTGAGGCTCTCAGACTGATGTTATATTCTGACATTTGTTCGCGGTCTAGGGATGTGGCCGTCACTAAGCGGTAATATTGGTCTATTGATTTTTCTAACTTAAATGGCAGATTTCCCAGGACAAAAACTGCAACCTGCCCATTCTGCCCAGAATCTCGGTCATGCACATCGATAAGAGCAATTTCTCTTCCAACGGTGCCCTCTTCTGGGACTGAGCCTGTGAGAGACGTGATTGTAATTTCTGGAGCATTGTCATTCACATCCAGAACCGTGAGTAGAATCTTGGCTCTTGAAAGAAGACCTGGTCCATCCTGTGCTTCAATTTTAATTTCATAGAACATGGCATCCTCATAATCTAGATTTTTTAATATTGATACTTCTCCACTCACTGAGTTGAGATGGAAAATCTCAGCGATTTTCCCAGGCATTTTATCTAGAATATAAGACACTTGAGCGTTGAATCCCTCATCAGGGTCAGTAGCATTCACCGTGAGCAGCCGGGTACCCACAGGCACGTTCTCCCAAACACTTACACGGTACTCAGACTGAGTAAACATTGGTGGGTTGTCATTTGCATCCAGGACTATCACTTGGATGTGCAAGTTGCCAGAGTGGACAGGGTCGCCACCATCAGAGGCAACCAGGACAAGCTGGTGAATTTCTTTTTTCTCACGGTCCAGGGCCTGCTCCAGCACCAGCTCTGGATACTTGGCCCCCTCAGAGACGCTATTCACAGCCAGGGAGAAGTAGTCATTAGGGCTAAGCTTGTAGTTCTGCAGGGAGTTCATGCCTACATCTGGGTCAAAAGCAGTTTTAAGTGGAAATCGGGTTCCAGGAACCGTTAGTTCACCAATTTTTATTTCCAATTCCTCTGTTGGGAAATTAGGAGCATTATCATTAATATCTTTAATTTCTATTTCTACTTCAAAAATTTTCAATTTATCCTCAACCAGGATGTTAAATTTTACCAGACACAGCGGGATCTGAGCGCAGAGCTCCTCCCGGTCTATCCTCTCCGCAGTGATCAAGCTGCCGCTTCGCGGATTCAGAGAGAAAAGCTGCGTCCTACCTCTGGAGACGATGCGGACTCCGCGCTCAGCCAGCTCCCGGGGCTCTAACCCCAGGTCCTTAGCGATGTTGCCCACGAAGGAACCTTTATCTTGCTCCTCAGACACCGAGTAGCGGATCTGACTGGATCCTGTTTCACACAGCGTCCCCAGAAGCGCGCACAGCAGGGCCAGTCCTCTGCCATTTCGGAAACTCAGGCATTTGGTCATTTCCTTTTCGGGGAATACCTTTCTCTGAATTCGGTTCCAGTTTCCCACGAAGGACTCCAATCTTATTTTCTCAAGAAACGAAGTATTTTACGGGCCTAATTCACAGGTCAAACCTCTGGTTGACTAAGAGGTGAGGTTGGCAGCCGCCTCGGATTTTCTGAGTCTAATTTGCTGGTTCTTTGCATTGCAGGAGCAAGGAAATGGTGGACTAGTTCTCCAGCTGCGTTCTCCTTCTTGAGTGGTCAACAGCGACACTAAGAGGCCTAACCGTTTACTGCATCCTCTCAGACAAACACAGATGATTATTTTTGAATTATCCAAGACCTGAAATCCTTCTTGTCAGAGGTAAGAGGACTAGTGTTGATTGAACATAATTGAATTGATATATGTTAAACAGTGTGGCCTCAAGTTATCTTTCTTGGGAATCCATGCACTAACCTTAATGCCACCAATATTGCTTCAGACATAGTGGAGTTAACTGTTTTGAACTGTTCAGTTTAAGAAACACACAGTAACAAAGAACTGGCCCTAAGGACCAACACAACTATTAAAAGACATGACCACCACTTGTCCTTCAACCACTGAACCTTGATAATGTGTTTATTGTTATACTTACTACATTTATCAGGGTTATTTGATATCTTTCACCTTTCCCTCTCTATACTTTTAACTCTCTAAGAGCTGAGAGAAGAAAAAGAAGAAAAGAGGCACACAGAAATATCAGCCATGTTTATACATTATATTTCTTTAAGTTTGTTCTTGGTGACCTGATAACTTAGTTTCAATATTTGTTGTTATTTAATATTTATTAAACAAACACATAATTAGGTGTCAGACAATATGTTTGGGGATTTAAGGTGAGCAATATAGACACAGTCACTTCCTTCACAGAGATTATAAGGATATTAAAGCAAACGGAATTTCAGCGTACTGAGATAATTACCATAGTGGGAAAAGCCAAGGGGGTTAGGGGGGCCTTCAATTGGGCCTTTAAGGTTAGCAAAGGCTTTCCCAGGAACCATGAAAGGAGTGGATCAGTGAAAAGGCCTGGATGTGGGAGAGAACAGCATGACAATGCCTAGATGTGAGAAAGAAATCACAGCCCTTCAGGGTACTGAAAGAAGTTCGCTTTGTTTAAATCTAGACTGTAAGGATGTTTTTTCAAAACCCACAACTGAAACTAGTAGAAATAAGCTTTTATGTTCTAGAATCTCTTTCTCCATAAGTTTCCAAGCACAGAAATATAAATACGTATATTCGTCATTTCAATCATGATGCATGACATATCTATGCATAAGGCATTTATTCTTGTGGAGTTACTACACACACTAAAAATAACTGCTTTAATTATTGTGTTTATACTTTATCATTCACTTGCAAGTAAAGATATTGTGATATATTATGCCACAGTGAGTTCCAATTTTACTCATAGAGAATTATGTAATAGTAACCAAAACAACACTTTGTCTCAGAAAAGATGCAACATGAAGAATCACGGCACTTTGAGAGATATGGTGTCATTCAATAAAAGGCTCAATTGGTACATGATAATTTCCAAATAAAAATTAAAAATGATGCCATTTACATAGAACATTAGTGTGTTTATTGTTCTCTGTTATTAAATACATAACCAACATACTAAAAGCCAACATAGGAAGAGGAATGGGAAAAGAAAATTGTTCAGAGGGGCACTGGGATTGGGTAAGGGACTGGGAACATTTCTAGCAGCTACTGTGAGTAGAAACCTTGAGAAGAGAGATGTATACAAAAGATGGTTCTGGACAATTGTATGATATGAATCTTTTGTATCTTTTCTTTAAGCAAAACTATATTGAGGATATATATTATTTTAAAGATTAAAAGGCAATATGGTTTCCATATATGAGAAAGATAAAAAAAGGAGAAACCTGTTTATTACTACTCTACAACTTTATTATAGAGCAGATGATAAGTCAGTCACTTCTTCAAGAAGCATATCGCTTAGAGACTAATGTGATTTTTAAAACTAAGCCAAAATAATATGACATAACTTCTTGAAACACTGTAAGGAATGTATATTTCTAAATTTCCGTATTTTTAACAGGGAAGGGCATGCAAGTTAAGGAAAACAATTTTGCTGCCAAACTGAGAGAAATATATTAAGACTGAATGAGAAAGAATTAGCCAACTAAGGTGTTTCACTGTTCATATACAGATTCAAATATAAAGTAAAAGTCATATTTTAAAAGAAGAAAGGACTTGAGTAAACATAAACTCCAATCTTTATATCTTTAACAAAGAAGAAATTGTTGATCCGGGTGGATGAGATGATTTGCCCAGGGGTGAAGAAGAAAGTGTGAGACACCAGATACCCTAGTTACTCAATGCAGTGCTCTTTGGACAGTCATCTATTAACTCCTGGTTTACATTCATTGCACAATGATTCTCGTGTCTCTTCTTCCTCTTACAGCCTGTGAACACTAAGACCTACCAAGAAATAATTCACCAAGACTCACTTCCTAAAACTTGACTCTGCCCTCAAGGAAATATGGGGAACAAAATAGATATAGTAAACAAGTAAGTGAATTACTTCAGCAAACTAGCTTGTACAGATGTTGTGAAAAGACAGATTACCTGAGAAGACGTTTCTTCTCTTTCATCTTCGAGTAGAGATTGAGGTGTTGATAAAAAATCCTTTTTCTCACAACTCTCCTGGCTGATGAGCGTGTCAGCGTAGTTGGGCTGGGGGAAGATCAGGTGACTCTTCCGCGAGTCCGCAGTGAGGGAGACCTCGTGGGAATAGGTCTGCAGGAAAGCCCGCACCCCATTCACACCCACAAAGTGCGAGCTGGGCATGCCTGTCAAGCTGCCTCCGGAAGCCTGCAGCAGGCGTGACTTGTGCCAGCGCCGAAGCCTGTGCGCCAGCAGCACGATGACAAAGGCCAGGAAGACGCAGGAGACCGCGGCCACCGCCACCACCAGGTACAGAGTGAGGTCCGAATCGTTGGGTTTGGCGGAGGGCTCGAGGCTGCCCAAATCGGCCAGGATGTCGGGGATCCTGTCTGCCACGGCCACGGTGAGCGTGACAGTGGTGGAGAGAGGGGGCTGGCCGTGGTCCTGGACGGCCACCACGAGGCTCTGCTTGAGCGCGTCTCTGTCCAGCAGGGCTCGCGCCGTGCGCACCTCGCCGGTGTGCAGTCCCACTGCGAAGAGTCCTGGCTCGCTGGCCTTGAGCAGGTGGTAAGACAGCCAGGCGTTCTGGCCCGAGTCTCTGTCCACCGCCACCACCTTGGTCACCAGGTAGCCCGGCTCTGCGGAGCGGGGCGCCAACTCCACGCCGGTGGAACCATCTGTGGGGAGGGCGGGGTACAGGATCTCGGGCGCGTTGTCGTTCTGGTCCAACACGAACAGGCTTAATGATACGTTGCTACTGAGTGGAGGGTTCCCGCTGTCCCGCGCCATCACCCACAGTTGCAAGTCTCGGAACTGCTCGTAATCAAGGGAGCGCAGTGCATAGAGGACTCCAGTGTCGGAGTTGATAGAGATATAAGAGGATAAGGGTGCCCCCTGAACAGTGTCCTCCACGAAAGAGTAAGTTACATGAGCATTGTCGTTGCTGTCGGGGTCATGGGCCGTCACTGAGAAGACAGAGGCTCCTCTGGGGTTGTTTTCGGGAATGTAGGCGGAGTAGGATGTGCAGGAGAAGGCGGGTGCGTTGTCGTTGATGTCTGCCACCTGGAGCGAAACGTGAGCATCCGTGGACAGGGAGGGGTTCCCTCCATCTTTAGCGGTTAGAGTGATGTTGTAAAAGGAAAACTGTTCCCTGTCAAGGGCTCTGGTAGTAACCAGTCGGTAGTAATTGTCCACTGACTTTTCTAACTTAAAGGGAAGATTTTCGGGGAGTGAACAGGTGATGAATGCATTCTGCCCAGAGTCTCTATCATGTACATTAAAAAGCCCAATTATGGTTCCTGGAGGAGAGTCTTCAGAAACTGAACTAGTAGCAGATGTCATGTAAAATTCTGGGGCATTGTCATTCACGTCCAGAACCGTGATGATAACCTTCGTTCTGGTTAGAAGGCCCGGACCATCCTGAGCTTCAATATCAATTTCATGGAATGTAGCATCCTCATAATCTAGATCTTTTATGATTGTCAGATCTCCAGATGTTGACTTAAGCTCAAATACCTCTGAGGTTTCTCCAGGGCTTTTCTCTAGAAAATATGCCACTTGAGCGTTGTAGCCCTCATCTGCGTCAGTGGCGGTCACCGTGAGTATCCGGGTGTCCACGGGCGTATTCTCCGGAACGCTTATGCGGTACTCGGGCTGTGTGAAAACAGGCGCGTTGTCGTTCACATCCAGGACCTTCACGCAGATGCGGGAGGTGCCAGACAGCACTGGGTCACCCCCATCAAAAGCCACGAGAATGAGGTGGTGAACAGCCTCTTCCTCGCGGTCCAGCGCGCGCTCCAGCACCAGTTCTGGGTACTTGTTCCCATCAACTCCGCTTCGCACGTCCAGGGAGAAGTGATCATTTAGGTTGAGGGAGTACTTCTGAAGGGCGTTCTCACCTACGTCCGCATCATGCGCATTCTTAAGAGGAATCCGGAATCCTGGCGTAGTGGTTTCACTGATTTTCAGCTCCAGTTCCTCTACTCCAAAGCGAGGGGCATTATCGTTAATATCTGTTATTTCCACCTCTACTGAATAAATAGTCAATTTGTCCTCCAGCAGGATGTTAAAATTCAACAGACACGGTGCGCTCTGAGCGCAGAGCTCCTCCCGGTCTATCCTGCTTGCAGTGACCAAGCTGCCGCTTCGCAGGTTCAGAGCAAAGAGCTGGGTCCTACCTCTGGAGACGATGCGGACTCCCCGCTCTGCCAGTGCCAGGGGCTCCAAACCCAAGTCCTTGGCGATGTTGCCTACGAAGGAGCCTCTGTCGATCTCTTCTGGCACAGAATAGCGAATCTGCCCAGCCCTGGCCTCCCACAGGGTCGCCAAAAGGAAGCACAGCAGGACTAGCTTTCTGCAGTGTGGCAACTTTTGCGGAGCCGCCATTTCCTTCCTGTCGCAGTTTACTCCGAGTCAACTTCCAGCATCCAGTGCGGATTCCAATCTTTATTCCTCAGGCTGTGAGATGACCAGCATTCACAGGACCCAGGTCCCTATGGAGACAAATGGTGGGCTGTTCGACTGAATTTCTTTGGTGCCCTGAAGCTTTAGGGCCAAACCTCCAGCCTCTTGTGCTGTGGGAAGCGTGTTGCTGGATTGGATGGCTTGCTGCTTTTTACTCCTTAGGTGGTCAACAGCGACGCTCAGAGGCCTAAATAATTTCTGCACCTGCTCAGGAAAATCTAAGTTACTTCTTGTTTGTTTGCCTTTGTTGACTTTCAAGGTGCTTTAAAGAATCTTACAGCTCTAAGATACCCTAGAATTAGATCTTTCAAAACAGGAATCTTTTTTATCAGCATTAATGAGAATGGCATAAATGAACATGACCTTGATAATAGTTGCTAGGAAAGTATTATTGACTGCCCAAGGCATTAATCAATGCCACCACTGCTCTTGCTACAAACATCTTCCATCTCTTATTATATAATCAGAAGCAGTAAGATCAATTAAGAAACGTTAGCTACATTTTCTTCTAATGTTATGTATTTTGAACTTTTGTGGTTGATGGCTTAGCATTTACCTTCAAAATCTGCCTTTAAATTATTGAATCATCAGACACTTAGTTGGGTACATGTGCCTCCCACTTTGCATGACTAGGGCTGGGGACAGAAATGGTGAACATGATAAACACAGGCCCTGGTCTCAAGCATGAAGTTTGGAGGAGGACATAAGAAAGTAAAGAGAGTGTAATAGAGTAAAGAGAGTGTAATAGAATAAAGTAAAGAGACTGTAACTGCTGTGATATGAGGTAGGAAACACTGGGTGATAGAGGAATACCTAGGAAGGGTATCCAGTCTAGATTTGGGGTCAGAAAAGTCTTTTTGAGGGCATGATTGAAGTTGAATCCTAAAAAGTAGGACTGAATTAAGAAAAAGGCTGAAGAAGTGTTCTAGAACCTCAGAACAAATGCTTGAAGGTGAGAGACAGCATGGAACACTACAGAAATGGAAAGCAGATCTATTTGATAAAGCTGGAGCTGGAAGGGGTTTTTCACCACATTAGGAATCAGTCACCCGAAACTGTTTGAGGTTGTCAAGTTCTTTTTCTGATATTCATTTTCCAAGGGTGTAAAATACACTGCAGTGGATGTCTTCTTACTCCTGTTTTATCTTTACCATTTTGACCATTGTCAAGCACACAATTCTGTGACATTAAGTACATTCAAATTACATTCTGGTGTGATCATTACCACCATCCACCTCCAGAACTTTTTCATCCTCCCCAACTGAAACTCTGTACTTATTAAATAGTAACTCCCCATTGCCTTTCACCCAGTCCCTGGCAACTACCATTCTACCTTTTGTCTCTATGAGTTTGACTAATCTAGGAACTTCATATATGAGGAATTGTACAGTATTTGTCATTTTATGACAGGTTTATTTCACTTGACAACATGTCTTTGAAGTTCGTCCATATTGTAGCATGTAACAGAATTCCCTTCCTTTTAAAGGCTGAATAATAGCCCATTGTGTGTGTGAACCACTTTTAGTTTACCCATTCATCTGTCAATGGACACTTGGGTTACTTCCACTTTTCAACTATTGTGAATAATGCTGCCATAAACATAGGTGTACAAAAATCTGTTGAAGTTTCTACTTTCACTTCTTTTGGGTAATAACCAGAGTGGAATTGCTGGATTATATGGTAATCCTATGTTTAAATTTTTGAGGAATCACCATACCATTTTCCACAGCAGTTGTATCATTTTATATTCACCAGCAATGCACAAGAATTCCAATTTCTCCATATTCTTGTTAACACTTATTTTCTTTTCTTTTATGACAGCAATTCCAACGAATGTGAAGTAGTATCTCATTACGGTTTTGATTTGCATTCCCTAATGACTAGTGATGTTGAACATCTTTTCATATGGTTTTGGCCATTTCTATATCATCTTTGGAGAAATGTCTATTCAAGTCCTTTGCTCATTTTAACATCCAATTGTTTGGGATTTTTTGTTGTTGAATTGTGGGAGTTCTTTGTTCAGGATATGCATTCTTAGATACATGATTTGGAAACATTTTCTCTCATTCTGTGGGCTGTCTTTTCACTCTATTGATATTGTTCTTTGCTGCACATATTTAATTGTGATAAAGTCCAGTATACCACTTTTTTTTCTTTTGTTGCTTGTGCTTTTGGTGTCATATCCAAGAAATCATTGCCAAAATCAATGTTATGAAAGTCTCCTCCTGTTTTCTTCTGAGAGTTGTATAGTTTTAGTTCTTAAACATAACAGCTAAAAGGGTTTTATTGCTTCTGAATATTGCTTCTTTGATCCATTTTGAATTAATTTTTGTAAGTGGTATAAGTGGAATTGCCCATTTCTGGTGACCCTTTAGTCTGTTTGCCTTTTGACTCCTTCCTTGTTGAAATTTTCCCATTTTTACTTTCATTCATTCCTCTTAGAAGACTGAAGAAAAATGTATTGGAAATAATTGATACCAACTCACCATGTTTTCTTGTAGAGTTACTATGGTATATCTTGCTTTGGTTTTTTATTTTTATTTTTATTTTTGTGTTTGTGTTTGTGTTTGTTTTGTTTTATAGAGATTGGGTCTTGTTATACTGCTTAGGCTGGATTCAAACTCCTGGGCTTAAGCAATCCTACTGCTTCAGCCTACTCAATAGCTGGGATTATAGATATGCCATTGTGCCTGGCTCTCTTACATGAGTCCTAACGTTAGACTTGACAGAATTTTCATTTTCTCCCCACTGGTTTTATTATAACATTTTTTGTCTGCTTCTGTTACTTCATCCTCAGAATTCTTCCATGGTTGCATTTCAAAAATGTATCTCCTTGTTATTTTTTGCATCATTTTATTTTAGTATATACTCATTATGTGTTTTTTAATCTCCTTGAATGGCAAGCTAAATTCATGTATTTTAAAGAATTTTGTTTTTTTTTAAAAAAGTTATTGCATTTGTCTATAAACTTACTCCTAATTAGTTTTAGCTGCATCTCACAATTTTTAATAAATAATATTTAAACCCTTCTCTTCTGAGTAGTTGTCATTGTCATTGTGATTTTTGAAATCCAAGAGTTATTTAAGGCTGTGGATGTAAATATCCAAACTTTTTTCCCCTTTTCTATTTTTAAATGTTTGCTTTGTGATTTAAGTATGTGTTGTGAGGCAAGTATATTATTGGTACTTTCGAATTCGCTGAACCCTTTTTTGTAATGACTAGATAATAAACTTGTAGATTGTCTATCTGTTCAAGGATGACTATTCCATATTTGTGTGTAGAAGAGATCTATTAGAATCCTCATAGATCAAGCTTATAAATTATGTTGTTTAAATCTTCTTTATATTAAGGAGCTTTCTCCCTGTAGAGTCTATTATTTCTTATGGAATTATGTTAAAATATTCTGGTATTTTCTAAGTTACATTTTTTGGTAATAGAAGCTCATATTTTTATATTCTTTTGATCATCTGTTCTTTTTACAACTATAATCAGTTCATTTTTTAAAATCACAATTTGTGTTTGTTACCTTAAATACAACTTTGTTGTTATATTAATATTAACATGATTGCTTTCTTTTTTGTGTGTGTGTACATATATATTTAGTTTTACTGTTTCAGTGTATTTTTATTTTAAGCATGTGTATTATTAGAATATGGATTTTAAAAATCAACTAATTTTGTAATATTTGTCCTTTAATAGGTAAATGTAGCTCACTTGTATATACACAGAAAAAAGTTATGATTATAAGAGCTGAGAAAGTCCAGAACTGAGATAACTCAGTTATCAATTGAGAGTATACTCTTGGAACCAAGCAAAAAATAAAAATAAAAATGCAACAGACACACAGCAAGAATGAGAGAAAGTCTTCAAGAGTTATCAGAGAGAAAACAGAGATTACCTTAAAAGATAACAGTTTGTTGACAGAAAGTTTCTCACTAGCAACAATAAATTCTACGAGACATGTGTGTTTTGAAATTTTGGTTTGTGTATTTATTTTTAGTGGAAGAGCTCTGTTAATTTTCAGTTTTAGTTTGTTTTTCTCTTCTACACTGTGTCCCTGTCTCCTTCCCTCCTGGGTTCAGTGCTCATTTATAATGGTTTTGAAATAAATAATTTCTATCTGACCTCAGGTCCCAGGCCATAACTGGATCTCTTAATGACGCTTTAATGATGCCCAGCAGTGATATTCTGGATACCACAGCTCACATGAGAGATACTTGGTGTTCGCTGTCTCTATCCAGCATCGTGTCTGTCTCTCTCTCTTGGTCTACACAGCTTACCAAGAAAGCTATAACCACAGGAACTGGGAGGCAGCTTCTATTTTATTTATTTAT
>NW_012114966.1:860867-877330 GCF_000951035.1 Colobus angolensis palliatus | reverse complement strand
CCCGCGCAGCTGGGACTACAGTTGCAGGCCAGCTGGTCTTGAATTCCAGGGCTCCAGGGATCTTTCCGCTTCAGCCTCTCAAATTGTTGCAAATACAGACGTGAGCCACTGCACCCAGCTAGGCAGCATGTTCATGCATCTTTCTCTTCCTTTTTAACCAGCTGAAGGGCCTCATTGCTTGTTTTGGATTCAGGTAGTAAGCCTGGTCCAGGTCATTTATCTAGTCTGAAGCACTTCTGTCCCTACTACATTGCTGAAGACAGTTTCCTAACGTTCAATTTCTTCTTTTAAGTTCAAGACTACAACTCACATGGCTTTAGACCAGCTAACCACTTTGCTTTTGCTTTCCTCTTATATTTTATGTATCTCTGTATTTTATTGGAGCAGAGTAAATATAAGAAAGCGTGGACTTACTCCCCGACCATGCTTTTTTTTTTCTTCTGAAAAGTTAACACACACTAAAGTAGGATATATACTTGATTTTTGTTAGTTGATTTCATTACAGGTATAATGTATAAGTCAGGAAGTTTCAAATTTAATTCTCAAGTTGCATGATAAATTTTCTATTGTTCACTTTGTTACTTCATAAATTACTTAAATAGATGTATTCTTCAGTACAGGCACCACGGCTCACACTTGTAATATCAGCACTTTGGGAGGCTGAGATGGGAGCATCGCTTAAGCCCAGGAGGTAGTGGCTGCAGTGAGCCATGATCACGCCACTGCACTCCAGCAAGACCCTGTCTCAAAGCTAAAAAAAAATGTGGTAATAAAGATAGAATAAAGGGCTAAAATATTCAGCAATAATTTAAAATTGCAGTTTATATAGATCCCTATAATCTTATATGAACACAACTAAAAATACTACTTTAGACAATCTTCACCTCTTCAAATGTCCCCAAATAAAATATCACAGTGTCCTGACAGATGATGTCTTTATTAAATTCAGGGGTAAATTAGCAGGTATTTATAAAAAGAAAATTTGAAAATAGTATTAGTCATTTAAATATTGGTGAGCCTTTTCTAATCAAACCCTTTAACACAAAGGCAAGTAAGAAAATGTTAGAAGCTAAATCACCCTGTTTCTAATGCAGTGCTCCTTCCAGACAGAGATGGCATCTCACACACACCTTCAACCCAACCACCTACATTATGATCACAGTCTCCTTTTCAATGCAAGAACAATTATAAATATACCTGCATATGAACGTGTAGACTCGCTTAATCGTGATTTTTCAGGACTTGTAATAAAAAGCCACAAAGATACATGAGTTAGAAGAACTATCTGTAGTAAAGAGTGAACGCAAGTAAGTTAAATCAAGAATTATTTTTCTCTAAATAGCTTATACATTCATCACAAATTTTACCTGAGAAAATGGTTCCTTTTTGTCTTCAAGTGAAGACTGGGGTGCTGATAGAAAATCCTTTTTCTCACAGCTCTCCTGGCTGATGAGCGTGTCCGCATAGTTGGGCTGGGGGAAAATCAGGTGGCTCTTCCGCGAGTCCGCAGTGAGGGAGACCTCGTGGGAATAGGTCTGCAGGAAAGCCCGAACCCCGTCCATGCCCACAAAGTGCGAGCCGGGCATGCTCGCTAAGCCGCCTCCCGAGGCCTGTAGCAGATGTGACTTGTGCCAGCGCCGCAGCCTGTGCGCCAGCAGCACGATGACGAAGGCCAGAAAGACGCAGGAGACCGCGGCCACCGCCACCACCAGGTACAGAGTGAGGTCCGAATCGTTGGGTTTGGCAGAGGGCTCGAGGCTGCCCAAATCGGCCAGGATGTCGGGGATTCTGTCTGCCACGGCCACGGTGAGCGTGACAGTGGCGGAGAGAGGGGGCTGGCCGTGGTCCTGGACGGCCACCACGAGGCTCTGCTTGAGCGCGTCTCTGTCCAGCAGGGCTCGCGCCGTGCGCACCTCGCCGTTGTGCAGCCCCACTGCGAAGAGTCCTGGCTCGCTGGCCTTGAGCAGGCGGTAGGACAGCCAGGCGTTCTGGCCCGAGTCTCTGTCCACCGCCACCACCTTGGTCACCAAGTAGCCCGGCTCTGCGGAGCGGGGCGCTAGCTCCACTCCTGTGGAACCATCTGTGGGGAGGGCAGGGTACAGGATCTCGGGCGCGTTGTCATTCTGGTCCAGCACGAACAGGTTCAGCGACACGTTGCTGCTGAGGGGCGGGTCCCCACTGTCCTGTGCCATCACTTTCAGTTGCAAGTCCCGGAACTGCTCATAGTCGAAGGATCGCAGCGCATACAGGACCCCAGTGTCGGAGTTGATGGAGAGGTAGGCAGATAGGGGTGCCCCCTGGATGGTGTCCTCTATTAGGGAGTAAGTGATTTGTGCATTCTCATTGCTGTCCGAGTCGTGAGCCCTCACAGAGAAGATGGAGGCTCCTCTGGGGTTGTTTTCGGGAATGTAGGCAGAGTAGGAGTCCTGATGGAAGACTGGGGAGTTGTCATTGATATCTGTCACTAGCAGTGAAATGTGAGTTTCAGTAGATAGAGCTGGAGTTCCTTGGTCTGTTGCTGTTACTGTGATGTTGTACCCAGAGATAAGTTCTCTGTCCAGTGTTCTTTCAGTCACTAAACGGTAATAATTATCAACTAACTTTTCCAATTTAAAGGGTAAATTTCCAGGAATGAAACATGTGGTGTAGCCATTGTCTCCTGAGTCCTGGTCATGCACACTGATAAGAGCAATTATGGTCCCAGGAGGAAAGTTTTCTGGAACTGCAGTGGTGACAGAGGTGATGGTCACTTCTGGGGCATTATCATTTACATCCAAAACTTTGATCAGTACCTTAGCTCTAGTCATGAGCCCCGCACCATCCTGGGCTTGAACTTCCATTGAATAAATTTTGTATTCTTCGAAATCTAGTGGTTCTTTGTTTGATATTTCTCCTGTGTAAGGATCTAAATGAAATATTTGGGCCACTCTGTGGTCTACATTGTGAAAGGAGTATGTTACTTCCCCATTAGATCCCTCATCAGGGTCGGTGGCATTTACCATGAGCAGTCGAGTGCCCAGTGGCACGTTTTCGAGGACATTCATATGGTATTGTGCCTGAGTAAATGCTGGAGGATTGTCATTTGCATCCACCACCTGAATGTAAATTCTGAGGGTCCCCGAACGGACTGGATCACCCCCATCAGAAGCTGTGAGGATGAGGTGGTGGACAGCTTCTTCTTCTCTGTCTAGGGGACTCCGCAGCACCATCTCTGGATGTTGGGGCCCATTGGCTCCCTGTTGCACATCCAGGGAGAAATGAGGGTTAGAACTGAGTTGATAGCTCTGGAGTGAGTTCACACCCACATCAAGGTCTTGTCCAAATGGCAATGAGATTCTGGTACCTGGAGTGGTTATTTCATTCATTTTAAACTCCAGTTCCTCTAACTGGAATTGGGGAGTGTTGTCATTAATATCAATTATTTCTACTTCAACAGGGAAAAGCTTCATTTTATCCTCAACAAGGATATTAAAACTCATGAGACATGGCATGCTCTGAGCGCAGAGCTCCTCCCGGTCTATCCTGCCTGCGGTGATCAAGCTGCCACTTCTAGGATTCAGAGCGAAAAGCGGCATCCTACCTCTGGAGACGATGCGGACTCCGCGATCTGCCAGCTCCTGGGGTTGTAGCCCTAGGTCCTTGGCAATGTTGCCCACGAAGGAACCTTTGTCTGTCTCTTCCAGCACTGAGTAGTGAATATTCCCAGCCCCAGCTTCCAAGAGCAGCTCCAGAGAAAGACACAGAAGCATCAGCCTGCTGCAGCCGGTCAGCTTTTTCTGAATCTTCATGGCTCTCTCACTTCGTAGTTTTCTTCCAGTCCAGTACCAAGGGTATCGTTTCTGCTTTTCTGAGCTGAAATTAACCCAATTTTCAGGAGAATTCTGAGTGGAGAGTCATCCAGAAGCAGGATTTAGGCAGTCTTGGACAGTCTGTTTTCAATCTGGCAGTTATGGAGGTTCTAACAGGCACAAGAGCTTTTTTCCCCCCGCCCCCCCGAAGTGTGTGTACTGCCTGTATCTACCAGATTAGTGAACAGCGGCACCCAGAGTCCTAACCAGTTACTGCATTCCTAGAAAATACTTAAAACTTTCTTATTAACTTAAATATTTTCTTAAGTTTTAGTCTATTGTCAAGGAAATCATTCTACAACATATGTATGAAAAGGAGAAACTATATGTTCACTTCCTTAAGTGTGCGTAAATGTCACCAAATTGAAATATACGGGAGAATCCTAGTATTCTCATGCTATCTGCTTTCCTTGTTTGCTATTCAGGGAATGATAGTAAAAACCTAAAATCACAATGAGGACAAAATCATCTCTCCACTTTTTCTGTAGTAAAGCTTGACCACTTGATAATTTCCCAGGCCACATAGAGCAGCTCCCCTTTGACTGGAGGATGAAAAGTCTTGGAGGGAAAGATAATCTTTTAGAATATAAGCTAGACTTTAAAAAATTGTACCATCCCATTTCCTTCCCATTACAATTTGAATATTTATCAGAAACCTTGGGATTTTGAAGGGCATGGTTTAACCATATCCTTATTTTTCCTCTTCTTTTTTTGAAGTGTCTTTGCATTATGTAGGTTTTAAAAAATTCTTAAGATTCACCCAAAGGTAATACATTTTGAAAAAAAATAAAACTGAGCTCTTGGAATTTCACTGAAAAGTCACACGAATATATAATTTAGATTTCAAATTTCAGAGACACAGTCTATGATATTGTTATTCACAGCTGAAAAGAAAAACGGTCTCATCTTTATTTTTAGATTGTCTCTTATAATATGTATTCCCCTGTAATTGCACTTAATATTTTCTCCAAGAGAAGTTGGTTTTCTTCTAACAGTATTTTTTAACCAGTTAAGATGAGGATGTGGCCTTCTTTCTTTTAATCACTGCAGTATTAGCAAAGGGTTACTAATTAAAATGTCTCAGGCTTAGAGTGACTTACTTATCTTTACCCCGAAGTTAGAGAAGCATGCTATCCGCACTCCAGAGTCTGATATTTTCAGGAACAAATTGAGCAAGCCAACCCAATGACACCATGACTGAGAAAAGTTAAAAATAAGGAAAGAAAGAAAACATGAAAGGTCTCAAGAATAGTTTTTGGAAAGAGAATTTGAGTTCTTATATAACTAACTTTACAGTTTCTCAGCTTCTCAAAGACAAGTATATGGAGCCAAAGAGTGGAAATTTAAAGATGCAATAAATCACCTTTGATACTGCAAGGAAGGAACTCTTTAACAGAGAATGTAACTTTCCAGAATACACATTAATAGGCACAAACTTTTCCCCAAAGAAACTGTGAGCTAATGAGGCAAATTAAAATATACATAAGAACTAGCAAGTAAACCTGTAGGGCTCCCTCCTCTCAGCAACCAAAAACACGCAGGAGTGATTTATAAAAGGATGATAAGTATAAAATAAAAATGTTAAAATATCACACAAATACATTTGAATCAAATGTAACATTTAAAGCTTCATTGCTGGCCAGGCACAGTGGCTCATGCCTGCAATCCCAGCACTTTAGGAGGCCGAGGTGGGCAGATCACTTGAGGCCAGGAGTTTGAGACCAGCTTGGTCAACGTAGTGAACCCCGTTTCTACAAAAACAAAAACAAAACAAAACAAAGCTTCATTGCTGGCACTGCAGAGAATATCTGGTTGAAAGCTGTTTCTTGAGTTAATGTAAAGATATTAAGATTTTTAAAATATCTAAAACCACACATACATTGTAGGAACAGGGAAAATTTCCTTCCTTTAAGTTGGAGACAACTCCATATCCAGGCTTGGACCAGAGATCTGACTGAAAGCAGCCCCAGGCAATGGGGCTATAGAGGGCATTGCAGGTTCAGAAAGATGGCCAGAGTCACACTGAGGAGAAACAGCATGGAGATCAAGGCAAAGGCTATCACCAGCTACAGCTGTTGGGTGCTGTCTGCTGCCTGCTGTTGGGTGCTGGGTGATTGCTGAGGTCTGGCAGCAACCCCTGCAAACTGTGAGCAGCAGCCACGTACAGCGTGATGATTCACCATTGACCATGGTGACCAACAAACCTTGGCAGGTTGCATCTCTGTTACCCACAGTGACACAGCACACATCTAGCTCATGCACATCCCTAGTTTGAAGAGCCATATTAGCTGACCTGAAGCACATGATAGGACAGTCAGCCTTTGTGCCACAGCTGGTGTCCACTTTGGTGAGGGGATAGCTCGGGTGCATTGTGAGTGGTGCAGCATCAAAGAGGGCCCCACTTGGCTGTAACTCCTGGTGTAGTGTCCTTGCATTTTCGCAATGGCCATCCACCATCACATGCAGGTTCAGGATGACACTGAGCAAGTTGAACCCTGGTCACTGGCCTGCAGATCAGCTCAAAGATAGTCTGCATGAACACCACAGCACTCTGCACTCACTGACATGTAGAATGACAGTGCCCACAGTGGCAGGTCACTGGTCAAGAAGAAACAGGAGGCATATGGGACCCTAAGTCAGGGTGGGAAGTGCTAAAGTATGTGATGGAGGTGCTGGGTAGTGTTCCCAGTCATCCAAAAGAAATAGGAGGCTTGTTGAAGAATGAGCATTTTTGTGGATGCCGATGATATGCAGGTGATGCAGGAGAGGGACAGTTTGTCCTTGGTCATTCGGATGGTGACATTGTCCTTCAGGGTCTGCTACCAGTTTAGAATTCCATCTGTGAGTAGCTGACAAAGAATTACATCATAATTCTTGGAGGTGAATTGTTTGCCAGTGTGATCATTTCTCTCTATAATAATTTTCATCTTTCATTTAAGGTCTCTTAGTCCTATTGTTTTGGTTAGGGCAACCACAGTTCTTACCTCTGATAGGACTAGACACCCAGCTGAAAGTCACCTGCACTGACTGCATTATACTTCTCAACCTTCATTTCAACCAGGACTCTGAAGTGGGCCCTCAAACTGCCTCCAGTCTTCTATTCCATGCTGTAACTGTTACTCTTGAGAATTAAGTATTTCTGTCATTATTGGACAGGAAATATATTCTGTATGCCCTGTAAAATTGTGTAGAAAGATCAGAACTCTATATTAAAGATATTGTCTAGGTCATTGGGGATCACCTGAAGAATGAAGAGGAGGAGGTGGTGGGCATGTTCTCCTGCAGGCTAACCCCACTTACACATTGCTCAATATCTGATGACTGGCATTGGCATCCAAGGCCTGTGTCTCGCCCTGAGCTGTTCTGCCCCTCCCCATCACTAAATGGTGGCAGCTCTGCTCCTCTGGTTCAGGGTTTCTTTTCTTTTCTTTTCTTAAGAGATGGGGTCTGGCCATGTTACTCAGCTGGAATGCAGAGGCTAGTCACAGTTGTGCTCATAGCGCACTGCAGCCTCTAGCTGGCATCAAGCAATCCTCCTGCCTCAGCCTCCTCAGTAAGGGGGCCCCCGGAGCGCCCCACTGCACAGGGTCAGGGGTTCTTCAATAGCAATTCAGAGTACATACTGCTGTAGTACGCTCCTTTACTTCTAGGGGAAGAGGAGATGGCTATTAAAATTAATCTGATGTATTTGTACAGAGTTACTGTCAGTGTTCAAAATCTACTGCAGACTTAAAAGTTCCTCTTATTAAGATGTTTTCCAGAATTTCCAAAACAAAATGTGTGCTAAAAGCCATTTTGTTATTTATATCCAAGATGCATACGTTTATATGAAAAACACTTATATGATTTTTCAGTACCTTCAAATTCAAATGGCCGAGGGTCTTCCTTGAGCGTAACTGCTAGATCTATCCTGTCATTCTCAAGCTCCTCTCTGGCTGTATGTAAACTGTATGTAAAGAGAGGCTTCTCAGCACTTACCCGTAGTTTTTCCCGTCACTGAGACACAGATCTTCTGAGAGATTACCAACCTTTCAACTCCTAGCCTTCTCTTCCAGAATCTTACAGCGTATCAGCTACGTAGAATAAAGACCTCAGGCAGGGAAACAGCGATTCCTGCACTCCTCACGCCTTCCTTATGTAGGACTTCTTCCTCTGTTTCTTCTTGCTGGTACTCAGATCCGAATACCTCTCTCTACCGTTGCTCCCTGCTTCCTGCTCCCTGTGATGCTCAGGAATAAAAGGCAGCGCCTCATTCTGGGTCACTAGACATCGTGAGATTCCTGACCAAGATATTTGGAGCAGATTGCGAGAGAGACAGCTGGCAGAGTCCTCTCCTATAGTGTTTCTCAAAAGCCTGCAGGGACTGCTGCGTCAGTGGATTGCTTTGTTTCCCTCCAGCCACGGATTGGCGGACAGCGGCACCCAGAGGCCCAGTATGATATCCCTAGCAGGTTAGTTTTCAAGGTCCTCACAAGAGACTGTATCGGCTTTTTTCTCAAGACATATTTTAAAATACCAGCTGCTTTACTAAGAAGGGTGCAAATCACTATTTTTGATAAAATATTAACAAAATGATCATTTCACAAAATTTAATTCAAACGTTTTATTAAAATTCTTAATTTTTTTTTTTTTTTTTTTGAGACAGAGTCTCGCTTTGTCACCCAGGCTGGAGTGCAGTGGCATGATCACGGCTCACTGCAACCTCCGCCTCAAGGGTTCAAACAATTCTCCTGCCTCAGGCTCCCGAGTAGCTAGGACTACAGCTACACGCCAAGATGCTCAACTGATTTTTGTATTTTTAGTAGAGACGGGGTTTTGCCATGTTGGCCAGGATGGTCTCGAACTCCTGACCTCAGGTAATCCATCCGCCTTGGCCTCTCAAAGTGCTGGGATGATAGGCGTGAGCCACCGCACCCATACTAAAATTCATTAAAATTCGACTAAGGATTCTTACAAATTTTTCCCTCTTGACGTTTTCTTTTCAAGATGACACACTATTGAAACTTATTTTTCGTAAAAATGGCTATTCAAGAAATTATCCACTGTAAAAAATTATTATAAAAAATTCGCTGTAAATTCAATATATTAAAGGAGAAAATTTCACTATAAAAGGTAGAAAATATTGATAAAAATGTAAAATTGAGTAACTGCATTATGTAACTACTGATGTAATTTACATTCGATGCTTATTCATACTTTAAAAATAGATATATACTTTTATCATTACAAAAATAATCAGCTCATTTATGGATACCATTGGTTGTTCATGCCCTTTTTCCTCTCGTAACACTTCCTTTTAGTTTAGGTTTTCACCCTTCATGTACCTAGGGAAGCAGAACCTATTCAGAGTTGTAGTAGGTTCTGATAAATTTAATCTAATAATGATAATCTCATCCTCTTGTCAGTGCTTAGAGGAATACAGACTTAAAATAATAAGCAGGGTTTCTCAACCTTGGTACTATTTTGAGCCATATAATTCTTTGTGGTGGGAAGCTGTTCTGTGCCTTGTAGAATGTTCAGCAGTATCCCTGGCCTCTATGTACTAGATACCAGTAGGACCCACCCCCCACAGTTGTGACAACCATAAATATCTCCAGACATTACCAAATGTCTCTTCACCTCTCCCCATTTTCAGAAACACAGGCTTAGGGTATTTCCCTAGTGAGTATTAATGAGCCAAGAATAGGAACGTGGCCTAAGTTGGTCCAATTGGATTGAAAGATAGACTGCTTGGGGAGAGTGACTCTCTTGTCATGGACAAGGAAGAAAGTTCTCCAGTTATTGCTGCTGGCTGGTATCTTGTGACTGCAGCCTTTGGAATTCTACAAGGAGAGGAAAGCAGAGCTGAAACAATAATAGAAAAAGTATAAATAAGTACTCATTCTTCAAAATTAGGAAGAAAAAACAATTTGTGCTATACCATGATTGTATCTGGCCTAGAGGCACTGAAACTTCTAGACCTGCCTGTCCACTAGAGTAACAACCAGCCACATGTGGTCCCTGAGCACTTGAAATGCAGCTAGTCCAAACTGAGAAGTGCTGTAAGTGCAAAACACACACTAGGTGTTGAAGATTTAGTACAAAACAAGAATGTAAAATGTATTATTAATATATTTACATTATTGTAAAAATATGTTGCAATTGTATCTTAGATATATTGGATTAAAATTATTGAAGTTTCACCTGTTTCTTTTTGCTATTTGAATGTGGCTACTAGATAATCTAAAATCACATCTATGGCTGACCATCTGTGGCCCACATTATATTTCTATTGGACAAAGCTGTGCTGGACTACCTGGTTTTTGGGATCAGAGATTTTCTTACCGTTTAAACCAGTGTAAATTAGATTTTAATGTTTTTCCTATAGAAAACATCCTACTAGATACAGGAACTGCTATATATTTTTAGTTAACCTTTTTACCTTTAAAATATATGGTGATATAGCAATATGTAAGTTGGCTTTTCTGTGGTGTTTGCTATTTCCTCACCCCTATAATTTTCTACCTCCTAAATATAAGCAAGATTTCTCCCATCACCCATAATTTAACCTCCAAAGTACAAGCAGCCCTTTAAAGAACTAGAAAGTGTATTAAAGGGCTGCTTATACTTTGGAGCCCTTTAAGGAACTAGAAAGTGTATTAAATGGAATTTTCAAACATACACGATTATTAGTAACGTGATTGCCACACTCCTTAATCACAGGCAGGAAGCCTTTGGAGGACTTGTTATCACACCGGGGAATTTATTGCTCTCCCCAAATCTTTTGTTCACTACTATCACAGATACTCCATGGAACAACCACAGGAGTGTAATTCATCAATTCAGAGTTTTTCTGAATGTCTAATGGAATTTTTTTTTTTTTAAACTGGGGATTTATCAGTAGACATTAAGATAATGTGATGTGGCAGAGGCCTTAGGCCTTAGTGATAGGCAGAGGCCTGCCACATCACATTATCTTTTTTTTTTTGAGATGGAGTTTTGCTCCAGTGTTGCCCAGGCTGGGGTGCAATGGCACAATCTTGGCTCACTGCAACCTTTGCTTCCCGGTTTCAAGCAATTCTCCTGCCTCAATCTCCCGAGTAGCTGGGATTACAGGTGCCTGCTGCCAAGCCTGGCTAATTTTAAAAAATATTTTTAGTAGAGATGAGGTTTCACCATGTTGGCCAGGCTGGTCTTGAACTCCTGACCTCAGGCGATCCACCTGCCTTGGCCTCCCAAAGTGCTGGGGTTACAGGCATGAGCCACTGCACCCAGCAGATTATCTTAATGTCCACTGATAAACCCAATTTTAAAAAATATTCAGGGTCAATATAATTTCCTCTCCTAAAAACAGCATATAGAAAATGTGTTAAACTCAAAAGCAGAAAATATATTTCAGGACTGAAGGAGTTAGAAAAACCTTAGTTAATCCTTTTAACTATGTCTGGCAATATTCCATGTAAAAAAAGGTTTAGAAACTAAAATATATAGTAATTTTGGAAAATGAAAAATTGGATACAATTTATCTCAAGTTAACTTCTATGATAAGAATATTTGAGCATCATAAAACTCATAGGGAAGATGCTGAGTAATATTTGGATTATTTTTAAGTATAATTACCTCACATTTTATATGGCTAAATAAAACATGGCCAGGTGAGGTGGCTCATGCCTGTAGTAGAAAAAGCTTCATCTTTGAAAAAGAGGTATAGGTAAGTCAGCTAACATTCTTCAACACATTATAAGCAAAGAGAAATAATTTACAGTTATCTGGAAGGGCATACTTTCTCTTTTAAAATTAACATTAAGAATCAAACTAACCTCAGGTCATTTTAATTTCCTCCCACGACAGTATCTCATTCTAGCTAAACCACATTCACACACACTATTAGCAAACCTCCCCACCTCCTAACAATTAGAATTGTCCTTGACTAGAGAGGAAATGTATGTAAAATGGCTCTATCTCATTTTAAAGTGACAAAGAATGTATTTTCTCTCACAAATCACTACAGGATTTAAGACTATGATCTTTCTAGATAGATCAATTTTTTCATTCAATTAGCAAATATTTTTTGTGTATCTCCCATGTTCTGGTACTAGGCACTGGGACACAATGACCAGGATAGAAAAAGATCACTATCATGGAGCTTTCAATCATACAGGAATAAAGTGAATTTTGGAAATGTTAATTACATCTTAAGAGAATTCTCTTAAATTTACGGGCAGTTGGTAATATTTTAGAGGATAGAAATTAAATATTAATGGCCTTGATGCTCTACCAGATATTTCAAAAATTAATGGAAATAGATAGAAATAAGTACCAACTGTTACCCAGTTATGTCAAAATACTAAAAATATGTGTGGATAAATACCTGACCCTCCATAGAAAAGACAAGCACAAAACAGCAAAATAGTAGAGTTGGAGTTAAAAAAAAGTCAAAGTATTTAAAATTACTTATACACGAGAAGCAGGAAACAATACTTCAATTATGTCTACTTTAACCAGATGTTCAGTCTATCAGACAATTCTGTCCAAAATGAACCTGTGCTTGCAGAAGAACACTTCCTTCTCTGTTTACATTTACATCTAAATCAAGCATATAAAAAGGAATCACCCTTGTTTCCCCAGGAGTATTATAGAACAGAAGGAAACCCAGAGGCACAATTCCCCTACAGGGAATTATATTAAACAAAAGATAGACTTTGGGCCAGGCACGGTGGCTCACACCTATAATCCCAGTACTTTGGGAGGCCAAGACAGGCAAATCACCTCAGGTCAGGAGTTCGAGACCAGCCTGGCCAACATGGTGAAACCCCTTCTCTACTAAAAATACAAAACTTAGCTGGGGTAGTGGAAGGTGCCTGTAATCCCAGCTACTCAAGAGGCTGAGGCAAGAGAATCGCTTGAACCCTGGAGGTGCAGATTGCAGTGAGCCAATATTGTGCCACTACACTCAAGCCTGGGTGACAGCCTAGACTCCATTTCCAAAACAAACACACACACACATATAGAGAGAGAGAGGCTTAGAATTATATAGGTAGCTCCATGTCTTCCTCACTTCATTGATTTGGGTACTTTAAAATCCATTGTATAGTAGCTACACATTCTTGTATTGGCACCAGATTGGCTAGACCCTAGGAAGCACCCGAGATGTTTCCAGAAGCAAAGGCGCTTACTGCCAGGCGTCCCCCATCTCCCGGAATCACCCGGAAGTCTAGAAGCCATCCGGCCCCACAGCGATCCCTTAAAAGTGCTGGCTTAGCGGGGGACGAATCTGTGTCTTTCTTGTAACTTCCAAGCTCTAAATAGTTTGAAACCAACAGCTCTTCGGAAACACTATCATTTTCATCCCGGAAAAGCAAGATCTCGCGAAAAGACGAGTTTCACGCTGGGCAGCGTAATTGCGCTATTGCGCCTGCGCGCGCCGGGGCTCCGCCCTTTCGGCCGGAGGGGCTGTCGCTCACATCCACCTCCCGCCCGGCGTCGTAACGTAGCAGTTCCGTTTTCTCTGGGCAAGCGGTCGGACGTGGGGCCGGCGAGGTGCCGGGTCTGGTGCTCCGAGCTGCGCCTCTCGGCAAGATTTCGCGTTACCCATCCTGGACTTTAAGAAGTAATCGATAGTGGATCACTCTGCCAAGCGGCAGGAAGAATTAAGGAAACGACAAGGAGACGTTCGGCTGCCTCCGGCTTTGCTCCTTGCGACCTCCTCTTCGCTCCGGCCCGGTGAAACTGAACTTATAATCGTCACTGGATTGTAAGTACCCGAGGCGAAGAGAGCTCACTGAGCCCTGATGTTTTGAGTGTCTGTTCCGGGAGAGTTTGTAAATTGAGAGTATCTCTGCTGGGCTTTCTGGGCCGAAAACCGTTCCGCGGGAGCCGCCATTTGCTTTCCTGCTCCCTAGCTAGGTAGCTCTCTCCGCGTTGTCCGGCAGCGGCACCTAGAGGTTGGGACTTGGCATTGCATCTGATTTAACGAACTTATGTCTGTGAATAAGCCTTTGTGTTAACGACTGGTATTCGGTCACAGCGTATTTAGAGAAAAGACTTGAAGCTTAAATAAAAACGAAGGCAAAATAGACGCTAAGCTGCTGATCTACAGAGAACTTCTTGTAATTAAAATATTTCAATTCATAGCGAACTGGTGTTTTGAACTATTGCAGTAGCTGGAACTTTTTACGGTAACCAGCATTTATTGGAGAAGTGAGTCACAAACAAATAAAGATGAGTAAAAGCAAAGATGATGCTCCTCACGAACTGGAGAGCCAGTTTATCTTACGTCTGCCTCCAGAATATGCTTCTTCTGTGAGAAGGGCAGTACAGTCTGGTCATGTCAACCTCAAGGACAGACTGACAATTGAGTTTCATCCTGATGGGCGTCATGGAATCGTCAGAGTGGACCGTGTTCCCTTGGCCTCAAAATTGGTAGACCTGCCCTGTGTTATGGAAAGCTTGAAAACCATTGATAAGAAAACCTTTTACAAGACAGCCGATATCTGTCAGATGCTTGTATCCACAGTTGATGGTGATCTCTATCCACCTGTGGAGGAGCCAGTTGCTAGCACTGATCCTAAAGCAAGCAAGAAAAAGGATAAGGACAAAGAGAAAAAGTTTATCTGGAACCACGGAATTACTCTGCCTCTGAAGAATGTCAGGAAGAGAAGGTTCCGGAAGACAGCAAAGAAGAAATATATTGAATCTCCAGATGTGGAAAAAGAAGTGAAACGATTGCTGAGTACAGATGCTGAAGCTGTCAGTACTCGGTGGGAAATAATTGCTGAAGATGAAACAAAGGAGGCAGAAAATCAAGGCCTGGATATCTCTTCTCCAGGAATGTCTGGTCACAGGCAGGGCCATGACTCATTAGAACATGATGAGCTTCGGGAGATATTCAATGACCTCAGCAGCAGCAGTGAGGATGAAGATGAGACCCAGCATCAAGATGAAGAAGATATAAACATCATTGACACTGAGGAAGACCTGGAGAGACAACTACAGGACAAGCTAAATGAATCAGATGAACAGCACCAGGAAAATGAGGGAACCAATCAGCTGGTTATGGGAATTCAGAAGCAGATTGACAACATGAAAGGCAAGCTCCAAGAGACCCAGGACAGGGCAAAACGACAAGAGGATCTCATCATGAAAGTGGAAAATCTGGCTCTCAAGAACAGATTTCAGGCTGTGCTGGATGAACTCAAACAAAAGGAAGACCGAGAAAAGGAGCAACTCAGCTCTTTGCAAGAAGAGCTAGAATCACTCCTAGAGAAGTAAAAAGAACTGATACTTAATTTCAGTGTTCAGACTGGTCAGCATTAGAAAATTTTGGCTTCATTACTTGTACTGGATATTAAGACCTTGCACTTCCTAGTCCTAATGCTGTGTGTTCTGTTAAGTTCTTTCATTTGTTTGTAGTTTTGTTTTTCAGCAAATTTACATTGTTTTGCTAGGTGTTCATCCTATAAGAAGCAGGATTGTATAGGCAGATAAATGATTGTAGGAAAGTTGCAGGATTAGTGGAATGTATGGTTCAACCTTAATTATAGCTCCACTGCAGGACTTTGCTGTTTCTCCATTTTCTAGAAGCTGCTGTTGCTGCTTTATGATGACATGAGATCAATAAGAACCTAGTCTAGAGACAATGATGCTAGTTTGCATATGTTTTCCCATGCAATAGCTGTTTTCCCAGTTACTCAAAGCAGTTTCCCATATGTAGAGATGCAAGTTTTATTAAGTTGTTTCCAATACAATAAATAAAAGCATCTGTTTTTCACTTTATAGTGTATCTTGTTCTTTCATGGTTGGTGGGAGTCAGGTCCCTTTTGAGGTGGTTTTGTGGTGGAGTTTAGTGACTAAGAAATTTGATCCAGTTCTGCAGGTAGAGGCAGTTGGGTTTATGAAAAAAAGCAACACAGCAGGGGTAAAGAAATTGGGAATTGTCATGTTTGCATCATATTAAGATTGCAATTCTATCTGATCTACTTGAAACCTGGGAAACATTAGATACAGAGCTTTCTTAAACTACCCTAATTTTTGTAGATGAAGGCCTTGGTGCCTTTTTAAAAAAGCTTACTGAATCTACCTGCACAAAATGTTGGAAACAAAGCAATGGTTATCAAGTGCAGTCCAATGAACCATTCCATTGGTTTGGATTAAGATTTTATTTCTATTTTTCTTCAGTTGAGTTCCTATAATTAATAATCTGAGAATTGAGGTCATTTATCAATGTCATTTCATCAAAATTGCTCATAAAGTAAGTCGGTACCAAATTTCTCATGCTTTAAAGATAATCTAATGCCTCACAACATGAGCTATTTTTGAAAAATCAGTTACTGATAAAAGAGGCAGAGTTGTATGCAATTTGTTTCTGACAGGTTGGTTTATGAGAAACTTGGGTTTGAAAATAAAGTCCATTTTTTTTTTTTTTTTTGAGATGGAGTCTCTCTCTGTCGCCCAGGCTGGAGTGCAGTGGCATGATCTCGGCTCACTGCAAGCTCCGCTTCCTGGGTTCACACCATTCTCCTGCCTCAGCCTCTGGAGTAGGTGGGACTACAGGCGCCCGCCACCACGCCCAGCTAATTTTTTTTGTATTTTTAGTAGAGACGGGGTTTCACCGTGTTAGCCAGGATGATCTCGGTC
>NW_012114966.1:856371-860802 GCF_000951035.1 Colobus angolensis palliatus | reverse complement strand
TTTTGAGACAAAGTTTTGCTCTTGTTGCCCAGGCTAGAGTGCAATGGTGTGATCTCGGCTCACTGCAACCTCTGCCTCCTGGGTTCAAGCGATTTTCCTGCCCAGCCTCTTGAGTAGCTGGAATTACAGGCATGCGCCACCACACCTGGCTAGTTTTATATTTTCAGTAGACCCAGGGTTTCACCATGTTGGTCAGGCTGGTCTTGAACTCATGACCTCAGGTGATCCACCCACTTTGGCCTCCCGAATTGGTGGGATTACAGGCCTGAGCCACCACACCCGGCCTAAAGTCCCTTTTACTTGTATCTGACGGGAAACTATATTAAAATGTTTTTTAAAGAAACATCAGTTACCTAGTCCTCAGGTCTACAATTATATATGCTGACATTTGCAGGCTTCAGAAGGCTAATTTATCTTTTTTTTTTTTTTTGAGATGGAGTCTCGCTGTGTTGCCCAGGCTGGAGTGCAGTGGTGCAATCTTGGCTCACTGCAAGCTCCGCCTCCTGGGTTCACACCACTCTCCTGCCTGAGCCTCCTGAGTAGCTGGGACTACAGGCGCCCACCACTATGCCGCGCTAATTTTTTGCATTTTTTAGTAGAGACGGGGTTTTCACTGCATTAGCCAGGATGGTCTCAATCTCCTGACCTGGTGATCTGCCCGCCTCGGCCTCCCAGAGTGGTGGGATTACAGGCATGAGCCACTGCACCTGGCTGGCTAATTTATCTTTTAACTGAAAACGTTTTTATAAGTTTGTTTTGTTTTGTTTTTTTAGATGGAATCTTGCTGTGGAGTGTGCAATGGTGTTATCTTGACTTACTGCAACCTCTGCCTCCCAGGTTCAAGCGATTCTCCTGCCTCAGCCTCCCGAGTAGCTGGGACTACAGGCATTCGCTACCACGCCCAGCTAATTTTTGTATTTTTAGTAGAGATGGGGTTTCACCGTGTTGACCAGGATGGCCTTGATTTCTTGACCTTGTGATCCACCCGCCTCAGCCTCTGAAAGTGCTGGGATTACAGGCGTGAGCAACCGTGCCTGGCCATGACTAAGATTTTAACACAATATGTAAGCTTAAGCAAGATTTCCCTCAATATCTAGGTTTTGTATTATGTCTTGAGGTTTCCAAATAATGTATATTAAACAACAACAACAAAAAAAAAGTTTAGGATGCTAGGTGACAAAATTTCCTGTTTTGTTTATCTAGGTATTTTGCTACACTTAGAAGATTGACACCTGAAAAGCTCCCACCATATCTGGCTTTACAGTGGATCATTTATCAAGTAGTTTATTCTTACCAAGATCTCACCAATGGTGGCAGTTCCATCAATAACAGAAAGGAAAGATTCTAGATACAGTAACAAAATAGTATATTGATCTTACTATTCCTGTTTCAGTTATGAGTTCTAAATGGATTCTAAAATCCACATTTCCAACTTTGATTCTTCTGTGCTTCAGATTTAGTTTAGCCAGATGTATGCTAGAAACATACTTGAAAGTATCTCAGGAAACTCAAGTCTAAATGTTCAAAATGGCTGGGTGCAGTGGCTCATGCCTATAATCCCAACACCTTGGGAGGCTGAGGCGGGCAGATCACCTGAGGTCAGGAGTTCAAGATCAGCCTGGCCAACATGGCGAAACCCATCTCTTAAAAATAAAAAAAAAAATTAGCTGGGCATGGTTGTGGGCACCTGTAATCCCAGCTACTCGGGAGGGTGAGGCAGGAGAATAGTTTGAAACTGGGAGGCGGATGTTGCAGTGAGCTGAGCTTGTGCTACTGTACTCCAGCCTCGGCAACAGAGCAAAACTCCATCTCAAAAAAAATACAGGTTCAAAATGGAACTCTTCCTTGAAAATTTGCTTTTCCTTTTGGGTTTCAGTAAAAATAAATGGCACACCACACATCCCAACTGTGGAAGCTGGACACTAGAGCCATAACTTTACATTTCTCCTTTTCCCTCGCTACTTCTGATTTTACTTCTTAAGAAGCTCTTCACTCACTCTACTTCATCCTTAGAGCCACTGTCCTATTTCAAACCATTATCATCTATCAAATGGCAATAGCTTCTTTACCATCCAATTTAGTTTTCACTGCCACCAAAGTGATTTTTCTGAGACATACTTGATTGTGTTACTACCACGCTGACAACCCTTCAGTGACATCTTATTGCTCTCAGGGCTCGGTTTATATTTCACAAAAAGATGCACAAGATTATGAGTGCTCCACTTACCTCTTCAGCCTCAGCTCCACATTCATTCACTATATGGTCAATCCACTCTGAACCTACATTTTTTTCAAGGAACTTATTCTCCCACTCCTGGGAGATCGTTGTAACAAGCTGTTCACTCCACCTAGATGAGTTTACCCTTTGTCTGAGTCCTACTTAACCCTCAGGTCTCAACCTAAGTGTCACTTCAGCAAGGCTTTCCTGACCCCTTTCTCCCTCTAGGTTAAGCACCCTATTATGACTTTGTACTTTGTGCTTCCCTCTGTCATGTATTTGACAAACATTTTGTGTGTGTGTGTGTGTGTCTGTGTCTGTGTGCCAAACTACAAGCTACTGGATATGCAGTGATGAACGAAGTATTTAGTGTCTATAAGCTCATGCACTCCATGGTCTACTGGGATGAGTATCTGTTATAACTAAAGTGTAAATTACCTTTGTTCATGTCTCCTGCTTGGCTTTAAATTTCCTGAGATATTTTGCTTCATTAGTGACTGTAAACTTACTAAAGAATAGTAGAGAGATCAAAAGCTTAACATCAACACATATCATGCATGGTTTGTATACTAGCTCAGTTACCTATTAGTTGTGTGACCTTGTGCAGGTAGCAATCTGTTTACCTCAATTTTCTCATCTCCAAAGTGGAGGCAATAATACTACCTACCTCATAGGGTTATTGGGCTGTTGGCTGCTGAATCATATAAATGACTGAATTTAGAACAATGCCTGGAACATAGTAAGTAAACACAGAAGTAAATTTACCATTATTACAACCCATTAGGGTATGGACCATAACAGATACTAAATAATTAAAGAGTGACTGAAATGTTAGAAAAAGTGTTTATAGGGAAACAACTATTCTAAATGTAATTGATTTCAAATTTAAGAAATTTTGGAGATCATTTTCAACCAAATTCAGATGGGAAAAAAATTTCTAAATGAAAGCTTATAAATTAGGTTACAGCAGAAACAGTTTGCTTCAAATTTGTCTGCAGCATAAACAAATTTACTCAGCTCTTTCCTCCTACAGTTTAGCACTTACAGTTTTCTTGGAATAGTCGCCAGATGTTCTCATAGATAGCTTTTTGTCACTGAAGGCCCAGCTCAACCCTTATTTTCTCTGGTAACTCTATCTGGCCATTCAATCTAATTCTTAAGAAGCATGTGATTTAGATATTTCATCAAGTCAGGTGTCATGTCAAGTGCAGTGGTCTTCATTAAAAAGTTGGAAGGTTCTTTGCCACTATTTTCTAATATATGTGTTCTGGAGGATATGTGCTTAAAATAGAAGCGGCATCATTTTGGTTAGTTAGAATCAGGGAAATGGTTTTAATTGGTTAAGATTGCCTATTATCTTGGGCAATGTTACAGTATATGCTTGGCTCTGTTTTCTCCAAGTCAAACTGTATAGTCAAATGTATTTCATAGAACTTGACCACAGGGAATCTGTCTCTGTTATTTGTGTTTTTATGCCTGACAATTCATTGAAGGTATTAATGTTCTTGTACTGATCCCTGGCCTTGGTGTTATGCAGTATGGTTTCCAATGTAATATTTTCCTCTAAATAGCTTTGTTTAATGGAACTGGGGCATACTGGGACACTGTCATTTACATTTATCTTTAGTTATGGGTATGTGGGCTTCTCTCACTGTTTCACCTCTGGTGGTCACAGTGAGATAATGAAAGACTTGCTCTTCCTCTTCTAAATTGTTCTGTAAGATCAGCTACATGGTGGTGTCTCTTTTTGTTCTAATTTTAATATCTAGGGAAAAATAAGCATTGCTTTTCAAATTCTAGTTTGCAGACAACATATTCTCATGTGGAAGTTTCAGGTACCCTTTAACTGGAAACTCATGTCAGGCAATAGTCTTATACTCATTTTAATAGATGTCTTTCTACTTGTAAAAGAACACCCAACTGGGCATGGAGGTCACGCCTGTAATCCCAGCACTTTGGAGGCCAAGGCAGGTGGATTGCCTGAGGTCAGGAGGTCAAGACCAGCCTGACCAACAAGGTGAAACCCCATCTGTACTAAAAATACAAAAATTAGCTGGCTGTGGTGGCAGGCACCTGTAGTCCCAGCTACTCAGGAGGCTGAGACAGGAGAATTGCTTGAACCCAGGAGGCGGATACTGCAGTGAGCCGATATCGTGCCACTGCGCTCCAACCTGGGTGACAGCGAGACTGCATCTCAAAAAAAAAAAAAAAAG
>NW_012114966.1:839248-855906 GCF_000951035.1 Colobus angolensis palliatus | reverse complement strand
GGCACCCACCACCACACCCGGCTAATTTTGTATGTTTTTAGTAGAGACAGGGTTTCACCATGTTAGCCAGGATGGTCTCAATCTCCTGACCTCATGATCCTCGGCCTCCCAAAGGGCTGGGATTACAGGCATGAGCCACCACGCCAGGCCATACAGTTTTTCAAAATGTATAAGGCCTTGGCTTTTCTCATCATGTGTCTCTTCATAATTACTGTTGCTGTTGAAACAAATGACCCCATTCAGTAAGCTTCACATTAAATGTGTTCTACCTTAAGAGACAATGTCCTGAGAGAGCACTATTCTGAAGTCCTTGGTTGTTATTCGTGAGAAAGACTTTTCTTATTTCAGGTACATTTTATGAAGAATGATCAGCAGGGCTGGGCGCAGTGGCTCACTCCTGTAATCAGAGCACTTTGGGAGGCTGAGGCAGGCAGATCACTTGAGGCCAGGAGTTCAAGACCAGCCTGGCCAACATGGTGAAACCCTGTCTCTACTAAAAATACAAAAAATTAGCTGGGCATGGTGGTGGGTGCCTGTAATCCCAGCTACCTGGGAGGCTGAGGCGGAACAATTGCTTAAACCTGGGAGGCAGAGGTTGCAATGAGCCAAGATCTGGCCACTGCACTCCAGCCTGGGCAACAGAGCAAGACCCTGTCTCAGAAAAAAAAAAAAAAAATGCTAACCAGAATAAGCCCACTGCAGGGGCAGTGTCGCAATTCAGCCATTTTCAGGTACTTCTAATTCCTCAGATTTCCCTAACATCTGTGCTTCAGTTTCTTTTTCTTATAGTAGCTAGTACATTGACTCCCATTAATAGCAGGCATATGGTTAATGTAGCACATTCATTTTTAAAAATTCTGTTCTTTCCATTGCCATATGTGGTTTCTATATTGTATCTCCTTGTAGAAGAGCCAAAGGGGAAAGATTAGATGTCTCTCTTTTCTGTCCTTCATAAATGAGCAGCTAAATTCAGAATACAAAGTAAGTTACTGTACTAACATGAGAGAATTGAAAACAAAACAACAGTCCAGTATTGACTTTCCAAGTGCACGTATTCCAAGTCAATACTAGACAATAAACGCATGAAGAGAAGAGCAAGAAATAAGCAAGAAAGGAGCACTTACCTGGTAAAACATTTCTCCTTTCTTGCTTATTTCTTGCTCTTCTCTTCATGCATTTATTCACTTGGTCCCATTAAGACTCTCATTTCCCCTATTAATATTTATGATATATTTTTATACAATCCTAACGTTTTTTTCTTATAATGAAAGCATATTCCTAAGCAGAAAAAGTAACTTTTCATGGGTATCCTTGTCATTGGGATATTCTTTTCTAGGCAAGAGCTACATTTCCTGGATTTACTTCCATTTCCTACATATCCTCAACTCAATGCCCATCCTTCCTATTCACCTGAAGCCTGAGAGTGACCCTTCCGTGGAAATTATCTCCCACATTCTCTCTACAATCTTCTCTTAAGATTTTTTTTTTTTTTTCTCACAGGTACTCTGATAGCTAGCCTCCAAAATGGCTCCCATTGATTCTTACCTCCTGGTATTAATCTTGTATAGTCCCCTCCTACATTGAATGGGAATGTCCTGAGTAAACGATAAGCTATTGCAGAAATAATGATTTGTGACTTGCAAGGCGAGGTCATAAAAGGCGTGACTTTTGCTTGCTGTCTCTTGGATCACTCACTCCAAGGGAAATCAGCTACAATATTGTGGGGACACTCTTTGGAGAGGTCCAAGTGGTGAAAAACTGAGGCCTTCTTGTGAACAGCCAGCAGAACTTGCTGTTCTGCTGTGAGTGATCCATCTTGGAATCAGATTTTCCAGCCCCTGGTCAAGGCTTCAGATGACTGAAACTATAACTGACATCTTGACTGAAACCTCATGAGAGACCCCAAAGTGAGAAATACCCAGCTAAGCTGCTCCTAAATTCCTGATCCACAGAAACTATATGATATATAAATGCTTGTAGCTCTTTTATTTCACTTCATTTTGGAGTAATTTCTGATGCAGCAGCAGATAACCAATACAAATTTTTGCTACCTACCTAGAAGGGAAGTGCTGCCATAAAAATATAAAGTGTGAGAGTGGCTTTGAAATCAGGTCTGCACGTGGAGAGAAACTGCTCTGGAATTTTGGACACACAGAAACTATGGGATATAACAAATGTTTATTGTGTTTTAATGCCACTAAGTTTTGGGAGTGATTTATTGCACATAAGTATATAAGTAATGCCTGTACATAAATGTCATTTGAAAAAAAAATAAGCAGAATTTGTTAGAAGAGTAGATGGAAATAGTACATGGAGAGCCTTCGACTCTTCAATTCAAGATCTAGTATTGGTCCCCTGGTACAAGTGTCTAGCAAAAAAAGATATAATACTGGGTGTTGCTATCAAGTGGGAGCAATTGTTATTTCTGTGTGTTCTTGATCCGAGAGACAAAGTGAAGAAAAGTGTAATATTGTGATACATGTGTTTGGTCTTTGACTCATTTCCTGGTATACAACTGCTAAAATCCTTAGAAACTCCAAAGTGATGTCTTTTTCTATGCTAATGATTGACTTGAAGGTTGGCAGCCCGTAGGTAGCCTTAGGATGAGGTCTGGTGGCCAGAAAGACCAAGACAGGATTAGGATCAACCTCTAGAGAAAGGGAGAGGGGCTGGAGGTTAAGCTGATCACCACTGGCCAATTATTCAATCAACCACTCTTGTGTAATGAAGCCTCCATAAAATCCCTGGGTTCAGCAAGCTGTTTGATAGCTAAACACGTGGAGGTTCTTGAAGGATGGAGCCCTGGGGAAGGCATGGAAGTTCTGTGCCTCTTTGCCTGTGTCTCACCCTATGCATCGTTTTATCTGTGTCATTTTGTAATATATTTTATAGTAAACCAGTAAACATGTTTCCCTGAGTCCTGTGAGCAGCTCTAGTGAATTAAACCCAAAGAGGGGCAATAGCAACGTCAACATGAAGCTGGTCTATCAGAAGTTCTGGAGCCCCAGACTTATGCCTGGTGTCTGAGGTGGGAGTGGGGTGGGGTGGGGTGCAGTCTTGGATACTGAGCACTTACCCTGTGGGATCTAATGCTTTCTCCAGGTAGATAGTGTTGGAATTAGATTGGAAAACACCCAGCTGGTGTCTGCTGTAGAACTGATGAACTGTAGCCCAATGGGATCCATATATTTTGATTTCACTCTCAGAAAAGGGAAGGGGGAAAAAAGGTTTTGTTTTGTCTTGTTTTGCTCTGTCACCCAGGTTGGAATGCAGTGAAATGCTTTTTATGGAGGCAAAGATAGCCTAGCATGGCTGTTCATACAGCTAAAGAAGATAAAATAGCAATGTAGAACTTAATCCATTTATTTGCAATGAAAGATAAAAGATGTAAAATATTTTTTAAATCTCACTCAGATAACACCTTTACAGTAAATAACCTTAATTATATGTTTTAGGCTCTCTCCATAATGAAATAGTAATGCAGAGTATATGCCATGTCACTAGACTTGGAATGCCTTGGACTTGTTTATATTTATTACACATATAATGGGCTCCCTTTGTCTTAAGGTCTACATCTAATGGCTAAACCATTTCCAAATATCTGTTTCATTTGCCATTCAGTATTTATTTTTAGACTACAGGAAGCTTCAAAGGAAAAATTCTAATTTATATTAGGTGACCGTGGCAAAATCTACTTAATATGTTATTATTTAAATAATTTCTGGGCTGAGTGCAGTGCCTTATTTCTGTAATCCCAGCTCTTTGGGAGGCTGAGACAGGAGGATCACTTGAGCCCAGGAATTTGAGACCAGCCTGGGCAACATAGTGAGAATCTATCTCTACAAAAAATAAAAAAATTAGCTGGGTGTGATGGTGCACACCTCTGGCACCATTAGCTACTTGGGAGGCTAAAATGGAAGGATTGCTTCAGCCTGAGAGGTTGAGGCTACAGTGAGCCATGATTGTGCCACTGCATTCTGGCCTGGGCAACAGAGCAAGACAAATCAAAACAAAACCGTTTTCCCCCCTTCCCTTTCCTGAGAGTGAAATCAAAACATAGAAAAAAATTCCTCAACTATGATCTGAGGGATTTAAAAATCTTAATTAAGTTTTATATTTTCAAATTGCAGATTGTTCTCATCCTCTCTGCTTTACCTAAGAGGCTGCTAAGTAAAACAACAGAAAGGATTTTTAAAAGATGTTAACCTCTAAAGACAAAGACAATAGGAAATGAGACAGCAATGGGGAGAGATGTCAACCCATTATCGGAAGGCCAAAACAGAGAAATGATAAATGAATTCATAGATCAGAAAAAGTTACATGCTAAATGTCTGCAAGTAGTTATGCCAAAGAGAGACAAACCCACTTGATAGAGCCTTGTAAGAGGCAAAATTTTTGCAAGCAGAGGATTCCAGGGAAGGTGGGAAAGTGTAGGGTTAGAGATGTGAGATTCATTAAAGTCTGTGTTCAGAGTTGTTGGGTGTCCAGGATCTCTATCCCACTCTATGAAGCCAGATAACTCTTTCTATCCCACAGAAGATGGAAATGTTATTTTCTTGATAAATTGAACCAAAGAAGGCCCAAACTTAGAGAAAGTAGGCACAGCCACCCCTCTTCCCCTGTCTTGTTCTCTTTAAATCAGTATCTAGGTTTATAACCTACCTCTCCCCCACCACACCCTACACACACACGGAGTCAAGATTGGTAGAGCATTCTCTGAAGAAACTATGTGGTCCCAGAGAAAAGAACTACAACTGCTGACATTTGGGCATTTCCCAAAGAAAAGCCCAGGTTACTATTTACCACAGTGAACACTACCTGGTGACAAATTATTCACACACAATTTGCTTTTCAGTACCTCATTAAAAAAATTTTTTTTAAAAATTTTCTCAGAGACCTTTGTTCTGAAGTACCTCACTTTTAATTGACAATCAAGGATAATTAGACAAGGAAAATTTTCTAAATGAAAGAGAGGATGCTTTCAGCATACTTTCTTCCCCCGAGATTTTGTTTTTACTACGCATGGCCAACTACGGCTCAGAATGTAAGCCTAGAGAGAATTCATTCCAATGCTGGGATTATAAACATCTGGGAGGAAAAAGTGTGTCCTGACAGTGGTGTCCTCACTAATGTCAAAAAACATCTTGCCTTGAAAGCTAGACATGTCATTTATATCCTGAACTTCTACTTCTTTTTAAATTTAATTTCATTTTAGATTCAAGGAGTACACATGCAGGTTTGTTTCATGGGTATGTTGTGTAATGCTGAGGTCTGGGTTTCTAGGGAACCCATCACCCAAATAGTGAACATAGTACCCAACAGGTAGGTTTTTCAATCCTCAATCCCTCCCCCTCCCACTTTTGGAGTTCCCAGTGTCTGTTACTCCCATCTTTATGTCTTTGTGTACCCATTGTTTAGCTCCCACGAACATGCAGTATTTGATTTTCTGGTTCTAAGATATTTCACTTAGAATAACAGCCTCCAGCTCCATGTTGTGAAGGACAAGATTACATTCTTTTTCATGGCTGCATAGTATTCCATGGTATACATATACCACATTTATATAATCAACTATTGATGAACACTTATGTTGATTCTGTGACTTTCTTATTATGAATAGTGCTGCCATAAACATATGAGTGTAGATGTTTTCTGTTTTTTGTTTGTTTGTTTGTTTGTTTTTTGAGACAGGGTCTTGTTTTGCCACCCAGGCTGGATCATAATTCACTGCAGCCTCCACCTCCTCAGCTCAGTCAATCCTCCCATCTCAGCCTCCTGTGTAGCTGCCACTACAGGTTCATGCCACCATGCACGGCTACTTTTTGTATTTTTTTTGTAGAGATGGCATTTTGCCATGTTGTCCAGGCTGGTCCGGAGCTCCTGGGCTCAAGCGATCCACCTGGCTTGGGCTCCCAAAATTCTGGGATTACAGGTGTGAGTCACTGTCCCCGGCACAGGTGTCTTTTTGATAAAATGATTTCTTTTCCTTTGGGTAGATATCCAATAGGGGATTGCTGGGTCGAATGGGTGTTCTATTTTTAGTTCTTTGAGAAATCTCCATACTGCTTTCCATAGGGGTTGAACTATTTTACTTTCCCACCAACAGTGTATAAGCGAGAGATTTCTACTTCTGCATGAGGCTGTGTGGGTCCTCAAAGGGAACCTCAAAACTTAGAAAGCATAGTGCTGAGCCACCCAGCTTTTTTCTATCAAGTTTCTTAGCAATGCAGTATATAAATACTATCCATTTTCCAAGTTGATTTTATAGTGCTGTGTTCTACCTTCAGAAATGATAAGGACTCCTCGTTCCACCAGTTCCCAGGGCTGCAACCCCAGATCCTTGGGGATGTTGCCATGTGATAGCATTTCTCCAGCTCCACAGGAAAACAGTAGCACATCTCCAGGGCTAAGGACTCCCACAGTGCCCTACCCCTCTCCGCATCCCCCAGTAAAGTGAGGAGCATGGGCAGCTCACTGAGGGTTTTCTGATCAAAAGCAGTCACTGTTTCTCATGTAGCAACCCTCAGATCGTTTTGTTACTGGAAAGGGGTCCTGATCCAGACCCAAGAGATGGTTTTTGGATCTCTGCAAGAAATAATTTGGGGCAAGTTCATAGAGTAAAGTGAAAGCAAGTTCATTAGAGAAGTAAAGAAGCAAAAGAATGGCTACTCCATAGGCACAGCAGCAGCCTGGGCGACTTGACTAAGGATTTTTATAGTTGTTTATTGAACATAAACTAAACAAGGGGTGGATTATTCATGAGGTTTCTGGGAAAGGGGTCCAAAGTTACCGGAAATGAGAATTTCTCCCCCTTTTTAGACCATAGAGGGTCACTTCCTGTTGTTGCCATGGCATCTGTAAGTGGTCACGGTGCTGGTGGGCATGTCTTTTAGCATGCTAATGCATTATAATTGGCGTATAATGAGCAGTAAGGACGACCAGAGGTCACTTATGCCATCTTGATTCTGGTGGGATTTGGCTGGCTTCTTTACTGAAAACTGTTTTATCAGCAAGGTCTTTGTGACCCGTATCTTGTGCCGGCCGTCTGTCTCATCCTGTGACTTTGAATGCCTATCTTCCTGGGAGTGCAGTCCAGTAGGTCTCGGCCTTATTTTACTTAGTCCCTAGTCAAGATGGAGTTGCTCTGGTTCCAGCGCCTCTGATAGTTTGTCTTCTCTGCTTTATTTTTTGTAGGCGGGGGCAGGGGTCTCCTTTTGCTGCCCAACCTAGTCTTGAACTCCTAGGCTCAAATGATCCTCCCTCCGCAGCCTCTCCAAGTGTTGGGATTACAAACATGAGCCACTGCACCTGGCCTGTCTTATCTACTTTAAAGCAGTTTTTCTGCAGACTGACCCTCTGAATTCAGGCTCTATTCAAGTGAGGGCATCTTCTTTTCGGTTTGTTTGTTTTTGTTTTTTGCATAGTAGGAAGCATGGGACAGGCTGGGTGTGGTGGTTCATGCTTGTAATCCCCAGCACTTTGGTAGGCCAGTGGGTAGATTGCTTGACCTCAGGAGTTCGAGACTAGCCTGGGCAACATGGCAAACCCTGTCTGTGCAATACAAATTTAGCCAGATGTGGTGGCTTGCAGGTCTGGAGACTAGAAGGTCTGTAGTCCTTCTAGTCTCAGCTACTCAGGAGGCTGAGATGAGAGGATCTTTTGATCCCGGGAGATTGGGGCTGCAGTGAGCCGGGATAGCGCCACTGAACTCCAGCCCAGGCGACGGAGTGAGACCCTGACTCAAAAACAGAAAAGAAAAGAAGCAGGGCTAGCTGATTAGGACAGCATTTCTTTTGCCGCCAGTTGAACAGTGGCGTCTAGAGTTTCCGGCCATGATTGCAAGAATTTATCGAAAAGCTTTAAATGTTTTCTTGGTTTTGGTTTTGTTTTGAGACAGAATCTCGCTCTGTTGCCCACCCTGGAGTGCAGTGGCGCAATTACAGCTCACTGCAGCATCGACCTCCCGGGTTCAAGCGATCCTCGCCTCATTCTCCTGGATAATTGGGACCACAGGCGCGCACCATCGTGCCTGGGTTTGTTTGTTTGTATTTGTAGATATGGAGCCTTGCCATATTGCCCAGGCTGGTCTCAATCTCCTGGGTTCAAGCGATCCTAACACCTCCGCCTCCCAAAGGGCTGGGATACAGGAGTGAGCCACCGCGCCCAGTCGCAGTACACCAAAAGTATTTATTCGGTCAGCGTCCCCCGCCTGCGGGCGCAGGGATGGCGGGTCCAGGCTGGAGGCGGCTGGGGGCCCCGCCAGTGAGCCAGGAGCCGCAGGAACGCTAGTGAGCCGCGCGCGGGGCCGGCAGCTGGGGGTTATTTCAGTGCTCGGGGAGAGGGCGGCCCGCGGCCCAGCGTGGGGTTAAGCGGCCTCCCCCGCACTGGGGTGAGAGCCCAGAACAGGCGGCAGAGCCACCCCCCAACCCCCAACCCCAATCCCCGCGCTCGCTGCGGCTGGACGTGAAAAGACGGTCCCATGCTCTGGGGAGTTAGTCGCCTTCCACTGGGACCTTCAGATGAGTGAGCGAACATGAAGTCCAGTCCTGGCATCCAAGCCGCCATCGACCTCACAGCGGGGGCTGCAGGGGGGACAGCGTGTGTACTGACCGGGCAGCCCTTCGACACAATAAAAGTGAAGATGCAGACGTTCCCCGACCTGTACAAGGGCCTCACCGACTGCTTCCTGAAAACGTACACCCAAGTGGGTCTCAGGGGCTTCTACAAGGGCACCGGCCCGGCACTTATGGCCTCTGTTGCTGAAAACTCGGTCCTCTTTATGTGCTACGGGTTCTGCCAGCAGTTTGTCAGGAAAGTGGCTGGAATGGACAAGCAGGCAAAGCTGAGTGATCTCCAGACTGCAACCGCGGGGTCCTTTGCCTCTGCATTTGCTGCACTGGCTCTCTGCCCCACCGAGCTTGTAAAGTGCCGGCTACAGACCATGTATGAAATGGAGATGTCAGGGAAGATAGCAAAAAGCCATAATACAATTTGGTCTGTCGTGAAGGGTATCCTTAAAAAGGATGGCCCCTTGGGCTTCTACCATGGACTCTCGAGTACTCTACTTCAAGAAGTACCGGGTTATTTCTTTTACTTTGGTGGCTATGAACTGAGCCGATCGTTTTTGGCATCAGGGAGATCAAAAGATGAACTAGGCCCTGTCCATTTGATGTTAAGTGGTGGAGTTGCTGGAATTTGCCTCTGGCTTGTCGTGTTCCCAGTGGATTGTATTAAATCCAGAATTCAAGTTCTTTCCATGTATGGAAAACAGGCAGGATTTATTGGTACCCTCTTAAGTGTTGTGAGAAATGAAGGAATAGTAGCCTTATATTCTGGACTGAAAGCTACTATGATTCGAGCAATCCCTGCCAATGGGGCACTATTTGTGGCCTATGAATACAGCAGGAAGATGATGATGAGCCAGTTGGAAGCATACTGAAGTGTCTTGGTGAACCTGGATCTGAGTCCGTGAGTTTGAGTACTACAGTTCATCACAGGTTTCAACAGAATACAAGACCAATGCCGAATTTTGACTTCATAGGAATTTTGGTTTTATCTTCCCTTCTTCTACCCTAAATCTTAACTTTATGAAAGGGCCTCTATTTTACATCATATAATTTCTGCCCATAATTGTATTGAAATAGGAAAGTTGCTGCTCTTGCACTTGCTGGAATGTACAGGACAGGCTGGTTGGCCCTATGTACCTAATTCGAAAAACTAAATATCACGCTGTCAGGGCCTTTGCATAAAGCCGTTTGTGTGTACATGCAGTTTGGATGATTCTATGTCATGAGTGAAACAATTTGGTTCTATGTATAATCTCAAATATTACCCCCCCCAAACCCAGAATTGACCATATTTTGTGAAGATAGGTATGAATGATTGCTTAGGATCTCTTTTTTTTTTTGGAGACGGAGTCTCACTCTGTCACCTGGGCTGGAGTGCTGTGGCGTGATCTCGGCTCACTGCAACCTCCGCCTCCCTGGTTCAAGTGATTCTCCTGCCTCAGCCCCCTGAGTAGCTGGGATTACAGGTGCCCACCACCACACCTGGCTAATTTTTGTATTTTTGGTAGGGATGGAGTTTCACCACGTTGGCCAGGCTGGTCTCAAACTCCTGACCTCAGGTGATCCACCCACCTCGGCCTCCCAAACTGCTGGGATTATAGGCATGAGACACCATGCCTGGCCAGAATCTCTTTTAAAGTCTATTTAACATGTGCACTTCATTAGGTGGTTCAAGTTTGGAAAAGTCTTCATGTGGTGCTTGAAAACCAAAATACTCATCTCTCTCTCTCTGTCTCTCTCTGTCTCTCTCTCTCTCTATATATATATATACACTTTTTTTTTTTTTTTTTTTTTGAGGTGGAGTCTCATTCTTATTGCCCAGGCTGGAGTGCAGTGGCACGATCTCGGCTCACTGCAACCTCTGCCGCCTGAGTTCAAGTGATTCTTCTACCTCAGCCTTCCAAGTAGCTGGGACTACAGGTGCACACCACCACGCCTGGCTAACTTTTGTGTTTTTAGTAGAGATGGGGTTTTGCCATGTTGGCCAGGCTCGTCATGAACTTCTGACCTCAGGTGATCCACCCGCCTTGGCCTCCCAAAGTTCTGGGATTACAGGTGTGAGCCACCGCACCTGGCCTCATCAATATTTTTAAGAGGAGAAGGTACATGCATACCAGTGTGGCTTTGACATTCTTGAGTTAAAAGTTTCAGAGTAAGCATTGTGGATTTTCCCAAGAAACAATACCCTTAAACTAGTGCTGTCCATTTTCAAAGTGGGATTATATTCTGCATTCTGCCTATATGGTTAGGGATGGTCTAGAGTATCATCAGGCCTTGGGGAATCCACACAGCCTTCCTGCACCAGCTTCCTTTCTCCCCCTCAAAGGAGCTGGGCTTTCATTTAAGGAAGGAGCTGGGCACCTAGGCGTTGATGAAGACCCACGTGGCTGATAACAGTTCTTAGCTTCTAGTCTCTGGGTCCTGGCCTGGGTAGGATGCAAGGGTGTTCTATTGGCCCATTTAGAGACTGTTGATTCATTTTGGGTCACTCACTGTCCTTTCTGCCTCCATCAGCCAGAAACCTTCCTGGGGAACAGAAAGTGACTAAGCTAAGAGAAGTTTTTGTTCCCTGTTTGCTAACAATACTTGTGGGTAAAAGTCATCTACTCTCAGGTAGAACTAGACAGAACTTAGTGCTTTCACTCGACAGTGAGGCATGTTAGGGACAACCTTTTTTGAAGTTTACCTTGGGGTCCATAATACCTTCCCATGCCTTTACAGTGCTAGAGTCTTCTAAATTTGGTACTGGCCATCAGTAAATTTTAATGATAACTAGGTATGGGGTGTGACTAAGCAGTGAAACATAAGAAAAGTAATTTTATTGAACTATATACCATATGTATGTATATGTACACTGTCAAAACCCCTCCAAAACAAAGAACAACTCCCCACCCCAAAACATAGATCATCTATCTGATCCCCACAGACTTGGAGATAAGTAACTATTCTTTGGCCATGTCATTCTTGTCACCACTAAAGTAAGCCCCATCATTCTGTGTTGCTCGAAGACCACCAGCAGGGTCTCTTTCAGTAACAAGTTTTCTTAAGCAGCCTCTAAAGCTGAAAAGAAACAAGCTACCAGTCTTAATAATAGTCTGTACCATGTGTGTTTATCACTTGACACAGTGTAATTCCTGTGGGAAACTTTGTTTCCTTAAGCTTTTTGCTATCTATGAAGTCTCTGTGGTAACTCTAGCCTTAGTATCAGAAGCAAGATGGTCAGGGAAATGAGATACTGACCAGTAAGGGCTGCTGCGGACATTTAGGGGACGGAAGGCTCAGTGTCAGGCCTGCTGTGCCCCAGAGCTATGGCTGATCTTCCATTTATTTACTTTTACTTTAAAAGAAAATCATATTTATACTTTAAAGTTATTTATAGATTTAAGTTATATATTCCATACTTAAATGGTCAGTAGCTATGGAGTGGTGCTTCATCGGAGCAGGGCTATATTAAATAGAAAATGGGACTGGCATTTAACAGGAAGTGGATCATTTCAGAGTCCACCGTCCCCCTGCCTGGCACCCATGAGCTGGTCTAAGTTAGCTTTGTTGTCAGTATACCTTCTTACATGTCATCCATTCAAGATTTAACTCAATACCTTCAACAAAAATAGTATGAGGCAAGTAAGAATGGTGGGAGTGAGGAATAGAAATCTAAGTCAGAAGAATTTTTTTCGTGTCCTTTTCGCTTAATTCAGGGTTCAATATTTGGGTACAACTTGTATCATTTCTGATCTCGAAACAAAAATATAGTAATTTGAAATACTGTGTTTAAAGACATTTGAGGGTTCTATCACTAAATTGTTTATCTACATAATACTTATTTAACTCACACCATTTACAATGTATTGTATTGAACTTTGGCTATTCAGACACTAATGGTATCTGGTTTCTGTCTTCAAGGATCTGACAGTCTAGATGTTTGTTCTATAGTTAGAAGAGTGATATTTTAGACTAAAATTTAGAAGAAGAAAAGTGGAATCCAAATTTTATATATTGTGTGTGTGTAATCAGTGATGGAATCTCTGAATTTAAGGAACTGTCCCTTTCTCTTTTTTTTGTTATTTGTTTGTTTGTTTGTTTGTTTTGAGATGGAGTCTCGCTCTGTCACCCAGGCTGGAGTGCAGTGGCATGATCTCGACTCACTGCAACCTCCGCCCCACCCGGGCTCAAGCAATTCTCCTGCCTCAGCCTCCCTAGTATTAATCCCTAAGGCAAGCTACCTAAGGCAAGCTGTAATCCCTGGGATTACAGGCATGTGCCACCATACCCAGCTAATTTTTGTATTTTTAATAGAGACAGGAGTTTCACCATGTTGGCAGTCTGGTCTCAAACTCCTGACCTCATGTGATTCGCCCACCTCAGCCTCCCAAAGTGCTGGGATTGTCCCCTTCTCTTAATTGTGTTTTTGTATTGTGGCTTTTTGTATTCTTTAAATTAGTGCCATGATATTTGTTTCTAAGATTTAAATTGATCAAATCATTTTTCTGATGCCTAGCCTTATTTTAAATTTTTCTTCACTTCCACATAGCATAATTTGTCCCTTAATTTTGAAAAATCTTTTCTGTAATTTATTACACCTTTTGGTCTATTGTCAAGGCCAAAGGGTCTGTATCTTGCATTGCTGAAAGATATTGTAGTTAGAAATTCTTTCTGTGTCCTAACATTCACTGGATGCTAAGCTGTAGTAGTTAAGTACATGTGATATCTCAGAAGGATCATATCTGGCAATGGAGTATCAAACCTGCTCATTTTCTTCATGATCTTGTTGCTGAACTCAGAAGAAATGTGGATTCTCTTTCTTCTGGTCCAGACCTCTAAGGAGGGTGATAATTATTTCCAGGATGTTGTTGTGTGCCTGAAACTACTGGAGATTTTTGCTCAAGACCAGAAAGTATCCCTCTGTCCAGGGCCTGCATTTCCAACTTGAGCAACTCCTCAACTTTGAAATCCCTGTTTTCAAAGTCTGTAATTCTCTACTCTCTCTGATCTCTCTAGATTCATGTGAAATAGCCCAGATGTCTTCTATGAGATTCATTTATTCATGTGAAATAGGCCAGAAGTCTTCCCTGAGATCCATTTTAGAAAGCAAATTATTTCAGTGTTGAAACTGAAAGGAGTTATTTAGCTTGCCTTAGGTAGACAGCAAGGGAAGGGTCCCTGGGAGCCGCCAGCCCATGGGTCAGTGTCTTATCCCCACATAACATAAAAAGGAGCCTGGGAAAAAATTCAAGCTGCAGGCACTGATAAGGAACTAGCGCAGGGTATTGTGCCTGGAGACATGCCCACAGCTGCACAGATAGAAAAACCTCCGGCCCATTTGGATAAAAACTTGCACAGACCTCCAGCCCACTCAGATAAGGAAACAAGGCCTCCAAGGAAATAAAAACTTACATAGACCTCCAGCTCCCTCAGATAAGGGAACAAGGCCTGGCATAGAAATGCCTTTGTCCTTTGTATAGTCAGCGGGCTCCCAGGAAAAAGTTTCTTCTCCTTTTGTGGGCAGGGGCACAGTGGGCTCCAGTGGGTTCCGGTGGGCACTTTCCTTTCTTTTTTGGACTGTAAGTCTGGGCTCTATGAATCATAACTTCAGCCCCTGGTTGTTCCTGACCCAAGGTCCCGGCCAACCTTTCTGGTTGGTGTTGGGTCAAGCTGAGTCACATGTTCTCTAAGACAGCCCTGGGACTAAGCACATTCCTTCCTCTTCCCAGCCCCTAAAAACCCTGGACCCCAGCCTCACACGGGGCACCCCATTTAGGCCCCCCTCTCTGCTGACAGAGAACTTTCTTGTTTCACTTATTAAACTTTTGCTCCAACCTTACCTTTGTGCCTTCTTGGAGGTAGGACAAAGAACTCTGGGTGTTATCTTAGATAATGAGAGACTGTTACATCTTGGTGCATTGCTGAGACTACAACAAAACTATCATCAGGGTCTGTGGCCTGCCTTCTGAGCTCCACTGTCTACACTGTTTTTGACTTCCTCCTAATACCAGCACTTAAATACAGACTTCCTGTTAATGATGTTTAAAAGCTGGACTGCTATCTTCTTGTTTCCCCAGCCTCTTCAAGGTTGGTAGCATCACCACTCTATTCCTTACATGAGGCTTAGTAGATTTTTCAAAATCAGTTCAGGCTGGCTTTAGTTTGCATGTTAAGAAGAAAAAGTATCACAAGTGGGTAAGTAGCTTTGTAGACCATTGATGTCTCTTAACAATCATGCACATTCTGCATGTGAAAATAATGTCCCTAGAAAGGGCATTACTAGTTTTCTTCCACTGCGAAGCCAGATAATTATGTATATAGCGAGTATTTCTTTTCTTTTTTTTTTTTTTTTGAGATGGAGTCTCGCTCTGTCGCCCAGGCTGGAATGCAGTGGCCGGATCTCAGCTCACTGCAAGCTCCGCCTCCCGGGTTTACACCATTCTCCTGCCTCAGCCTCCCGAGTAGCTGGGACTACAGGCACCCGCCACCTCGCCCAGCTAGTTTTTTGTATTTTTTAGTAGAGACGGGGTTTCACCGTGTTAGCCAGGATGGTCTCGATCTCCTGACCTCGTGATCCGCCCGTCTCGGCCTCCCAAAGTGCTGGGATTACAGGCTTGAGCCACCGCGCCCGGCCAGTTTTGTATTTTTTAATTACTACTGAGGATGAGTATTTTTTAGGGTGTTGCTCAGCTGTTTGTGGTTCTTTTTTAAAAAATGAGTTCACCCAGCCTCGGCAACCGAGGGAGACCTCATCTCAGAAAAAAATTTTAACATTACCTGAGTGTGGTGGTGCATGCCTGTGGCTCCAGCTACTTGAGAGGCTGAAGTGGCAAGATTGTTTGGGCTCAGGAGGTCGAGGCTGTAGTGAGCCAAGATCATGCCATTGGACTCCAGGCTAGGCAACAGAGTGAGACCCTGTCTCAAAAAAAAAAAAAAAAAAGGAAGTTCAATTTTTCCTAATTTCTTTTGTTTTTGGGGTAATATATATATATATAAAACATAAAATTTGCCATTTTAATCACTTTTAAGTGTACAATTGAGTGACATTAATTACATTCGCAGTGTTGTGCAACCATCACCACTACCTATTCCCAAACATTTTCACCACCCCAACAGAAATTTGGCACCCATTAAGCAATAATTCCCCATTTCCCCTTCATCCCATCCCTGGTAATCTCTAATCTGCTTTCTGTCTCTTTGAATTAGCCTCTTTTAGACATTTCATCTAAATAGAATCATACGATATCTTTTTGTGTTTGGCTTATTTCGCTTGGCATAATGTTTTCATTTTGATTAGATAATCAGGTACATGATTCAAACAACTATATAAAACTTACTCTGAGAAGTCCTACTCCCACCCCACCCACACTACCCCTTTACACTTCATTTCCTATAGATAATTTTTTAGTTTTTATCATGGTAGTGTTTGTTATTGTTGTTGTTTTGTGGTTTGTTCTTGAGACAGAGTCTTGCTCTGTCACCCAGGCCAGAGCACAGTGGTGTGAACTTGGCTCACTGCAACCTCTGCTTCCTGGGTTCAAGTGATTCTCAGGCCTCAGCCTCCTAAGTAGCTGGGATTACAGCCCCATACAACCACACTCAGATAATTTTTTGTATTTTTAATAGAGATGCGGTCTTGTTATGTGGGCCAGGCTGGTCTTGAACTCCTGGCCTCAAGAGATTTGCCCACCTCAGTCACCCAAAGTACTGGGATTGCAGGTGTGAGCCACTGCGCCCAGTTATCATGGTAGTGCTTTTATGCACAAATATGCAAATATGAATATATGTTCTATGTCTCCTTTTGTAACAGAAAATGTAGCTATTGGCTGGGCACAGTGGCTCACACCTGTAATCCCAGCACTTTGGGAGGTTGAGGCGGGTGGATCACTAGGTCAGGAGATCGAAACCATCTGGCTAACACGGTGAAACCCTGTCTCTACGAAAAATGTAAAAAGTTAGCCGGGCTTAGTGGCAGGCACCTGTAGTCCCAGCTACTCGGGAGGCTGAGGCAGGAGAATGATGTGAACCTGGGAGGCGGAGCTTGCAGTGAGCCGAGATCACGCCACTGTATTCCAGCCTGGGTGAGAGAGCAAGACTCTGTCTCAAAAA
>NW_012114966.1:805623-839171 GCF_000951035.1 Colobus angolensis palliatus | reverse complement strand
AAAAGAAAAGAAAAAAAGAAAAAGAAAATGTAGCTATTTTAGCCTGAGTCCTCCCAAAAGCAGAGTAGAAGACAAGGGGCTAGGCCAGGTGCAGTGGCTCTCACCTATAATCCTAGCACTTTGGGAGGCTGAGGCAGATGGATTGCTTGAGCCCAGGAGTTCAAGACCAGCCTGAGCAAGATGGCAAAACCCTGTCTCTACAAAATAGAAAAACAATTAGTCTATAGTCCTAGTTACTTGGGAGGCTGAGATAGGAGGATTTTTTCAGCCTGGGGAGATTGAGGCTACAGTGGGTCATGATTGTGCTACTGCACACCAGCCTGGGCGACAGAGTGAGACCCTGTCTCAAAAAAGAAAAAATGTGTCAAAGGGCTTTTATACCACTAATATATTAGGAAGTGCAATCCTAGGAAACAAATGAGGGGCCGGGAGAGTGAAGCCAGAAAGGAGGAAGAGCCAATTTGAGGGTGCATTATTGAATTGGCTGTTATTAATTGCAACTGATTTCTTAAATCCAGTTCTCCAAGAAGTCATATATATTGTGTCTGAGGGGAGCTAGTTGGAGGAGTGGTGATGGGGGAAAATTTATTTATTTTTTCCTCACCTCCCTCTGGTCAAAGTTTCAGCACACAGACGTGAACTACCCCACACTTCTGAATTGTGTCTATGTGGGTGCTGAGCAAGGTTCCATGGCATCCTGTCAAATTGGTTTCAACAGGAAAGCCTTTGGGTGCCAGCCAAATGACATGTGACATAGTTATGAGGGAAAAAGTACTGTTAAGGTTGCACCTATATGAAGTGTGTGCCCACACAAAGCTGGCTTTCAGTAGCCATGTCTGGAACACAAGATGGGCAAGGCTGACACCATCTGAAATGGAGCATAAGAAGTACCTGATACAGTCCATTCACTGTACCACTATAAGCCTGCTCATATTCTCCGTTGTATCCAGCTTCCATGCTATTATTCAATATGGGGCCTCCATTTGTGCATGCATGTGTGTGTGTGAAAGAGAGACACACACACACAGAGAGACAGATGAGAGAGAGAGAGAATATGCCCTCACTCCTTATCTGACAGCAGAGGAGTAAGTCCAATCCACAAAAGATTTTCCTTTAAGGTATAACCAAGTACAATTTCTGAAGAGACTTAAGAGTTAGTGAAACAAGCTACAGTTCCTTCTGGACCTGCTTGGAGATGAGACATTTTCCTCTGAGGAGTTTAAGAGCTTAATGCCTTGTCTTTGTCATGGTTTCTGCAGTTGCTCATTTACCACTGACACTGGCAATGGAAACACCAAGAGATACCTAGTGAATCTCCTAATTCCAGAAATATCATTTACTGAACGAATTATGTTGGAGCAACCCAAACTTCTCATGGTAGTCAGAGTCACTTACCACCATAATCACATTAGCTGTTTTTTGGCTTGTTTGTCCACTGGTATGAACAGCTCAACATGACCAGGCGGTAACCAGCTTCAAATTCAACTGAAATGCAGCAGAGCCTAGAGACTCCATGGATGAGAAGCAAAAATGCAATCAGATCACTGGAAGCATTGGTGGGAGGAGTTAATCCTATTCCACCACTTGGTTCATGGACTCATGTATTCTAGCTACGTGGGATGGAATTGTTGGTTCAGCTCCTATTCTACATTTTAGAGGACTGCAACCCAATCTTTTAGAGTGATCTCCAAAGCTAGTGCCTTAGTGAAGATTTTTAATAGACCCTGCCTTGATTTATTGGCTCACTGTTTGATGGTGGTGGGAGGTAAAGGCATACATTGTAAAATTCGTGAATCTCTTGGTCATGTATGCAATGTCCTATATCTATCTGTTTAATTTACCACAAATGGATCCCTCAGTCTAAGGCCGGGTTTATAGGATACCTTGTTGATACATCATTCTATAAGTCTTTGAATAATATTGCTGTCAGAAGAACTGTAAAGAGAGGGAAAAAAACCCCACCACTTTCTAGAGTAGGTGTCAATACCAGTAGGGATGAATTACTGCCCTATCCAGAGTGAGCGGAGTCTGGTAAAATCAATTTGCCATTAAGTGGCAGGCTGGTTTCCTCAATGAATGATACTGAAGACTCAGCATTCTTCTGCTGGCATTCAGAAGGGGTAATATTCTGCAAAGGAAAAGCTCAAATAATTAAGATAAAAAGAAAGGGAAAAAAAAAAACCCAGAAGGGGTAATAGATCAGCCATGGTGAGAGGGAGCCCCTGCTGCTATCCCTGTACAAAACCTCCATCTACCCCCATGGCCTCCCTGCTTACCACCTCATTGCCCCAGTAGTGGGATGACTGAGGAAAGAGGCTGACTGATATCTACAGAGTAAGTCATTCAATTCACCTGGTTGTTGAAGACCTCTCCTGTGGTAGAATTATCTTGTGAGCATTAACGTGAGATGCAAAGATTTTTTTATGCTGTTTTTTGGCCCACTTCCTAATCCTTCCATATACATTTTCTGCAGTTTTCTTGTCTCTAATATAATAATTGTGTATCCTCCAGATGCTAGACCAGCCAGCCAGTCCCTTTGCCACTGCTCAGCTACCTACATATAGCCATACATCAGACCACTTCTCTTTTCGTTAAAAATGAATGGCCAAGTATACTTCTTACAGCTCTGCTTACTTAGAAGGTTTTCCTTTACCACTGTCCTTTAGGGTCCCCCTTAAGTAACTTAGCATTTAAGCATTTTTGGCTTGCACCAACATATGTACCAAGCACCTGTAAACTGGGACCAATATCTTTTCTCCTCTGTCAGTTGGTCATAGGGAATTTTCCAGTGAAAATATAGGTATGAATTGTGAATTGCTTTGGTACAGTAGAGGTTGGTGAAACAGGCGTCTACATCATGTGTTTATGAAATTCCTTCTGGACTTGCTTGGGGCTAATCCTGGATTTACTATTTCTCTTATACAAAGGGTTTCTCTTATGCCTATCTAACCTTACGATTTAGTGAATCTGATGATACCAAGTTCTTGTTGGCAGCTCTGGTGGCATAATCATTTGGTATCTGATATAGTTTGGACATTTGTCCCCACCAAAATCTCTTGTTGAATTGCAATTTCCAGTGTTGGAGATGGGGCCTGGTGGGAGGTGTTTGGATCATGGGATTGGATCCTTCATGGCTTAGTGCTGTCCTCGCAGTAGTGAGTTCTTGCGAGATCTGGTTGTTTAAAGTCTGGCACCTTCTTCACTCTCTTTCTCCTGCTCTTGCTATATGATGTGCAAGATCCCTCTTCACCTTCTGCCTTGAGTAAAAGCTCCCTGAGGCCTCCCTAGAAACCAAGCAGATCCTGGCACCATGATTGTATAACCTGTAGAATCATGAACCAATTAAACCTCTTTTCTTTGTAAATTACCCAGTCTCAGGTATTTCTTTTATTTCTATTTCAAGCAGTGCAAGAACAAGCTAACAGTGTCCCATTGTCATCTACTCAGTCTCTAATAGGGCTAAGGAGCATGATAGTATCTATTCGTAAGCACTGAGAAATTACCTACTGTAGAAGGCATGGATCTACACCATTTGGTTTTACTGTCTATACCACTGAAAGATTTTCACTTTAGCTTTCCTGCTGTGCCATGCCAGAAACTCCACACAGCACTGTTATCCATCATGGGCATTACTAGCAACATCAGAGTGGCTGGATTGTGTCAGATGGCTGGTATGATAGCCTGAACCTCTTACTCCAGAACCTCAAACCTGATAGCATTTTAAGTTCCAGATGTGGTATATGTTACCTCCAAAATCCAAAGAGGCTGTGCCTCTTTCTTAATGGTAAGAAATGCAGGTGATAACGACTTATATTTTATCTCAGAGGGCATTTCTTTGCATGCTCAGGAACCCTAGAATCATCACTGATATGACAGTCATCTGAATATTCATAGGGTTAATCTTTTACTCTTTGACATGCTAGACCACCTAGGGTCCTTGCTACTTAATACTCACTAGATCCAATTAGAATGATGTCATCTATGCAGTGATCTAGCATTATGTTTCAATGTTGAAATATTTGTGGAGTATGTTATGAAAGAAAGCAAGAGAGTTAACATAGCTTTGTAATAAGACCGCTGGAATGTGTTCTGTTTTCTTGTTATGAGAAGATGAACTGCTTTTGATTTTATTCCCTGGTGGAATTTAAGACAAGTGCATTCACCAGAAAAATAGCCACCTACCAAGTTGCCAAAGTTACATTGATCTACTCCAATGAAGATACCACATCTGGCATGACAGCTGCAATTGGAGCTACCATTTGGTTAAGCAAGTATATTGCAGTCCTTGTCATCACTACAATCTATCTAGTTTTTGCAGAGGGTGAGCAAATGAATTAAATGGGAATTTGATGAGGACTATCACCTCTGTGCACTTTAAGCCTCAGGAGGTAGTGTTAATCTCTAAAAATCCTCCTAGGATGCTGCTTTACTTATGATTTACTATCTTGGCTAGGGAAAGGGAAATTTCAGGGTTTCCACTATAATGTGTCTTACTCTCTTGTTTGTCAGAGAATAAATAAAGAGGTTTGGCGTCAGATGTTCCCAAGACCCCAGGTTTGGTAATTTTCTAAGACTCACAAAACTCAGCATGTACTCATACTCATGGCTATGATTTGTTACAGTAAAGGGATACAAGGCAAACTCAGCAAGGGGAAAAGGTGTATCACATAAAGTCTGGAGGAAACTAGGTATAAACTTCCAAGAATCCTCTCCCATTAGAGTCACACAGAATATGATTAAATCCTCCAGCATCAAATTGCAACAACAGGTGTAAAGTGTTACCTACCTGGGAAGCTTGCCTAAACCTAGGAATCCAGGGTTTTTATTGGGGACTGGTCATATGGGCATCTTCTGCCTAGTAGTAGCAAAATTCCAGACTCCCAGAAGGAAAGCAGGTGTTCAGCATAAGCCACGTTGTTTGTATATACAGTTTAGGCACAGCAAACCACCTATATCAGTTACGAAATGATGCAGACACTCTGAAAATCCAAGTCACAAATGCAAGCCAAGGGCGTACCTTGTAAGCAGGCCTTTCGAAGGCTTAGTAGTCTCAGGTCTGTGATGTTAACTCTTTTCTACCACCCACTTGGTCATTGTCCAAGGCATCTTTACAAAAAGATTATCATCAATAGGATCCCACATGGCAGGGTGAGATCAGTCTACAGTATTGGCCTCAGTTATGTCCTCCATGGCTTCTAGATTTGGCCAATTAAAACACATCCAGGGGCCAGGCATAGTGGCTCATGCCTGTAATCCCAGCACTTTGGGAGGCCAAGATGAGAGGAGGAGGTGAGGAACTCCTGAGGTGAGGAGTTCAAGACTAGCCTGACCAACATGGTAAAACCCCATCTCTACTAAATACAAAAAGTTAGCCGGGTTTGGTGGTGCATGCCGGTAATCCCAGCTACTCGGGTGGCTGAGGCAGGAGAATCACTTGAACCCAGGAGGCAGAGGTTGCAGTGAGTCAAGATTGCATTCCAGCCTGGGCAACAAGAATGAAACTCTGTCTCAAAAAAACAAAACAAAACGAAAAATCCCATTAACCATAAAGGTCTATCTTAGAAAGCCAGGTGTCTTTCTCCTTCAGTTTTTGCATTAAACTTTTTTTTTTCTTTTAATCTGGCCCAAGACATCAACTCAGGCACAGCACAACTCTGACCAGTAAGTTAAAGTTAATCCGAATGCCTTGTAGGGCTGAGACAGTGTCATGATAGTCAGGGTACCCACAAAAGAAATATAAGCCCAGAGAGCACACACAGTACCCCTGGAAACAAAGAGTTTACAGTTGTTAGGACACCCCAAGCAGGACATACATTAGTCAGGCAATAAGGTTAAGAAGACCTCTAATGTAACCTTCCACTGTGGGCCCTCCTGCTTCAGGATTCTCAGTGCAGTCCAAATAACACAGGTCAGTCCTTAGATTCATAAGGACTCCCCGAGCCAGTTCCAAACGGTTTTGTTCATGCATAATATCAGTTCATCCATCTCATAAGTGTGGGCGACATCTGGAAGTGTTCCTCTGCCATCTCATAGTCACCTGTGACCATAGGCTCAGCAGTCTGTTTGAATTCAGAGTGCTCACAGCAGCTTGGAAAGCGAGCATGGAGCCTTCAAGAACGGGGAAAAGCTTCCAGGAGCAGTTCTGAAAGACAAACATCATTAACATCCTACCCTCTTCCTGTGCCTCCTCAGGTGCTGGGTGTGTTTTCTCCATTGTTACAAAATCAGTGTGTCCCATTCAGAATTATAACTTTATATTTTCCATCATCTCCTACTCTCACTAGGGTCTTTCATCCAGAAGGGTTATATAGGCAAGAGGGAAAAAAGCATTTTCACAGAAAAACATTTTTACACAACTTAAGCAGAAAGCCACATTGTGGTAAGGAATTGTTCACAATGACCCTGAATTGTCTAAGATTTTTCAAATTGAGTTTACACAGCCTCTTATCCCTTTAGTCACAGTCTTTTATCCAGTGACCAGCCTACCATCCCAGAGAAGAGCAATTCCTTTTTGGGGATGCTGCATTTAACAATCAAATTGTCTTAATATTCCAGCAAAAAGTGAGGGAAGTAATTTCAGGCTGTAAGTCAATTGTTGCAAGTTGCAACCAATCCAGAAATCTGAACACAAATCTACAGCAGTGGGACTTTCTCCAGAGGAGGTCCAGAGTTAGATCTGTCAGGAATGGGGAGAAGGGTTACAGTCACTGTGATGTGCCCAGTCCTAAACTACAGTTAGGAATGCAACCAGTCCCTGTATATCTCTTTGTGTCAGAAACATAGAGCCAATCACCACCTCAATTTTAGAGGGTTCCATCAGAGAATAACCTCTTTCCCATGAGCATCTGACCACCATAGATGGTCCAGCCAGTATTTATGATGTTTTCATTTTTAAGGCCCCACAAAGAGGTATCTTAAATCTGCAACAGTTGCAGAATCTGTGTTCTGTTTATTGAGCCCATGCCTGCTTTCAGTTTGGCACAGCTCATTCTGAGACTGAAATGGTCCATTAGAAGATAGTCAGATTTCAGCTTAGAGTCAGGTCCAGGCAATTAAGATATGTGAATTCAGGATTCCAAAAAGTCAGTAGGAAGGGTTGGTGAGAACACTCAAAATCCCAGTTCCCAGATGCCAGCTAAGAGCCAACCTTATAAGAAGAGCTTTCTAAGGATCGCAGTATTAGGCCTACCGTGTTGGCTATTTTCTGCACTAGTGTTTTGTTTTTGTTTTTGTTTTTTGAGATGGAGTTTTGCTCTTGTTGCCCAGCCTGGAGTGCAATGGTGCATCTCAGCCCACCGCAACCTCCGCCTCCTGGGTTCAAGCGATTCTCCTGCCTCAGCCTCCCGAGTAGCTGGGATTACAGGCATGTGCCACCATGCCTGCCTAATTTTGTATTTTTAGTAGAGACGGGGTTTCTCCATGTTGGTCAGGCTGGTCTCAAACTCCTGACCTTAGGTGATCCACCAGCCTCGGCCTCCCAAAGTGCTGGAATTACAGGCGTAAGCCACCGCGCCCGGCTGCACTAGCTTTTTCTAGCTAATATCTGCCCCAATTATACGCTTACAGGCCTGAGAAATAACCACTTGGTAGGTCTGTTGACCCTTTGGATCCACTGTGAGATAAATTTGGGCCCGAATTCCATGCATCTCTTGATATCTATAAGCCTCCACTGTAACTGGAGGACCATGATGGTGTTTTAGGACACCTTGGATTAGAGGCAGCTCAAGAACTATATGTAGCCTTCATTGAGAAGTCTGGATAATCCACTTTCCCAAGTGTGGTTGGTTGCCCAGGCATATGGCTGCAGATCTCTGATAGAAAGGACAGAAGGGAGCATCAGGAGTCTATAGTTGCAGGGGCATTTTCCTTCCTCAAAGGGAGTCAGCTTCCCCTTCAAACAATGGGATCTGGTGTGGTGATCTGACTTGGATCTAACAACAGTGTGAGGAACTGTGGTATAGTTTGGATGTTTATCCTCTGCAAATCTCATATTGAAATTTGATCCCCAGTGTTGGAGGTGGGACCTACTGGGAGGTGTTTGGAGCATGGGGTGGATCTCTCATAAATAGATTAGTGCCCTCCCTTGAGGGAGGGAGGGAGTTCCTACTCTATTCGTTTTGGAGAGAGCTGGTTGTTAAAAGAAGTCCCTGGCCCTCCTGCCTGCTTTCTCATTGTGTGATCTCCGCACACAATGGCTCCCCTTCACCTTTCACCATGAGTGGAAGAAGCCTGAGGCCCTTACCAAAAGCAAAACTCAATAGCATAAGGCTATAATTTCTCTCCAAACTGATTTGTATATCTCTCAGTTGGATATATATAAATTTGATGTATATAGTATATAGCATAATATATATGTTACATAAGTTTGAAGAGAATTCATATATATTCATATATAGACAATATATAGAATTCATATATATATTCAGTTCCATTCAAAGTCCTTATTTGTTTTTTAGAACTTGACAAGATGATTCTAAAATTAATAGAGAAATGTAAAAATGCAGGAATAGCAAAGACTCATGACAGCATTATTCATAACAGCTAAAAATTGGAAACAATCCTCATATCTTTTAATTTTAGAATATAAACTTAAATATAAATTTAAATTCAATTTAAAATAATTTTTTATTTTTATGCAGCAGAGAAAGAAAGCAAAGTTGAGTTACACACAGCAACATGGATAAATCTCACAAATACAATGTTTAGTGAAAGAAGCAAGGCACAAAATAACACATAATTATTATTCCACTTATAGAAAGTTTTAAAAATATGCAAAACTAATACTTAGCTGGTAAAAGTTAATAAAGACAATGAAGTGATTATCATAAAGGGTGATTATCTGAGCAGGAGAGTGGAAGTAGCAATTCAGAAGAGTCATGAGAGTGGCTAAAACATTGGCAATGTTTTATTTTTTTATTCTTTATTTTTTTGAGATGGAGTCTCACTCTGTTGCCCAGGCTGCAGTGCAGTGGTGCGATCTTGGCTCAATGCAACTTCTGTCTCCAGGGTTCAATCAATTCTCCTGCCTCAGCCTCCCACTACCACTCCTGGCTAATTTTTGTATTTTTAGTAGAGACGGGGTTTCACCATGTTGACCAGGCTCATCCTGAACTCCTGACCTCAAGTGATCCTCCCACTTCACCTCCCAAAGTGCCGGGATTACAGGCATGAGTCACCAAGCCCAGCCCAGTGTTTTATTTTTTGATGCAGTGGTGGTTACATGACCACTTGTTTTGTGATAAATTATTGAGCTGGACATTTTTGTGTATTTTTCTATATGTCTGTCATATTTTACAATATAAAATGGTAAAAAAAAAATTTTGTTTTGTAGTCTGTGTCTAATAATTCCAATTTTTATTGGCCTGTTTCTTTTGTGTCTTCTTTTAGCTGCTTCTTACTAATGTTTCCCAACTCTTTTTGTGTTTGTAGTTGTATTTACAAAATAATTTGACACCTGTGGCGAAGGTGGTGAAGGCATCTTCTCTGCAGAGGATCTGCATTTGCAGCTTCCAAATACATGGGAGCACTATGATTGAGGATTTCTGTAAACCAAGTTCAAAACTTGAAGTTCTCTAGAAGATCCAGGTGTTTTGAACTCATGTCGAAATCCCATGGAAAAGTAGGTCCACCCTTGTTCTCTGGGGGTAGGTCACCCTTCCTTTGGGATCCCAGTTTATGGTGGGAGTATCTTTCTGTATACCATTTTAGAAGATGGAGGAGCAGGGATTTCTCCAGAATATTTAGCCACATGCTTTATATGCTTATATCAGCTCACCGTAAGTTTTGAACACTCATAAAAATGATCACAGTTCTACCTTTTTTTGAACTCCTGGACTCAAGTAATTATCCTGCCTCAGCCACCGGAGTAGGTGGGACTACAGGCATGTACCACCACACTCAGCTAATTTTTAAATTTTTTTTTTATAGAAACGAGATCTTACTATGCTGCCCAGGTTGGTCTCTAACTCCTGGACTCAAGGGATCCACCCACCTCAGTCTCCCAAAGTGTGGGATTACAAGTGTGAGCCATGACACCTGACCCCCCAGTTTTACTTTTTATCTGACCTGTTTCTTTATTCAAAATCTGTCTGTTTTGTTTTGAGGTTGAGAAACTTTTTTTTCACAGACTTACAAGAATTATTGGAGTATCGTCCAATGGAAGGCCTCTACCGTATCTAAATGAAGAGGTAACTTAAGGACTGGTTCCTTTGTCAGTTATTGTTTCTGTGACTTAAGATTGATTCTACTCCAGGAATTATAAGACAGACTTCTCACACTGATTTTCTTGAAATCAAACCCCAAGACAAGAGGCTTTTTGAAATCTCTTTTGGGGACTTCCATTGAAGAACTGCCTATTTTTCCATCTCTGGGTTAGAATTATGCCACTCAGCATTTTGCTAAGGGGTAAAATAAACTCACTCTTAGGAAAGAAAAGGAAGAGGTGGATAGAATGTCTGGACTTAAGAATAAATATTCTGTCAACTTGTTTGTAGTGAAGTCTAGATAATTTCTGTGTAAACCCTTTGAGGAAACAGTCTCCGATATGTGTATTGGTTTAGGCAGAAATTCTGAATTTCTATTCAAGGTGGCACCTGCAAGCCAGCAAGAGCACCTAGTTCTTAAGCATAAAGACTCAGTAAAGGGAAAGCACTGGCCAATTGAGCCAAAATTCACTCAGGGTGAACCTAGGCTGGAAAATATCAATAATTCTTGTTTGAATTAAAGTATGGAAGCTACGCAATGCCTTGAATATTAGGGTATTTAATGTGCATGTAAGGACTATGGACTCTTAATGAAAATGAATTCATTACCCATAATTTACATCTTAGATGCATCCTTGAGGCAGTAAATTCTCCAATCCCAATGAAATTCTTATTTTAATCAGTCTGAAGAAATAAGAACACGGCTTGCAGAAATGTTGATTGATGAGTCTTAGGGACTTATAAAGTAATCTAAGATACTACAGGTCAGGAGTCTTAAAGGAAAAAAGTGACCAAATCTGTCTCCAAAGAACTTTTTTTATGTAATCATACTCCTCTGGAAAGAACTTAGGAGTCTGATCAATAGATAGCAGAAGAAATAGAAATGAAAATTCAGACAATTAAAAAATTTGTTTATTATTTATGTTGGGCCTTTGCCTTTTTAAACTACAACATATTATAATATGTATAAATTTGTATTTAAAGGCAAGGATTTCAGGGAATAACAGATTCTGGCAAGGATGTGGAGGAAAGGGAAAACTCATACATTACTGGTTGGAATGGAAATTAGCACAGCCACTCTGGAAAACAGTATGGAGGTTCCTCAAAAAACCAAAAATAGAACTACCATATTATCCAGAAATTTCACTACTGGGTATATACCCAAAAGAAATAAAATAAATATAAAGAAGAGATCCCTGCACTCTATGTTTACTGCAGCACTATTCACAATAGCCAAAATACAGAATCAACCTAAGTATCCATCAATGGATAAATGGGTAAGGAAAATGTGGCATATATATACACAAAACAATACTATTCAGCCATAAAAAAGAACAAAATTTGCTCATATGCAGCAACATGGATGGAACTGGAGGTCATTATATTAAGTGAAATAAGCCAAGCACAGAAAGATAAACATTTCATGTTCTCACTTATATGTGGGAGCTAAAAAAATGGATATTATGAAGACAGAGATTGGTGATTACCAGAGGCTGGAAATGGGAGAGGGGAGGAAGACGAAGAGAAATTGATTAGTGAGTACAAATATATAGTTAGATGAAATAAGACATGATGTTCAATAGATCAGTAGGGTGAGTGTAGTTAACATTAATTGACTGAGTGTAGTTAACATTAATTGGCTGTACATTTGCAAATATCTAGAAAAGAATAATTTGAATGTTCCTAGTGTGAAGAAAAGATAAATATTTAAGGTGATGGATATCCCAATTACCTTGATTTGAGCATGTAAGTGTATTACATTATCACCTGAACCCCTAAAATATGCACGTCTAATATGTATCAATTTTAACAAGTAAAAAAAAAATGAAAACAAAGATTTGAGTCTAAAAGATATAATGTATGGGTTCTGAAATTTATGCAGATTGATTACTAATTAAAGGAAGTTTAAAATGGAGGCTTAATTAAAGCCTCAAACAATGTATGTTTGGAAAAGATACGCTCCAAGTAGCCAATTAAATGCTTAATTTTAAAAGAAATTTTGGTGTTGATAAAAGATATAAAGTAACTTTTTTAAAAAAATTATATTTAGGTTGGGCACAATGGCTCACATCTGTAATCCCAGCACTTTAGGAAGTCAAGGTGGGCAGATCACCTGAGGTCGAGGGTTCGAGATCAGCCTGAACAACATGGAGAAACCCTGTCTCTACTAAAAATACAAAATTAGCTGAGCATGGTGGCACATGCCTGTAATCCCAGCCACTCAGGAGGCTGAGGCAGGAGAATCGCTTGAACCTGGGAGGTGGAGGTTGTGGGGAGCCGAGATGGTGCCATTGCACTCCAGCCTAGGCAACAAGAGCGAAACTCCATCTCAAAAAAAATAAATTTTATTTGGAAGAATGACTACATATGAATGTTTAAAGACAAATCTCTAAGCATTAAAGCTAAGATACTATTGCAAGTTAAACTATGTTTTAACTAACAAATTTGTTTTGCAGTAATTTCATGGAGTTGGTGCTGGCAGAAGCACTGAGGGCAGGAAGGCAAATCCGTACCTAGAAAAAATGTCTATGCCAGTAAGCTCAAATCCCTGTCTTTTCCATAAATTCAGTGACTTGCTATCTCATGAGGGTCTAGACTTCGGTATTTTTCTTTGATAATAACAGATTGGCATGCAGCAGTGGTGGTAACACATCAGCCTTGATAAAGAGATGATCATTTTGTTGAACCTATGCATAATGCCATGGCCACTTTGCTGATGGCCCATTGAACAAATACTGTTGTGGCTTAGGAAAGGGTTATCTGATATTTTATGGATTAAATGACTTAATTTTTTTCAAGTACTAAGAACTATGCCTGGCACATAGTAAGCACTGTGTAAGTGTTTTGCTAAATAAAAATCTATGTAGTGAACCTTCTTTTCGACCTCAGTATTAAAATCTACCAGTGCAGTGTGGAACATTTAGTAGGCATTCATATGATTCACATATATCCCATACTCTGAGCTCCATTTGCTAGAGTTCCGTAAGCAGATGCTGTATCCAGGCTTTCTTATAACCAATAGTCTAATCTTACTTTTAATTCCATGACTGCCAGGCCAAAGCATTAGCCACTGCTCATGAATATATGATGTTATGGGTTGAATTGTGTCTTCCCCAAAGAAGAAATGCTGGAGTCCTAACTCCCAGTACCTCAGAATATGATATTATTTAGAAATAGGATCTTAACAACACTAAACAAGTTAAGATTATTATTGAGATAATTAGGGTGGGCCCTAATTCAATAAAACTGGTGTCCTTATAAAAAGGGACAATTCGGACACAGAGACAGATATGTATACGGAAAAGATCATATAAAGAGACAAGAGGCCAGGCACAGTGGCTCACACCTGTAATCCCAGCATTTTGGGAAGCTGAGGCGGGTGGATCCCTTGTGCTCAGAAATCCTAGACCAGCCTGGGAAATATAGTAAAACTTCAAAAAAAAAACAAAAGAAAACACACACAAAAATTTAGCCTGGCATGCTGGTGCGCACCTGTGAGGTGGGAGGATCACTTGATCTCAGCAGGTCGAGGCTGTAGTGAGCCAAGACTGTGCCACTACATTCCAGCTTGGGTGACAGAATGAGACCCTATCTCTAAATAAACAAATAAATACAAAGAGACACAGGGAGAAGACAGCTGTCTGCAAGCCAGGTTGAGAGGCCTAGCACATTCTTCCTCACAGCGCTCAGAAGGAACCAACCATGCTGACACCTTGAGTTCGGATTTATAATCTCCAGAACAGTGAGACAATACATTTCTGTTTAAGTTACTCCTTTTGTGATACTTTGTTAAGGCAACCCTAGCAAACTAATACAAATGCAAACCTGTACTTCTTGCCACCTGTCCTTTCAGGAAAGTTGAACAGATATGTTTCAGGAAAAATGGGCAGATATATTTCCTTTAGGAGGAACTCTTCCCTTTTCCTGAGCCAGTCTTGTGGGATGTTATACTCTAGAAGTCTCTTTCTGGCTTGTGCCAAATTTTTGCATGACAGTATTTCTAAATTGGGCTCAAATTTTCTTTCTGTAGTATCTAACCACAGAAAACTCCTAATGAGGCCACAGATGTAGGTTGAAGGAGACCTCTCTTTATACTAGTAATGCAACAGCAGTAGGTGCTTTGCTAGTATAAACTACCTACTCATGAAATATACTTGTGCATTCCAGACCTGCTCACATATGATCTAGTGTTACCACTTCCACTTGAATATAGAGTGCTGCCTGGTGTGGTAGCACACACCTATAATCCTAACTACTTGGGATACTGAGATGGGAGAATGGCTTGAGTTCAAGACCAGCCTGGCAACATAGCAAGACCCCATCTCAATAAAGAAAAAAAAAAAATAGAGTGTTGCTACTGATGCCCAGGTTTTGATAAATTAAGTAACATCTAGTAAGCTATAGGCAGCTCAGATCAGAAGTTCACTTAGTGTCCCATAGTCAGATGTTCAATCTCTACCACGGTTCAATAGTAAGTCAGGAACATTGTTACAGGGTTGGGATCTCTGGGAAGCAGACTCTGAGATGGAATTAGGGTATAGGGTGGTTTCTAGGGAGTTCCGTTGGGATTAGCATCTATAGAATGGAGGTGACAGAGGCAGGATTCAACAGAGAGAGCAGTGGGAGCTCTGGAGCTAAGATGGCCCATTAGAGTTGGACTGCATTCAGCTAAAAAAGCCAGGTTATTTTGTGCGGGTTTTTTTTTTTTTTTTTTTTTTTTTTGTAGGGGAGAGCAGGGGAGAGGGGCTTGCTCTGTTGCCCAGGCTGGAGTCCAGTGGCATGATCATGGCTCACAGCAGCCTCGACCTCCTGGGTTCAAGTGATCCTCCCACTTCAGCCTCCTCAGTAGCTAGGACCACAGGCTCACACCACCATGCTCAGCCTATATTTAAAATGATGTTTTGTAGAAACAGGGCCTTGCCATGTTGCCCAGGCTGGTATGAACTCCTGGGCTCAAATGATCCTCTCACCTCATGCTCCCAAAGTGCTGGGATTACAGGTGTGAGCCATTATGCCTAGCCAAGGCCAGGTCTTTATATTCCCATCTCTATTAGCCATTGGATATGGCCCGCCCTGGGAAAAGTGTGATCTGAGATGATCCCACGAGGGACTGACAGCTGAAGCGTGCCTACTGACAGCACTCCTGGCACTCCCAGCAGCACTCTTGAAAACAGGTCTTTTGTGGAAGGAGGATCCAAGTGGTACATCTCCACGTTCTTACAGTCCGCCCTCTGTGCTGTTCAGATCCTTTTCATATCTTCGTATATGTTCAGGGAGCAGCTCCTTCTGATTCTGGTGGGCCTCTCCTCCTGGCGGAAACTTAGAAGAGAAAGTTTAATGGGATGAACTGCAGTTCTTACCACTGAAACTGGTCTCAGGTTACAACTGATAATCATAATCTCCCTTCTCTACTAACCATTTCAGGTTTTCCCTCATCCTCCACTAGCTGGTCTGCTGGTCAGAGTGGCTTATTTGGTGGTGTAATCCACACCTTCATCCCTGAGAGACCTGAGCCCTGGTCACCATGCCATTCTTGACCTGGGATTGTTGCATTTATTCACTTACCAAATAATTGGGCAGGGGTGTACCAGGAGGCATCCAAGTGGGTCACCTAGGTGCCAAACATATTTTTCCTAGCCCCTACTGTGTAACAGCAGCCCTATTTCTATCTGATGATCAGCGTCAGGTACTCCTGCTGCAATGGTGACTCCTTTTCTTGCCTGCTGAACCCTGAGCACGTGGAACTCAAAGAATTGAGGTCACCGATTTGGCTTAAAATATATTGAGAATCTTGCTGTGTCCCCTGGTAGAAATGTTTCCCTTCAGGGACTAGGACTTCTAACCCTGCAGAGCAGTTGCAGAAATGGGAATCACCAATTCCCTAAGTAGGTCATTGGGAACAGTAGTAACTGGGTCACTCGCTGATCTCTATTGCTGGCAGGTTGAAGATTTGGCTGTGCAAGTTTATTAAGTAAATTTTTAAGACTTCATGTTGTTCTGATGCCCAATATTTCCACAAACAGGCAGTGAACACCCTGCCCAGGTGACTAGGTGCAAAAGTATAGCAAGGTTGGTCCCTGCCACAAGCTCCCCTTCTTGCCCTCCCCTGACCTCTGTGATATAACTCCAGTCAAACACACCAATGAAATCCCCTCACACCTTTTGCTTGTGCACTCCGCTCTGACTGCCAATAAAGGCATTTGCCCAGGGGTCATTCTCTTGGTTCCCCACCTGCTTGTTGAATGTGTTCCCTTGGCTTTCCTGTGGGCCCCCCGCGTGGCGTGCTGCATCTCCCTCTCTAGGACACCTGTGTGTATGATAAATATGTTAATTTCATGTGCCTCTCCCAGTATAATTTCCACAGTCACATTGGAGTGGCCCTTAAATACCCCACAATGGGGCTTACACCCCCGCTTACAACACAGGAAGCAGCTAAATCAGAATTGGTAAGTGAGGCACATACGTAGCCTTCGTCTTTGCCTCTGTAGCCTCTGTTCAAGTGCTCATCACTGCAGCAGTGGTCTGGCTGATGAGAGAGGCTGTCTTATGTCAATGGGATAAGTCATCTTGTTTACTTCATTTTAGTGCCTCTTCCATAGTAGGATGCCCACTGATGACCATTGACTTGTCACACAATGTCATCACACTTTTGTATTCACTCCCCTATGCCCATCAACATGCTTCTAACCCAGAACTCTGTATACCCAATCTTCTAAGCTTTCAGGACTCTTACCAGGCACCCATATCATTTGCCACTAAACGTAAATCTACTTACATTCCAGCCTTAGGCTGCTTTTCTGTCTACACAAAGTGGTTGACCAAGTGCACCACTGGAAACTCTTCCCAGCTTTAAGGGAGATTTTCCCTTAGCACCAAATTTCCAGGCAACCCCTAAGTGAGGCTATAGTGCAGCTGGAAGTAATGTTCAGTTTGCACCCACATACCAAGCTGACCCATTCATGAACTTCCCTGTCAGTCAGTTGTAAGTGTTCCTCCTTATGGCCACACAGGTGAGAGCTGAGGGAGGGGTTCCTTTGCCACAGGGGTGGATGAGGTGAGTGTCCATGCTGCCTACTCAATACAGCTTGCTTATGCTCTCTGGCTCTTATATTCAATCCCATAGTTACCATTTCCATCTTTACATTAGATTGTTGCTGGATCCATTCAACCTTATGACCTGACACGTCTGACAGAACCCTGATCATGATAGGTAGTTCCATTTACATAGTAACTTGGTGTCCCCTGATCAGGTATTTAGTTTCTACTAGGCCAAATAGCATACCAGTTTTTTGTTTGTGTGTTAGGCCTTTCTTACATTGCTATAAAGAAATACCTGAGACCAGGTAATTTATAAAGAAAAGAGGATTAATTGACTAATGGTTCTGCAGGCCATACAGGAAGCATGGTGCTGGGATCTGCTCACTTCTGAGGAGGCCTCAGGAAGCTTTTACTCATGGCAGAGGGTGAAGTGGGAGTAGGCACATCACATGGCCAGAGTGTGAGCAAGAGAAAGAGAGTAGGGGAGGTGCCACACACTTTCAAACAACCAGATCTCACAAGAACTCACTCATTATCACAAGAAAAGCACCAAGCCAAAAGGGATCTGCCTCCATGATCCAAACACCTCCCACCAGGCCCCATCTCCAACCCTGGGGATTGCATTTCAACATGAGATTTTGGCGGGACAAATATCCAAACCTTATCAGTTTGTTTTTAAGGTGAATAATTCTCTCTTGCCCGTGATATGGCCTTGCTCTAGTACATCAGGACCTGAATTGTAGGTCTTCTTCTGTGACTTGTGATAAATCCCATATAGCATTTTTTCTCACTACTTGGATTGCAACCTGGACCTGCTGCAGCACCCCTTCCTTCATGGGATACACCCAAAGCAGGCAGCCTTTTGTATCACTTAGTCTACAGACAGAGGCAGTATTCCCAGGTGTGGCACAATTCTACCACGTGTTGTTTCTATTTTTTGTGGCTGGAGTGCAAAATACAATAATTTATCTTTTACCTTGGATGGGATACTCTTGGCCACTAGACCCCTAAAAGTGTTACTGATTTGAAATGCTCCTGAAAATTCACAGGACGTGTCTCCCAACCTCTAAAGTTCATGTGTCGTATCAAGACCTCCACTATCCTAACCATTTTTGCTTACCCAGCCAAATTGGCATGATGTCATTGATAGATCAATGTGATAATCTTTAGAATACTCAAATAATCCAGATCTCTTTGGACTACACTTGATAGAGGGCAGAAGAGATAACATAGGCCTGGAGCAAGATTGTAATTGTGTACTATTGTCCATTTCATGTGAATGTGAATTGATTTTGATCCTCTTACAGGAAAAGCATTTGCCAAATCAATGGCTACATACCACATAGCAAGCAAAGATATATCTGATACGAAAGTTGCTTTTGGAGATACTACTTAGTTAAGTTTGTGGTTGTTTGTTGTCATCCTACAGGATTTATCTGGTTTATGGAGGAACCAGAACAAAAGATTAAGTGACGACACAATGGAGACTATATCCATTAGATACCTAAAGATGGCACTAATTTTTGCCATGCCTCAGGATATAATATCAGTTTTGATATACTATCTTTCCAGGATTGGGAGAATTCCCTGTTATGATAGATCTTACAATACAGCAAGGACCTATGCGGGGTTGTGTCTTAAGAATGTTTACCCATGGCCGGGCGCGGTGGCTCAAGCCTGTAATCCCAGCACTTTGGGAGGCCGAGACGGGTGGATCACGAGGTCAGGAGATCGAGACCATCCTGGCTAACACAGTGAAACCCCATCTCTAATAAAAAAACACAAAAAACTAGCCGGGCGAGGTGGCGGCGCCTGTAATCCCAGCTACTCGGGAAGCTGAGGCAGGAGAATGGCATAAACCCGGGAGGCGGAGCTTGCAGTGAGCTGAGATCCGGCCACAGCACTCCAGCCTGGGCGACAGAGCAAGACTCCGTCTCAAAAAAAAAAAAAAGAAAAAAAGAATGTTTACCCCAATTATATATTTGGAGATGGGGAAAATGACTACTGTGCGGGTCTGTAGACCCAGTAGATCCACTATGAACTGCATTTTGATGAGGAATTCATTTATTACCTTATCCGTAGACGGCTCCATTCTAAATGGGCCCATGACACTTTGGATCTCTATCTTATTGTCAATTTGGCCCTGTGTCTAATAGTCCTTGAGGTGTTTGGATATACTACTTTTCTCTCGAAAAGATTTTTTATTTTTTAATTTTTAATTATTTTGTATGTTTAGTAGAGACGGGGTTTCACCACATTAGCCAGGATAGTCTCCATCTCCTGACCTTGTGATCTGCCCGCCTCGGCCTCCCAAAGTGCGGAGATTACAGGTGTGAGCCGCTGCGCCCGTCTGTGAACAGTTTTACAAGTAAATGGCTGTAGGTACATTTTGGGGGAGGACGGGGGAATCATTACAGTGCACGCTTGCCATATGTTGTAGAGTCCATTGTCCTAGGAGTCCAGTCTCCTCTTCAATCAAAGTGTTCTGTTCTGAAACTGGCTGAGATCAAGAAATTGGGCAACATATTGCAGCTTTTATTGGAACAGCTGCCCTTAACCAGTGAATCATCCATCCTTTATCCCTTCTGACAGTTTAAGTTGAATAATAGCCTTATCAGCTGTCCATCTATCATGCCTGTAAGGGAAGCCATGTTCCACTATCTCCACAGCTCTCTGTGGATCAAGAACCGTTGGCTACCACCCAACATTGGCCACTCAGTTGCATCCCACTAAATTTTGATAGTTAAATGCTGCTAACAGACCTTTTTTTCTTCATACTACTGTCATTCCCAGGGCTGTCAGTAAGCCTGGCTCTATAATGGTATCTCCTATTGTCAGTCATGATCTACAGAGAGTAGCCATCATTGAATTTCTTGATGATGTTTGTGCCATTCTCCTTGGTGCCTTACTTATTGCTTTGGTAAATGGTGTAACCTCTAGGACATTTCATGAGTCATAATTATCTAGTGGATCTTCTGGCCTTACATAGTTGTGATGGCTAATTTTATGTGTTAACTTGACTGGGCTAAGGGATTTCCAGATAGGTGATAAAACATTATTTCTGGGTGTGTTTGAGGGTATTTGTAGAAGAGATCAGCATTTGAATCAGTAGACTGAGTAAAGAAGATCCATCTTCACCAATGTGGGCAGACATCATCCAACCTCTTGAAGCCCCGCATAAGATAAACAGGCTAAGGGGGAGCAAATTCTCTCCTTCTCCTTTTGAGCTGGGACATCCGTCTTCTCCCAACTTTGGACAACGGGGCTACTAGTTCTTGGGCCTTGGTACTTTGGGATTTATGTCACTGACTTCCCTGGTCCTGAAGTTTGTAGTCAGCAGGTAGTGAGACTTCTCAGTCTTCAAAGTTGTGTGAGCTGATATTCATAATAAATCACACACACACACACACACACTTCCCCCTATCGTAGGTTCTGTTTCTCTAAGACCCCAAACTGATTCAATAGTATATCCACTTAAGAATGCAAATTTTCCTAGGCTTTCTAATCTCTTCCTCTACTGTCTGCCATGAGAATTCTCATTATTTTGATTTAATTTAGTGTGTGCCATCACTTTTTGATGCTTCTAGAAGTCATACTAATAGTGTTTATTCCATATAAATGCTTGTCAGAGTGTTCATTGCTATGTCTCCCAAATCAATAAACTCTTATTTAATCTTATGCTCCAACTGCCTTAATTGAGCACCCTCAGAATCCAGTACCAGGTGTATTCCCTTGGCTCCTGCTGGTATAGGCTATCTAGGAGTTGCAGCTCTTTTACGGTAGAGGTCTTTTACTCCCTCATTAGGCTTAGCATGTCTCCAGGGTTGTGCTGTGAGCTAACTCTACTTGTGTTTAGTGGCCAAAAGGGGAGGTAGAGGCAGATTTTGAGGGTAATACTTATTGTCTTATAGGAAAGAAGCCTCTGCATATCTTTAAGGAAAGGGATATCTCTTAATAAGGAGGAGTGGATCACTTCTGTAGGCTCATAGGGTCAAGGTAAATCTTGAAATTAAAGATGCAGGGGATATTGATCCCTATGCTCTCATCTTATGAATGAGGATACCATCTTTTCCCAATTGGAGCCCTCAATCTGGCACAGTAGACTTGGCTGGGAGTTAACCTTATCAGGAACTCAGCTAATCTAACAGTTATATATCCTGGCCTTGACCTCAGCTTTCTCTGCCCTCCTTCTGTAGGAAATATAAGCCTCTTTTTACTCCACCTAGGACTCTTTCTGGCGTTTACACCCGGTTTTCAATTTCTGTTAATTACTCTCAAGTCAATTGAATTTGGCCATAGACACACATTCCCATTGTCCCTTTGGCTACTTTTTGCTGACTATTTCTCAAATGCCCAGTAGATTGAAACAGTTAATGCATTCTCTTCCACTAGCGGAATTCACTATCCCAGTTCACCACCAGCGAAAATTTTAACAACTGGACTGCCACCTTGTGGCAGGAGCTGTGTTCCACCTATTACCAGTTACAGGGCCCTTATTTGCCAGCTGAGAAATGATTCAGCTTGAAACCCCCATCTTATTGCCAGCTTTCTAAGACAACTCCCATTACCAATAGTTACATAATTCCCCGGGAAGCAGGCTATGAGATGGAGTTTATTGAAAAATTTGTTTATTAGGGTGTACCCTTGGGATTACCACCAGTTGAAGAAAAGGGGAAGAAGTAGGCAGAGGGAAAAGTCCAACTATGATGCAGTCCCTACTGTAGCCTTGCTAACCCCACCAGAAGCTCAGAAGCCAAAATGAACTTTCAGAGTTGTTCCACATTAAGCCAACATGACTGGAACTTCATACACTTGTCTTGATCTGCCATTAAATGTAGGATGCCCCAGGAAGGCCATGACCTTAGATGAGACAGATGTGTGTAACTGAGGGCATCCCTGAGGATTCTGACAGCTAAACTCTGTCTACTGATAACACTCCTAGCACTTAGGCAAAAGGACCTTCTTGAAGATGGATGGGGTGGTACATCTCCATGTCCATTAAAAACATTTTTTTAGGCTGGGTGCAGAGGCTTACACCTGCAATCCCAGCATTTTGGGAGGCCGAGGCAGGAGAATTGCTTGAGCCCAGGAGTACAAGGCCAGCCTGGGTAACATAGTGAGACACCCATCTCTCCAAAAAAATAAAAAAATTAGTCAGGCATGGTGGCATGCACCTGTGATCCTAGCTACTCAGGAGGCTGAGGTAGGAGGATCACTTGAGCCCTGGAGGTTGAGGCTGCAGTGAGCCATGATCACACCACTGCACTCCAGCCTGGGTGTCTCTGTCTCAAAAAAAAAATAATAAAATAAAAATAAAACAGTGAAAAAAGCCTTTGTTTTTCTCCACAGAGCTCACAGAAACATTTATTTATGTTTACTGGTTTGTTATAAAGGATGTTCCAAAGGATACAGAAGCAATGCATAGGGCAAGGTATAGGAGGGGAGGGGAGCAGAGCTTCAATACCCTACCTTCAATACCCTAAGCTTCATCACCTTCCAGGAACCTCCAGGTTTGCAGCTATCCAAAAGCTCCCCAAATCCTGTCGTTTGGGAGTTTTAATAGAGGCTTCACTACATAGGCATGATTGATTAAACCACTGACCACTGGTAATCAACTTAACCTTCAGCATCTCTCCTCTTCCTGGAGGTTGCAGGGTGGGAAAGTCCTAACCGTCTAACCCTGCCTTAGTCTTTCCTGTGACCAGCCCCATTCTGAAGCTGCCTAGGGGCTTCCAGCCATCAGTCATCTCATTAGGATACAAAGACATCACTTTGGAGTTTCTAAAGATTTTAAGAGTTGTATGCCAGGAAATGAGATCAAGGGCCAAATATATAATTCATGATATCACAGTCCACCTCTGATGTGTAATTCCTTATGTTAAAACGATGTACAAGTCAAAAGACACTGCCACATTACTAGAATCTTATTCAATCATTAATAATTAGTTCAGTCCATTATCATATTGTATGAATATGTATCCCAGGGTGAGGCCACTCAAGTTTGCAGGATTTTCATTATCTTCTTAGGTTCTAAAAGCAGCAGTGGTCTTGGCTTCACCCTGTAAGACACCTGGTATAACTGAACTAAGAGACAATTTCATCTCTTGCTCTGAGCCTCTTTCAAGGTGTTAATGTAATGTGATACTAGATTTATCTGAATTCATAACCCATTTATTCCTTTACTCTCAGCTGCCCTTCTTTCTTCACTTTATTAATAACCTTTGCAAATGACATTAGAATCAATACTGCTGGTCTAGATTGTAAGCATCACTACTGGTAATTACCTTCTCCTCAGTCCACACCCATTCAGATAGGCTAAGGTTATGTAAGTGCCAAATTATTGCACCATTTTTACCACTAGGCAGTATAGCTGCATTCACTGTTAACCCCCATTTTGCACAACCCACTCCAATCAGGCCCTTAGCAATTTTGATATGAGGCTTAAAAACATATTTACAATTTCTTGTTTAGGAATCATCCCTGCTTCCGGTACTTGTAGTTACAGCTCTGGTCCTAGAATCACTTTTTTGATCAGAGGAGCAGCCTTCCAAACAGGATGTTGCCCATTCACCTTGGAAGCTTGGAATAGTCATCCACAAACTCAGCAGTTGTTGGGTGGTTAGTTGAGAGCTGTTTATAGGGCATTGTGCAAATGTTGACAGAACCCAGCAGCTCCTCACACAGCTTTATAGTCAGTACTTACAGTGGCTTTTATCTAGTTCACTAGGCTGACTGTTCCCTCAGGAGCACTCCTGTGTGCCTGGATCACATATAGCCATCTGCAATTGTTCAATAGTGAGTCGCGTGCCCTGCATTGACCCAAATATGCCCTTCCACTCTGAAACATTTAAAACCAAATAATTTTTACCAATGTGTTATGAAGAATATTACAAAGGATACAGATGAAGAGATGCATAGAGGTATGGGGGAAAGGGTGCGGAGCTTCCATGACCTCTGTGGGAGCACCACCCTCCAAGAGTCTCCACATGTGCAGCTATCTAGAAGCTCCAAAAACATTTTAAAAAACTTTTTAATTTTTAAAATAATTTCAGGCCCAAAACATTTTTAAAAATAGTATGAGTTTCCATTTGTCCTTCCTTCGACTTCCTCAAATGTTAACATCTTATCCTCAATATAATAAATTATCATTGATACAATTAACTAACCTATAGACTTTATTCAAATTTTGCCAGTTGTTCCACTAATGTCCTTTTTCCGGTCTAGGAATCGGTCATGTCTCCTTAACTTCTTCCATTCTAAGACAATTTTCCAGTCTTTCTTTAGCTTCTATGACCTTAACACTTTTAAAGAGTGCTGGCAAGATATTGGTTAAATGTCTCTTAATTTGGGTTTGTCTGATATTTCCTTATGATTAAATTTTGGTTGTACATTTTTGGCAAGAATAACACAGAAATGACACGCAGTTGTCCTATCAGGAGATATATCAGGTTAATGTTTCATACTGGAGACGTTAACTTTGGTTATTTGATAAAGAGTTTGTCTCCACTGTAAAGTTACTATTTGCCCTCTGTAATTAATAAATATTATAACAGTATCTTTGTAATTATAAAGTGTCATATGAGGAGCTGCTTCTAGAATGATCTATTTCTTAACAGGATAATAGTTATTTACTGAAAAGATGGGACTATGTTCCAAATCCCAGAGGCCCACACTATAATTCTCTTGTTAGGGAATGTCTTGGGCTTCATATAACATTCGGCTATAGTTGACACTTCAAACATAATTTTTTTTTTTTCAGACAGTGTCTTGCTCTGTCGCCCAGGTTGGAGTGCAGTGCTATGATATCGGCTCACTGCAACCTCTGCCTCCTGGGTTCAAGCAATTCTCGTGCCTCAGCCTCCTGAGTTGCTGGGATTACAGGCATGTGCCACCACACCCAGCTATTTTTTGTTTGTTTGTTTGTTTTTTTAGTAGAGATGGGGTTTCACTATGTTGGCCATGCTGTTCTCAAACTCCTGACTTCAAGTGATCCACCTGCCTTGGCCTCCGAAAGTGCTGGGATTACAGGTGTGAGCCACTGTGCCCAGTGTTAAACATAATTTTATCTGCTGAGTCATAACTTCCAAGTGGTGTTCTTAATGCATTCTGGAGTACCTGTAGAACCTTCTTTGATTTGGAGTTCAATTTAAAGATGGCAGCCTTAACAGTTACTTAGCAAAAAGATCAGAGAAGGATGCCAAAAGATAACATGTTGCCTCAAAATCAAGAGGCTCACCAAGTTTGCCTTTTTCTTCATGGTAGGGAGTGTAGGAAGGGCAGCAGCAACTTGTTTTTCACTTTCTTGGAAATTTCTTAATATGCCCTAGATTTTTGAATCCCCCAACACTTCAGAGAGAGCAGTTCCTTAAATTATTGTGGGGTTTAGTTATCTCCTCTTCTGACATACATACACCTTACCAAGGCATCTAGGGCACATGTTACTTGCTATTGAAGAGGTACAATCAGCATGATCCCGTTAGTGTGGTGGAAAAATGTGATGCCCTATAGGATGGTGAAATAATTAAAACCTTGTATGACTCTCAGAGGAGCAGGAGCACCCCTAACATTTGTGATATCTAGGGCAAGAATAAAAATAGAGATTTATTTTCCTGAGTCTTTGCTTTTTTTCCTCTACACTATTGAAACTGTGCCCCCAAAGAGTTAAAGAAACCAGTAACCAACAGAAATTCTTGAGTTTTCCTAATGGCAAATAAGAAACAACTTGCTGAAACACTGAAACTCCCTCTGCTTAAGAGAAATGAACTGGCTGAAATCGGTTAGAACCTAGATAGCTAAATGGAGTTTCCACAGAATGAGCTTGCTGAGATCACAGCCTGAGTTTCCACCACAGATTTCATACTAACTCCCCGGAATTCGCTCGAGACCCTTGCAGAGGCATGAAGAGGTAAGTGCGCATGCCCAAGAACTTTCCATACCTCCGTTTTCTTTCCACTAATCACCCGCTCTCAGAATCTATCCTTTAAACCTTTTCTTTTTCCCTTTTTTTTTTTTTTTTGAGACGAAGTCTTACTCCGTCGCCCAGGCTGGAGTGCCGTGGTGCGATCTCCGCCCATTGCAACCTCCACCTCCCGGGTTCAGGTGATTCTCCTGCCTCAGCCTCCTGAGTGGCTGGGATCACAGGCACATGCCACCACGCCTGGCTAATTTTTGTATTTTTAGTAGAGGTGGAGTTTCACCATGTTGGCCAGGCTGTTCTTGAACTCCTGACCTTAGGTGATCCACCTGTCTTGGCCTCCCAAAGTGTTGAGATTACAAGCGTGAGCCACGACGCCCAACCCCATAAACCTTTTGTAACAAAATTACTGCCTGAAAGCCAGCATGAGGAGACACTTGACGTTTACTCCTGTTTCCTTGGAAGTCCATTTTCTTTCCTTTGTGTGTGTGTTGCTATAAAAAAGACATTCAATATAAAGCTTTTCTTTTCTCAAAAATGCAGTGTCGTATTATTGGCTTCTAGCATATCAGGTAGTGAGTCCCTTTTGCTGGATAACATTATCCTAAGGCATTATTAGCATCTTAATTTCCTTTGTTAAATTATGGCTGTCATTGAATTAAGTTAGCTGACCAAAAGAACTATTAGAGATAATCATGCAAAAGCTTAAACACTGAATTCAGAATCTCTGGCAAATGCACCCACCTATATTCAACTAAATCTAAAGGTTTTTTCTTTGTTTTCTGTTATAGCATACTCAGTTCTCAAACATATTCCTAAGGTTTCTGTAATGTAGTTAGCAAAATTATGCAATTCTTTCAGTATATATGCCTTCTAATATTGGGACTGGCTTTGTGCTTGTCCCCATTGAACATGCTAGGATATGAATCTAATTAGAGGTCTAGAGGCAATGAGAGTTGACAAGTAAAGGGCATGGGGAAAATTAGCAACCCCTTGCAATGTAACTTTCTCAGCTGAGGTCATCACAGACTATGCTTGCAAAGAGGACAGTCTTATTAAAAAGGAAAATGAGTTTGCTTCTGCTGGGATAAAAAAGGCTCAATTGGTTTGGGGATTCAAGATACAATTATATCTGAATTCACCCAGCTGTCCCCATTCCCATTCTAAGGATACTACTCTTTCTGGAGTAGAATCAAACTTTTTGTCTGATTTTTATCTATGTCAGTCCTGACATAAATAAAATGATATGTTATCATAAATAACATGATAAAAGACATGTTTTTAAAGCAATCATAAAAATATTTGATTTTCATGTCTTTCCTGACCCAAGAATTTTAAAACCCTAAGTTTGTTATTTTCTTTAATTAAATTCTCTAGTGCAGTCAAAAGTAATCACCACACCCCCTGAACCTTTCTCTTCCCCACCATAATGCTTTGGTATACAGCCGCTTTGCTTGCCAGATAATTACCTTCAATAAGTAATTAATTCCAGATAAACACAAGTGATAACCTGAGTAAATGTTTTGCTGTTGCTTACCAGGTACTACCAATATCTTATTTTCTAGAGGATATGGGGCTATCATTGCCTTTAATCTATCCAGGTAATATAATCTATCTTAAATTTCATTCTTCGGTGTTTGTTGCCTGAAACTTCTGGTAAAAAATATATTTTTTGGGCTCAGAGCACATAACAAAAACAACTCTAATCAGTTTAAGCAGAAAGGTTTTTAATAGAGATAATTAGATATTTATAGCATCATCAGAATGCGTGGATAAGTGGAACTCAGGAACTATTGAGTTCCAAGAACAACTTGCTACAGCTGTGACCCAGTAGGCCACTTCTACTGTTGCTACCACCTCTCAATACCCACACAGTTGCTCCTAGATGCAGGAACACTCAATCTGGCTGTTGCTCCTGGTGACACTGGAATGCTGAACCTTCCTTCCACAGCTACTTCTCAACGCTTTGCTTGTACAATCAAATGCAGCAGTATAGCAGATGCTATTGATGCCTGTCCTGTATTCCCTTGGCCCACCTCAGAGTTTACCTGCAATTCAATGAAAACTTTTTAGCAGGCTTACAGCAGCTTCCCATGTGATATGGTTTGGCTGTGTCCCCACTCAGATCTCATCCTGAACTGTGCTCCCATAATTCCCATGTGTTGTGGGAGGGACCCAGTGAGAGGTAATTGTAGCTCCCATAATTCCCATGTGTTGTGGGAGGGACCCGGTGGGAGATAACTGAATCATGGAGGCAGTTTCCCGGCTACTGTTCTAGTGGTAGTGAATAAGTCTCATGAGATCTGACGATTTTATCAGGGGTTTCCACTTTTGCATCTCTCTCATTTTCTCTTGCTGCCGCCATGTAAGAAGTGCCTTTTACCTATTGCCATGATTCTGAGGACTCCCTAGCCATGTGGAACTGTAAGTGCAATTAAACCTCTTTTGCTCCCCAGTTTCAGATTTTTTTTTTTTTTTTTTTTTTTTCTTGAGATGGAGTCTCACTCTGTCGCCCAGGCTGGAGTGCAGTAGCACAATCTCGGCTCACTGCAAGCTCCGCCTCCCAGGTTCACGCCATTCTCCTGCCTCAGCCTCCCAAGTAGGTGGGACTACAGGCGCCCGCCACCATGCCCGGCTAATTTTTTTGTATTTTTAGTAGAGACGGGGTTTCACCGTGTTAGCCAGGATGGTCTCAATCTCCTGACCTCGTGATCCACCCGCCTCAGCCTATCAAAGTGCTGGGATTAGAGGCCTGAGCCACCGCGTCCGGCCCATCAGGTATGTCTTTATCAACAGTGTGAAAATTGACGAATACATAATGTCAAGCACTTTTGTCTTTCTGCCTCTCTTCCTGGGAGGGTTTTTTCCTGATGCCATAGGAGCTTGCTCTGCCCATTCACACTGCAATCTGGAATTTCCACAAATTTAATACCCTTAGGGTTAACACTCAATGAAAGATAAAAGATGGATATCAGTCTGCCACTAACTTTCTGGTTCCTTGGTGGGACAATTCTGAAGCATGTTCTACACAATTCCTCATAGGGTTCCCTAGCAAGATTGAGGCCCATGTATTCACAATGGTAATCTGCTTATTTAAATAATATTTTTTTTTTTTGAGGCGGAGTCTCGCTCTGTCACCCGGACTGGAGTGCAGTGGCCGGATCTCAGCTCACTGCAAGCTCCGCCTCCTGGGTTTACGCCATTCTCCTGCCTCAGCCTCCCCAGTAGCTGGGACTACAGGTGCCCGCCACCTCGCCTGGCTAGTTTTTTGTATTTTTAGTAGAGACGGGGTTTCACTGTGTTAATCAGGATGGTCTCGATCTCCTGACCTCGTGATCCGCCCGTCTTGGCCTCCCAAAGTGCTGGGATTACAGGCTTGAGCCACCGCGCCCGGCCTTAAATAATAATTTTTAATTTATTGATGTTTCTCCCTTCTTTTTCTGTTTCCACACTTCCTCACTTGTGCTTCTCTAGAAAGCTTTTCAAATAAATTAATTGCCCCTAAGTCCTTGTCGCTAGGTCTGCTTCTGGGAGAACTCAACAAAGATAGCAACTTAGAAAGCAAATTCTAACGATGGGATCTGGACTTGAATTACTTGCTGGTCACATGGCAACAATCCAATGCTTGTAGAAAGTGGGGTTGTGATAATCCTGGTCATGCTGTAGCATCACACTTACTAAGACTCTCACCTGTGGAGGACTGAAATGAGCAACAGGCATAAGATAACTACTGGCTTATGCAATAGCTTCTGCACATGACACAAATGGAAAAAAATGTAATTGAAAGGATTGTGAAGTTTACTTCTTTTTCTACTGACCCTAAGCCCTAAATGTATAGCATGATTAGCTCAAATTATCCACCTATCAATTTAGAGAACACTGTGAAAGTCAAAGGCCTTCCATGGAAAAATTTTAAAAGATGTCTCTTTTCTACAGCTGGAGGGCTACATGTACTGAAAATCAGGCTCAGTATTTGAATATATTAGTGCCAGAGCTACAAAGCAGACTGAAAACACAACCATCTGAGTTTTCTTTGTTAAAGTTAGAATCCTGATAGGAAAGAAATATTCCACATACTCTGAGTCCTGGGATGAGGATATTTGGTTTGATGTACTTGAGATACTTATATTCTCAGATTCCCTTGAACTCTTTCTAGCCATGGGTCCTCCTCCTTTCTAGGGAAGTGAAGCTTTTCATTGCTTGGAGATAATGTAAAGCCTTCATCTGATATTAATGCCTTGCAAGATGAAACTTATCCTGTTTGAGACCTGTCCCCACTGCTTTTATATCTATAACTAAGCTTAAATAATGACCTGTGCCAGAAAGTACAATTCCTGCTCATGAGAAAAATAAATCTTATTCATTAGAAAATAAAATTTAGGCCAGGCACGGTGGCTTATGCCTGTAATCCCATCACTTTGGGAGGCCGAGGTGGGCAGATCACGAGGTCTGGAGATTGAGACCATCCTGGCCAACATGGTGAAACCCTTTCTATACTAAAAATACAAAAAAATTAGCTGAGCATGGTGGCATGTGCCTGTAGTCCTAGATACTCGGGAGGCTGAGGCAGGAGAACTGCTTGAACCGGGGAGGCGGAGGTTGCAGTGAGCTGAGATCATGCCACTGCACTCCAGCCTGGCGAGACAGTGAGACTCCATCTAAAAAAAAGAAAAGAAAATTTTAAAAATTATATTCACTAAAGAAGCTACAAGGTATGGTTAATATGCACCAGCAGAAACAGGGGATTATGCTTGGAAATGGATATTCAACATAAATTTGTGTGTGTGTGTGTGTGTATAATACACTGCTGGACAGAGGAGTGTTTGGGGTATGAAGATACTCTCTCTTGATTTCAGATTTGTACTTCAGAATTGCCTCCTGGCAATGACACCTATCATAAGAACTAATACATTGCTGGGTTGGCCTCTTGAAGCTTGGGCATAATGATGGACTACAATAAATGAGCTGGAGTTACCAGAACTCTCTTGGAGAGTACTGAAGGGGTCAAACATATTATGAAGCATCAAACATATTAGAGTGGATTTATTAGATGACAATAGAAAACCCATCTGCAGAGTCTTTTCTTTAGGGGAGTCCATAGATTTTCATATATTTGTATTTATTTATTGGAATGCAATGGCATGATCTCAGCTCACTGCAATCTCCATCTCCTGAATTCAACCAATTCTTCTGCCTCAGCCTCCTGAGTAACTGGGATTACAGGTGGCCGCCATCATGCCCAGCTAATTTTTGTATTTTTAGTAGAGACGGAGTTTCACCATGTTGGCCAGGCTGGTCTTGAACTCCTGACCTCAGGTGATCCGCTTGCCTCAGCCTCCCAAAGTGATGGGATTACAGGCATAAGCCGCCACGCCTGGCCCATACATTTACTTCATTAATGCAAATAAGGATATCCTAATGAAGGGGCATTAGTATTTTTTTATTTTGATTTTGTTTTATTTTGCATTTCATATGTTATCCAGTTTCACATTCTCACAGGATCAGCAATGACAACAGCCATCTAGTCTCCCACGTCTGAAATGGCAAGACAGTCACAGCTGTGGCTGACAGTAAAGCACTGATATGCTCACAAAACAAAAAACATTGCACAGTGTTTCCTTCATTTCATTTTTCTTAAACAGATGCCTGACAAAAAGGCTTACTGCTGAAGAATGGAAAACCTTTTCTTCTTCATGCCTCAAACTAAACATTAAACTTATCTGACAGGGTGAACAAGGTCACTTTAGTAATTAATGGTACACACATGAAAAATCCTTTATGATGCATAAATATTTTGTTGCCAAGTTGCCCAGGCTGGTCTTGAACTCCCAGGCTGAAGCAGTCCTCCCACCTTGGCGTCTCAAAGTGCTGAGATTACAAGTGTGAGCCACTGTGCCTGGCCCATTTCGAATTTTTTAAAAGACTGTCTATGTATCTATTATGTATCTAAATTCAAATTTGCTCCTTTATTTTATTAATATGATAAATTACATTGATTGTTTTAATTTAACACATACTACATTTATTATTTAGGGATTTTATTTGGTCTTGAATAACAGAAAACTCCCAAGATATGCTCCACAAATCAACAAGGTGCTGATTTTTCTCCTAGGAGAGTCCAGAAATAGGTAGGGCAAAGATGGTGTAGCCACTGAAGAATACAATAAGGGAATAAAGTTACTTATTTGTTTATTTTTCCTGAAATATTGTATGACTTGGAGAAACAGGGCCTTGAAAAGTATTATGGGAACTACATGCTCACCATAAAAATTAGACCTTTGATAAATGCGGAGAAAATGGAGTCAGAATATTAAAGAAAGCCTCTAATCCTGAAATTCTGCTACAGTGGTATGAATGAGCAGGTTTAAGCTTGCAAGGAAATTCAGGCAACTATGCCTGCCTAGCAACCAAAGTGAGGTAATGAAAGATGATGAGCTCATAGAGATGTTTGTGGAAGCTACCACTTTTTTTTTTTTTTTTTTTGAGACAGGGTCTCACTCTGTCCCCCAGGCTGGAGTGCAGCAGCAGGATCTCAGCTTACTGCAACCTCCACCTCCCAGGTTCAAGCAATTCTCCTGCCTCAGACTCCTGAGTAGCTGGGATTACAGGTGTGTGCCACCATGCCCAGCTGATTTTTGTATTTTTAGTAGAGATGGGGTTTCGCCATGTTGGCCAGGTTGGTCTCGAACTCCTGGTTTCGAGTGACCCACTTGCCTAAGCCTCCCAAAGTGCTGGGACTACAGATGTGAGTGACTGTGCCTGGCCTGGAAACTACCACTTCTGAGGGAATTGAAGTTAAGTGCTTAGGTGATTGACTCAGTGCTGATGTTGTTCAACACAGCCAGTAGTCTGAAAGGCATGCTTAAAGTTTGGAACTGATGAGTACTTCTAGATCTGTTTGTCAATCTGCTACTGCCACATCCTTTTGAGATTTATGCCTTCCGTTTTATTTCTTCATTCCAAATCTCATTCAGTTTCCTCTTTTGTTCAACTCTAACCTATAAACCATACAGCAAAGAGGATTCTGGAAAATGTATTTCTAAGCCATATAACACAGTCCAGCACAATCATCATTACCCCTAACTTTCATTCACATGTCTGCAAGGTCCCTCTTTTCAACTTGAAGGGCTGTGTTCAACTTGAAGCAGTGGCAAAATACAGAAGGTTCAATCATCAGGTCAGAAGTCAGATGAAACTGTCCTTTTTCAATAACTTTGCACATTTTTAAATTTCTATAAACTATATTGACCAAGACAATTAGTTGTAGAGTACACTCTCTGCAAAAATTTGCTGAAGATACCTCTTTCAACAGTGAAACTGAAAAATTCTAAGTTTTCTTAGTAAGGAAGAAGGGCAGGGTAGATATCAGGTAAGCAAATCCTAGGATCTGCTGT
>NW_012114966.1:790934-805308 GCF_000951035.1 Colobus angolensis palliatus | reverse complement strand
AAAAAAAAAAAAAAAAAAAAAAAAAAAAAAAAGAAATTTAATTAGAAACAATAATAAAATAAATTTTAAATTATTTTATTTCAGCCACAGGTCCAAGGAGACTTCACAATGGAAATTAGACACTTAGTAAACTATAATAAAAATAATATGTATCAAAAGTTGTGTGAGATAGCTGAAAGGGTACTGGGAGCAATAGTTGTCATCATAGAAGTTTTTATTAGAAAATAAAAACTGTAAATTATGAGCTGGGGTCCACTTCAAAGATGAGATACTAATAAAACATTTTCATATTTACAAGATTTTAAAGATTTGTCTTCTGGTGTCAACTTTATGTATAAGAAGAGATGTATCTGAAGACCTTCCCACATGAATCACATTCATTGGGTTTCTTTCCAATGTGAGTTTTCACATGTCTTTGAAAATATGAGAAAAAAGACTAAAGGATTTTCCACATTCTTTACAGTCGTATCTCCCAGTATGAGTTCTCACTTGCTGACTAAGGCATGAAAAAGACTTGAACGTTTTCTCGTATTCTATACATTTATTTCTTTTCAGTATGTGTTCTCACATGCGTACTAAAGTGTGAGGGATTACATTTTCCTACATTTCTTGCACTTATGTGGTTCCTCTTTAATATGAATTTTACCTCAATTTAAAAAATTAGACCCAGGATAAGATTTTCCTACACTCCTTATACTAATAGAATTTCTCTCCAGTGTGAGTTCTCACACTGTTTTGTAAGGGATGAGGAATAGCTGAAGACATTTCTGCATTTCGTATATTCAGTGTGTTTATTAGTCAGGGTTCTCCAGAGAAACAGAACTATTAGAAGATAGATAGATGGATAGATAGAGAGAATTTATTATGAGAATCAGCTCACATGATTATGGAGGCTGAGAAGTCCCATAATATGCCATCTGCTAACTGGAGAACCAGGGAAGCTAGTGGCATAGCTCAGTCCAAGTCTGAAGGCCCAAATTATTTTATTTCAGCCACAGGTCCAAGGAGACTTCACAATGGAAATTGTGAGGGCCACTAGCATAAGTCCCAGAATACAAAGACCAGAGAACCTAGACTTCTTATATCCAAGGACAAGAAAAGAGGGTGTATCAGTACCAGAAAGGGGAGCAAATTCACCTTTCCTATGACTTTTTGTTCTGTCTAGGCCCTCGACTGACTAAATGGTGCCCAGCCATACTGGATGAGGCCTGGTCTTCCTTGCTCAACCCACTGATTGAAACGTCAATCTCTTCTGAACCACCCTCACAGATATATCCAAAAATAATGCTTTACCAGCTACCTGGGTATCCTTAACCCAGTCAAATTGACCCATAAAATTAATCATCACACAATGTTTCTCCAATGTGTTTTATCACATGAATGGGAAAATATGAAGAATAAATGAAGGATTTTTCATGTTGTTTACAATTATAGAGGCTGTCTTCAGTGTTTATTCTCACATTTCTATTAAAAGAGGAGGGCAAACTGTATACTTGCCCATCTTTCTTACATGTGTAAAGCTCCTTTTTGGTTTATTCTCATTTGAACATGAAGTTTTGAGGAATAAATGAAGGCTTTTCTTCATTCTCTATATTCATGAATCATCTCTCCAATGTTAGTTCTTACATGTACAGTAAGAGATGTGGAAGAAATCAAGCCTATTTCACATTCTTTTATATCCATAGGGTAAATTACAGTATGAGTTATCACATATGCCCTAAAGCATTAGGGGCAACTTAAGGTTTTTCCACATTTTTATGTTAATAAAATTTCTCTTCAATGAGAGTTTTCACATGTTTTCTAAAAGATTAAAGAAAATTGAAAGCTTTTTCACATTTCTTATATTCATAAGGTTTATCTCCACTGTCCACTGTGAGTTCTTTTTTTTTTTTTTTTTTTTTTGAGATGGAGTCTCACTCTGTCACCCAGGCTGAAGTGCAGTGGCATGATCCTGGCTCACTGCAACCTCTACTTCCTGGGTTTAAGCAAGTCTCCTGTCTCAGCCTCCAGAGTAGCTGGGATTACTGGTGCACATCACCACACCTGGCTAATTTTTGTGTTTTTAGTAAAGATGGGGTTTCACCATATTGGTAAAGCTGGTCTTGAATTCCTAACCTCAGGTGATCTACCCACCTTGGCCTCCCAGAGTGCTGGAATTACAGGCATGAGCCACCGTGCCCAGCCTACTGTGAGTTCTGACATGTGCATCAATAAATGAAGAATGAACAAAGGCTTGTTTACATGTCTATTCATAGTATTCTTCTCCAGTGTGAAATTTTTCATGATTCCTAAAATACAAGGAACACATAAAGGGTTCCCTATATTCCTTACTTTGATAGGGTATGTGTCCAGTGTGTGATGCCGTGTGTATTTTAACAAGTGAAAGGTCAGTGAAGACTTTCTTGCATTCACTGAATTCATGTAATTTCCCTGCAGCATGAGTTCTCCAGTGCACATTTAGATTTGAAATCTGGCTGAGATCTTTTCATGTTTATTACTCTCATTATATTTGTCTCCAATTTGGGGTATTTTCTACAGAGTAGATGTCAAGATCTTTTTGAGAGATTTTCAAATTTGATTATTTTCATAGACGTTTTCCACCATATGAATTGTCAAGTATATGTCCTGTGTCTTGTGCTGATCCATCTATGTCATGGCAACAGAATGAGGATTACATAATTGGAAGTTTTTTATATTGTAACTTAAGTAGTATAATACTAATTGAAGGTAGACCATGATAAGAAAAGGCCATATATTGTCATCCTTAGAAGAAATATTTCTGCAATTGTTGTAGCTAAAAATTCAAATAAGGATATAAAATGGAATATGAAAAATATCTAATCAAGTAAAAGAAAACAGAAAATGAGGAAGAAAGGATTTCCAAAGAAACCAGAAAATGAGGAACATAGGAATGAAAATGGAGAGTATGAATAAAATTGCAATAGAGACAATCATGTTACGAATAATTACATTACATACAAATGGAATACACTCTTCAATTAAAAAGCAAACATATTACCATTGGATAAAATGCAAGACTTAATGCTATGTTGTTTTAAAAAGATGCTTTTAAAATATAAATACAGGTTGAAAGTAAAAGAATGAAAAAATATATCACACAAACCTTAAGCATAAGACATGTAGACTGACTATATTAATATCAGACAGAGTTACTAGAGACTAAAAGAGACATTGTATAATAATGAGTGTCAGTTCGTCAAGAAGCTATCCATTGTGCATGTAATAACAGAGCTTTAAAGTACATGAGATTTAAAAATGATGGAACTGAAAGTAAATAAAAAATTCCCAATAAACAGATGCTAGAGAAGATGTGGAGAAATAGGAAGGCTTTTACACTGTTAGTGGGAGTGTAAACTCGTTCAACCATTGTGGAAGACAGTGTGGCTATTCATCAAGGATCTAGAACTAGAAATACCATTTGACCCAGTGATCTCATTACCGGGTATATACCCAAAGGATTATAAATCATGCTACTATAAAGACACATGCACACGTATGTTTATTGCGGCACTATTTACAAAAGCAAAAACTTGGAACCAACCCAAATGTCCATCAATGATAGACTGGATTAATAAAATGTGGCACATGTACACCATGGAATGCTATGCAGCCATAAAAAGGATAAGTTCATGTCCTTTGCAGGGACATGGATAAAGCTGGAAACCATCATTCTGAGCAAACTACCACAAGGATAGAAACCCAAACACCACATGTTCTCACTCATAGGTGGGAACTGAACAGTGAGAACACTTGGACACAAGATGGGGAATATCACACACAGGGGCCTGTCGTGGGGTGGGGGGCAGGGGGAGGGATAGCATTAGGAGAAATACCTAATGTAAATAATGAGTTAATGGGTGCAGCACACCAACATGGCACGTGTATACCTATGTAACAAACCTACATGTTGTGCACATGTACCCTATAACTTAAAGTATAATTATAAAACAAAAACTCACAATCACAGTTGAAGAATTTAACACTCTTCTCCTAGTAATTGGCTGAACATGTAGAAAGAATGTTAAGAATAAAGAAGATCTAAAAACATTGTCAAGTGACTTGATTTAATTCATATTTACAGAATACTCAACCAACAACTGTAGGTTACACATTTCTTTCAAGTACACATGGGGAACTCACCATGGTAACTTACATGCTGAATAATTTTTAATGACTTCATAAATCTCAAAGGGTTGAAATTATACAGAGTATGCTCCCAGACCAAAAAATAATTATTTTGGATATCAAAAATGTTACCTTTGGATATTTGGAAATTAAGCAACACAATTATAGTGAAGCAATGGATCAAACAAGAGTAGTTCAAACTGAATGGTAATAAAAACACAAACTAGTCAAGTTCATGAAATATGACTTAAGTAATATATAGAAAGAAATTTATACCTTTAATTTATATTTTTATGTATTTTCAAGTATGTTAGAAAAGAAAGGCTTAGAATCAATGATCTAAGCTTTCAGAGAAGCTAGGAAAAGAGAAAACTAAACTCAAAATACATAGAATAAAGGAAATAAAAACAGAAGAGCAGAAATCAATAAAATAGGAAACAAAAAGGAGGCTAGAAAAGGTAGCTCACATGTGTAATCCCAGCATTTTTGAAGGTTGAAGTGGGAGGATTGCTTAAGCCCAGAAGTTTGAGGCCAACTTAGGCAACATAGTGAGGCACTGTCTCCACAAAAATAAAAATAAAAACAATTAGCTGGATTTCGTGGTATGCACTTGTAGTCCTAGCTATTCAGGAGTTTGAGGCAGGAGGATCTCTCTCTCTCTCTCTCTCTCTTTTGTGAGATGGAGATTTGCTCTTTCGCCCAGGCTGGAGTGAAGTGGCGCAATCTTAGCTCACTGCAACCTCTGACCCCCAGAGTTCAAGCAATTCTTCTGCCTCAGCCTCCCGAGTAGCTGGGATTACGGGCGCCCGCCACTATGCCTGGCTAATTTTTGTATTGTCAGTAGAGATGGGGTTTCACCATGTTTGCCAGGCTGGTCTCAAACTCCTGACCTCAGGTGATCCACCCTCCTTGGTGTCCCAAAGTGCTAGGATTACAGGTGTGAGCCACCGTGCCTGGCCTTAGGAGGATCTCTTGAGGCTAGGGGTTTGATGTCACAGTGAGCTATGACTGCATCACTGCACTCCAGCCTTTTTTCCTCTGAGAAAAGGAAGAAAACAGAAAGTAATAGGAAAAGCAGTAAAACCAATGATTGGTTTGTTTTTTAAAATTAATAGAATTGGTACATTGACAGAAATACCAATAAAGAAAAAAGGAGGAAAAACATAAATTATCAATATCCATAGTGAAGGGGGGGCTTCATTGCAGATTCTAAATATATTGAAAGATGAAAAAGAAATATTATCAATGGCTTCATGACAGTAACTTCAACATCTTTGATAAAATAGACAAATTTGCTTAAAAAACACAAGCTGCCAGCTGCTGACAGAAGAGGAAACAGAAAATTAGAATTGCAGCATATTTATTTAAGAAATTGAGTGTGCAATTCAAAATCTTCCCACAAATAAAATGTCATTCATGGTTGGGTTCTGCAGTAAATTCTATCAAATACATGAAGTAGAAATAATAACTATCTTACATAAACTCTTTCTTAGAGGAAGAGGAGGAAACAATTGCCAGGTCATTTGATGAGACCAGAAACTAAACCCTGACAAGGGTATTACAAGAAAAAAAATTGTAGATCAACATCTCTCATGAACATAGATGCACAAATTCTCAAAAAATTAGCACAACTGACTTGGCTGCATGTCACCTGGAGGAAAAACTTATAAACAATTTTCCTGGACAATCATGATCACACAGGTGCTGTTCTATTCCCAGTCTGCAGGACTCCAGCTCATGAGATGTCTTTGTATTCTTCCACCGTTGCTCCTGCCATGCCGTATTTGGAATAGGACTTGCTTCTGATTCCTTTGCTCGAATTCCACAACTGTAGCCATCACTGTTACCATAGTGATGGTCATTTGAACTTGCAGGTTGGAAACAACCAACAACTGGGACAAACGTGAAGCAAGTAACTGAGATGCAAATTTTAAGTCATTATCCCAAAACTTGGAGATAAATACTATTTGTTGCAATATTGTAAAAATTAAAATTTAATGTAAACACCCATGAGAAACAATATGAAATTTTAAGTAAAGACAGGAACCACCCTGCCCCTGCACACATTTGCCACACTAACCTCACCCTCATCCTGTCAGATCCTATTGTTAACTTTATTGTTTCTTGATCTCACTGGAAGAAAAGTTACCATGTCTACTTCACAGCTCCTTCTCCTGGGCTGCTCCTTCAGGGCCAGAATGTCACGAAAATTCTAAATCCAATAATGTTGGGATTGTTCCATATGCAAGAAATAATTTCCTTTCATTGGAAAATATAAACTATTCTACAATATGTTGCTAATGCTAACTTTATTAAACACATTCACAGATTAAAGAAAAAAACCTTAACATGGAAAAGTTTTGGAAAAGCAATGTTACTCTGGTATTTATCTCTGTAGTTTATTGCCACTGTCTACTAAAGCCACCCACCAGAGACACACACATATACAGGCACAAATGCACACACACAAATACAACCGACTCTGGGATTTTGTGTATTTGTAGCTGTAGATTTCTAAAATTGTTTGAGGCATCATTATTTATGTATCATGATAGATTTTTCTTGACTTTTTGGTGACTATGCTGATAACTGGAAGTAATGCTCTTCTCAAGGTATTCCAGATCAGTCTAAGAAAGACAAAAGTATTAATCCTTTAAAGATGCCTTTAAATTCTAGACTTTACCCATAAAACATTTGTACAGTAAGATACAAAGGGAGTAGTACTCATTGGGATCTCTGGGCCCATTTCAAAACTTGCATTTCTATATGTGAGAAGGTTGTCAGGAATTAATCAAATATGTCTTTTGGAAAAGGTAAGAGAAAGACCAAATCTGAAAGTAGTAGTAATGAGCTTTCTTCTCTCATTTGGTACACAAATTAATACTATCTTGAAAATGACCATCATTGCCACAAGTGACAGGGACTACTGATGATTGGGTACTAATGGTAATACCCTAGAGGAAATGGCATTTGCTGTTCTCCAGCCATTAATATTCATAATGGTGGCTGTAAGTATGGTGCCAACTTCTGAAAGTCCCAGAATTTATGAGAATTTTAATTTTTTTGTGACTATGCTGATAACCAGAAGTAATGCAGTTATCAAAAGCCCCAGTCAGTTAAATAATGATTACTGCAGTCAGAAACATAGAAAGATCAAGAACGAATTCATGTATTTAAGTCATTTTGCTATTACATCTCTTCCTTTAACATATTATTAAGGGGGCATCTAGGTGTGTAAGAAAAAACTCCACTTAAAAATATGCTAATGGCTACTGTGCAGCTAAAATGAATGTTCAATGGAAGATTTTGATGAAAAAATAGATGTTGCAGGCCTCACTGATTTTAATTCCCATTTTAAGAAGAACCACCCTCAATTGCCACCACCACTCCAGATAGTCTACTTTGCCCTTACTATTGGGCATCAGTTTTCGTTAACGTGCTGAGCAATATACAGAAATTCTGCATCAATATTGAGTTGCCATTGTCACCTATAACCATTACACAGACAAATGCCTGGATTTTCAAAGTAATTGAGCTACCATCTATCTGTTGCCCTGATTGTGAAGTAAAATTTATTTAATATTTACAGACACATAAAATACAAGAATTATGAAAAAATGGTTAACTGTGATTTCCTTTATTTCAAATCATTGGTGTTGGTGAATACTGACACATGCAGATATGCGTTTGCCTCTGCTTTTCCAGGGAGTGCATATATCTCCGCCCCATTGGACTCACGTAAAACAAATGGGAGCAGTCATATTATTAAACTAACAAGCACAAATCTCCTACTTCTTAGCCCTAGTTTGGAATTGATATAAGCCCACCAGTACTTCCATACTTGGTACCAGAAAAGGCATGAGTCAACTTATAATAGTTTTAAAATAACTTTTAGGCTCTTGAAATATAAGTGCATTTTTCTCCATGTGAAGGAAGCTGGTCTGCAGTAAAAGGGAATAAAACCAGCAGGATAGAAAAAATGGTCAAGTCCTTGTTTCTAATTGTTATGGCCTTACCCTTCAATCAGTTTTATTTCCAAACATATCCTAAATTACATTATATACCCTAATATCTTCTCAATAAATTCTGTATTTTATCTTGAGAGCTAATTTGAATTGGGTTTCTGTTGATTAAAACCAAAAGAATTTAGACTAACAGAAGTATTAATTTGGCAAAAGATCTTTCTGGTTAGTACATTTTCTGTTACTATAAAGTATGAGTTTCTAAAAGTCATTTTCAATGCAGAATATACGAGATATATAGAAGAGCATGCACTTTTCAAACATGATTCTGAATGTTGATGGCAGTAGTGACAATTTGAGGAGTAACATTTAGGGACAAGCTAGTTGAATGACATAAGGTTCCCTCAAGGAGCATGCTCAGGAATATCTTTAACCTCCATTCTTTCAGTCTGCCAAAATTTGGAATGCCTGACTTCCCTGGCATGGATCAGACTTCTAACAATGGTCAGATGAAAATTTCTGGTCAGAAAGAGAGCTTGGAACAGAACTTGGGCAAAGTATTTCATATGCCTTTTTTTTTTTTTTTTTTTTGAGACGGAGTCTCGCTCTGTCACCCAGGCTGGGGTGCAGTGGCGTGATCTCAGCTCACTGCAAGCTCCGCCTCCCGGGTTTACGCCATTCTCCTGCCTCAGCCTCCCGAGTAGCTGGGATTACAGGCGCCCGCCACCACGCCTGGCTAGTTTTTTGTATTTTTTTAGTAGAGACGGGGTTTCACCGTGTTAGCCAGGATGGTCTCGATCTCCTGACCTCGTGATCCGCCCGTCTCGGCCTCCCAAAGTGCTGGGATTACAGGCTTGAGCCACCGCGCCTGGCCCATATGTCTTTTTATTTCCTGTCAAATACAATATTCAAACAATGCTGGGGTATTTCCAGAACTGCCTATATGGACATTTTAAATCTTTTGAATATCCTTAGTTCTTGACCTGCTCATTCACATTTGAGAGCACATGACACAAGAGGGTTCCCATAGCCTCCCATAGGTAAAACTTCTGCAGTGATTTCCAGGCTACTGATGCAGCAATAGAGACAATATTCTGATTATTTTTTTATCACATTTCCCAGGATAAAGGCTGCGGGGTTTTGCCTAGATTACATTTCTGTTCATGGAGTATTCCAGTGAGGCCTCTACCTGAGTTAAATTTTCATTAAACATCACCAAAGTGAACTCTCATTGAACGTTATTTGGCTTTGCTTGGGAAAAAAGACACAAGCTTCTCCCTTAACAGACTGGAAATACATATGAAGGGAGCTTGCTATATTCGAGCCTATATTCTATTGATTTTACAGGAAAGGAATCCATTTTTATAGAAATAGGCCTTGGATTAACAAAAAATATTCATCATGTTTATGTTTCCTTTTTTCTTTTGTGAAGAAAATACATCATCACAGTGTTTATCTAAGATTAAAAAACCCTTAGGGGACTGTGCCGAAGATAACTCATAACACTCCATTATTACTTCAAAATATCCAGAGAGACCTCTGCTAGCACAGCCAAGCTTTCAACTTTTAAGGAAATCATTTCTAAAAATTCAGCCATCAACCAAAAGGGATAATTTTATATACATTTAAATAGTCATTTACCTAAATTGTCTAAAATCATACATAATTTCCATATTTACAGTAATCAAACTAGAAATAGAAGTTCCATGCTGCTGTTTTCAGTAGTGGTTTGGAGGATAGTGACAAGACACTGCAGCTTATTTTTATTATACCAAAAATATAGCTAATGGGTTTCTCAGAAAACTATTGCCCTCATTTAAATTCATTTGTGGGAGAAATTAAAATTCTCCTCCACTTTCCAGTTGTTAGAATAAGGTACCTCCCACCTTGTGAATGCTGTCATATGACCACAACTACCTGTGTATTCCAATTGCAATTTAGGAAGAAAATAAAAGCAAGGAAGGAAAATAAAGCAAGAAGGCCAATGGCCTTAGATTAACATCATAAAAGGCAAGATGAGACTTATAGAAATCTCAAAGCAGGTCTACAAAATCTGAAAGAGAAAATAGATAAAATGAATGGCTCTGTTTATGTTGATGAGAGTCTCTATTCTGCTAGTTTCCAAAAAACTTATTTCACTGTCTTTAATTTTTTTATTCACTAAGAAACAATGACATGTCACTCATGTTCAAAATTGTTCTAGGTACTATGTGTGACATAGAGGAGAATTGGTACTTATCCTTCAAATAGCCATAATCCACAAAAACACATGGATTGCTGTTCTGCTTATGAATATTTTCAGGATCCATATTTAGTCAGTTTTACTAAGTAAAATTTTTAGCCTTGCTACTTATTGCCTGTGATGGGGCAGGGTATTCTGGATTGCTGCATAAACATCTTAGTCATCTTGCTCAGGATACCATTAAGTCCAGATTTAAAAACATGCCTCACATTTATCAGTTCACTTTCTGATTCTGTTCTCCAAAGTCAGCTTTTGGAGATGCTACTAGCCAGGAATATTTCTTTGAAAATTCAGTTATTTGCATATGTTTTCCAATTGTGAGATGACTGAATGATGATATAAATTTAATTGCAGTAGTTCAGAGTACTGTCCCTTGATAACACCCCAGGGAAAACAATATGACTGATTCAAGTCAGGCAAGGCCCCAGATTAGGGCTTACCCCAGGAGGGTTTTTGGCTTCACACATAAAATAATTCAAGGGCAAGAAGGTACTGTTAGACAGCAATCTTTTATTGAAATGGACTGCTCGTCGTTGACCAGGGCTAACTCTTCTGCAGTGCACCCGGAGTTGGCAGTAGCAGCTCATGGGTTGTTGGCAACTCTATTTATACCCGCTTATACCTACTTTCACTTACATGCAAATTAAGAGGTGAGTTAATGCAAATTGAGGAGCTGGTTATTCATAACTTTCTAGAAAAAGGGTCAGTAGCTTCTAGGTCATTGCCATGGAAAAGGGCAGTAACTTCTGGGTTGCCATGATATTTGTGAATTGTCATGGGGCTGGTGGGAGTCTCTTATGCTAATGAGCAGTGAGGGCAATTAAAGGTTGCCTTCAGCACCACCTGATACTTCCTGCAGGGTTTTTGACTTCAGTTGTGCACCACCTGCTGGTTCCTGCCAGTTTCTTCATTTTGTCCCATCAGCAGGGAAATAAGTCATGCTGATGTCCTGCCTCACTACTTATCTGACAAATGTCTCATATATCTTAAGCAGACAACTTGGAAACTAGTCTGACAACTGTAAAAAAGTAAAAGTAAAGAAAAAAAATCACTTGCACCAACGAATGTGGCAATACATCCAGGGAAACTCCTGCTTTCGAGGCTTGGGACTAATCCTCTGCGGTTTGAGAGCTGTACTCTCTGGACTTCAAGCTCCATCCTCTGACCCATCCTTCCTTTTTCATTTGAATTGGCACATGTTTTTAGCTAAGCAGTTTTATCAGTCTATTTCTTGCTTACAGAATTTGGAGAGAGGGGGTACCACATCCTTCTTTAGTTAGTTCTCTCTATCCCTTTCAGTTCAAGCTAGCAGTGTTTCTGCTGATTAAACATTCTCAATAACCTTATTTCCTGTGCATTTCACAGGGATTCAATTTATTAAACAAGAGACTCCTTTGAAGTTATTTCCTGAGTAATTATGTCTATATTCCTGGCTTCTGCTGACGTGGCTGAAGATATCCGTGTCATGTACCTAGTCTCTTCAAAGAGCCTTCTGTATGATTGACTACCTGATTCTTTCAAGGCACTAGTAAAAGGTTGTCCTGATATGTCTGTGGCTTTCTCTGCAGAACATGTATCCTTAGCAGTGAATCTCCTGATTTTAACATCTTTTGTAGTCTGAGTAGGGTGAGAATTTCCCCAACCATCAAGTCCTGGTTCCTTTTTGCCTCACAGTTCTTCTCTCAATCTAATTCCTCTCATTCTTTTCCCTCTCACATTTTACTATAAGCAGCAAGAAAAAAAAACCAGACAGTACATTCAACCCTTTGCCTGAAAATCTCAGCGAAATCTCCCAAGTTCGTTGCTTACAAGTTCTTTCTACATAACTACAGGACACAATTCAGCTAAGTTTTCTCCCACCATATAAAAGGATTCCCTTTTCTTCAGTTTCCAATATTTTCCTCATTTCTGCACCCTCACCAGCAGAAACTTTAACATCTATATTTCTACCCACAATCTATTTAAAGTGATGTAGGTATTCTCTAAGGCAACATGTTTCTCCACCATGCTCCTCACTTCATTCTGAGTCCTTACTAGCAGATTTGTTAACAACGTATTTCTACTAACAGTCTGTCCAAAGCAAGCGAGGCTTTTTCTGTCATACCTGTCAAAGTTCTTCCAGCCTCTGCCCACTTTCCAATTCAGAAGCCACTTGCACATTTTAAGTGTTTATTACAGTAGCATTTCACTTCCGGGTATCAAAATCTGTGTTCAAGTTCAGCCAGAGAAACAGGCAGCAGGAGATGTATGGTAATCAATTTATTGCAAGGAAGTGACTTATTCAGTTGTGAAAGGTGCCTAGACAAGTCCAAAATCTGTACAGCAGGCAGTTAGGAGGGGCAGGTTGGAACTCTGGGGCATAAGCTGAAGCTGCTGTCCTTAAATGAAATTTCTTTTTCATCTCAGGGAAGACTCAATTCTGCTTTTATGGCCTTTCCACTGATTGAAATAGACCCACCCATATTATCTAGGAGAGTCTCCCTATTTTAAGTTTAGCTGATTGGCAACCTTAATTCCGTTTGAACCTTAATTTCTTTGCAATATAACATATTCATAGGTTCTGGGGATTATGGCAGGAACATCTTGGCAGTCATTATTTTGCATGCAATATGATTCTAGAGTATCTGCAAAGTTGAGAAGCTCCTGGAGACAGAAAAGTCCTGACAAGAGAGCAGATGTTTTTCCTCAAATAATTTAACTCCTTCACCAACATATCCTTTAATAAATTTTGTTTGGTTAACTAATATTAGTTCTACAATGTAATTCCTTTCAAATTCCTTATGAATCAGAATAATGTCCCTATCCAAAGACAAGTAGATGCTGGCATTCTGTACCATCGGAAGCTCCTCTAAGCCCAGAATTTGGGACTCAATTAAGATTTTCCTGCTGTGGTAAGAGGAAATTACAGGACATGAATTAGTTGGTCCTAGTGTCTATTAGCCTTATAGGAACACCTTAAACACAGGAAATGTGGGTATTAGAAAGCCTGTCCAGCCCCCAATAGGATCATAACGTTAGATAGAGATAAGAAAGAACCCATCAGTCTTTTCTATGTTAATTTACATGAGAAAGAATATGTTATGCAGATATATTTTTATGACATGACATGTGTTTTAGAATGAAAGTCTAACGCTTATAAGTGTGATCTTGAAAACAGTAGCTTAAAATTATTCATGTTGCTCCCTATTGGAAAAATAATACTCCAAATATGAAGCTTGGAATAAATTACACGTGGATAAATATGAAATGATTACACCCCGAGCTTTTATCAAAAAATCAGAGCTGTGTAAATAAGAAAAACTATAAAAAAACTTTAAAATATGACTTCAAAAATCATATTCTTATGTAGTGTCATATAGTATGACAGGTACTTTCAAAATTAGAGTTATGTTTATTAGGTGGGGTTAACTTTCATATTACCCTTCGGGATATGGGAATACTATTAATTTATTCAGAAATATGAAATTTCCTGATATAAAATATTTATAATAATACAATAATTTGAAAACTAATTAACAACCAGGCCAAGGAAATAAGTAACATTACTAAAGACAATAGCAGAAATTTTTTAAAAAGTAGAATTAAAGATTACTAAAGGGTTAAAAAAACTAAGGTGAAAAGTGAGGAAGACAAAATTAGCAGACGATAGGAAAGCTTCAGATATCTACACTATTCTAGATATTCTGATTTCCTCCTAGAGTCCTGGCTCAGAATATTGGGTAATATAGGCTTCAAGAACTTGAAATCATTACTTTCAGAGCCTCCAGTCAGACACACCTCGTACTGATAACTCTGCGATAGGGTCCCGGTGCCGCTCACGTCCACCAGATGCCCTGGAAAGTGGCCCTCGGGCACAGAGCAGCGACCCACCGAGGCCGCCCTGCTCCTCCTGCACAACCGCACCGCCACGAACAGGAGCACCGACAAGAGGAACAGCGACGACACCGAGGCCAACGCCACCACCAGGTAGACGGTAAGCGAGTCGGCCTGGGCCTGGGCCGGGGCCGCCTCAGGGAGAGGCAGG
>NW_012114966.1:790606-790884 GCF_000951035.1 Colobus angolensis palliatus | reverse complement strand
GGGAGAGGCAGGTAGGGCTGGGAGAAGCCGTCCACCAGGAGCACGTGCAGCGTGGCGGTGGCCGAGCGCGGAGGCTCGCCATTGTCCTTGACCAGCACCACCAGCCTGTGCTTGGCCGCGTCGCGCTCGCTCAGTAGCCTGGCGGTGCGCACCTCGCCATTGTGCGCCCACACGCGGAACAGTCCGGGCTCCGTGGCCTTGAGCAGCTGGTACGACAGCCAGGCGTTCTGGCCCGAGTCGCCGTCCACCGCCACCACCTTGGTCACCAGGTAGCCCGG
>NW_012114966.1:784701-789686 GCF_000951035.1 Colobus angolensis palliatus | reverse complement strand
GCCCCTTCTGTTACCAGCCTGTAGAAATTCTCAACAGAAGGTTTTAGCTTAAAAGGAACACCATCCTGAATTGAGCAAATCATTTTTCCATTTTCCCCAGAGTCTCGGTCTCGAATCCTAAACAGGGCCACTTCTGTCTCTGGAGAATTCTCGGGAATAGGGCTGGTAAGTGATGAAATACTGAGTTCCGGCAAGTTATCGTTAACATCTAGCACCTTAACAGAGACAGAGCATTTTCCAGAAAGTCCCCCACCATCAGATGCCTCTATATCTAGATCATATGAGGACATTGTCTCAAAATCTAGTTTTTTAATTAGTCGAATTTCTCCTGAAAGGCTGCTTAGCTCAAAAGGTTTGTTTATCTCCTGAGAGCTGTAAGAAACGGAGTATGATATCTCTCCATTTGTCCCAGTGTCTAAATCCCTAGCAGAGACCTTGACAACTAGGGAGCCTATTGGGCTGTTCTCTGGGACCTGCACCTCGTAGAGCGCCTGCGCAAACTCCGGGGCATTGTCGTTGGCGTCTAAGACCAAGATGAGGATCTGGACAGTGCCAGATCGGGGTGGAGAGCCACCGTCCACCGCTGTCAAGGTTAATCTGAGCTCGGCCTGCTCCTCGCGATCCAGTTCTGTGTCCAGCACCAGCTCTGGGTATTTCCTGCCATCCCCTTGGGTGCGAGTGGAAACATGGAAATGAGAATTGGGAGAAATATTGTAGTTTTGAACGTTGTTGCTGCCCACGTCCAAGTCCCGAGCTTTTTTCAGAGGAAACACAGTCCCAAGGGAGCTAGTTTCTGGGATTTTCAGGGTCATTTCTCTTTCAGGAAACTCAGGAGAATGATCATTTATGTCTCTCACTAGTAGTTCAGCTCGAAATACTTCCAAAGGTTTTTTCAGTAACACTTGGAAGTGCATTATACAGGGCTCAGTGGGGCCACACAGCTTCTCCCGGTCCAGCTTCTCATTTAATATCAACTGCCCGGTCTGCAGATCCAGCTGCAAGCCTTGTTCGTTATCCTCAGAAACTACCCGGGCTCCCCGCTCGGCTAGCTCCCCCACTCCCAGCCCTAGGTCATTGGCCAGGTTAGCCACAAAAGAACCTCTCTCTGTTTCCTCCATCACAGAATAGCGACGGGGTTCCCAGCCTGCCAGAGCCACTTCCAGTAAAAGAAGGAGAATCAGGACTTGCCTTTGTTCAGGAAAGCGCTCCCCTCTAGGCTCCATCTTTACTTCTGCACACCCCCTTTTCAAGGAATTGGAGTCAGTGCTACTTCAGGGAGCGATGGGACGGAGGCAGTGATCGATCTGCCCGTTGATAACCTGTCCGGAAATGTAGGAGAATAGCATTCTCCGGAGAAACTGGTCCGTGCTCTGCTAACGGACTTTCCCCTTAGGCTGAAAGAGGTCTGAAGTAGTTCGTAGCATTTCATGGGCTTCGTTGCCTTTTTTTTTGAAGCCTTAGCCTGCAGCGCCACCATGCGTTGTCTTTACTTCGAAACGAATTGCTACAATTGATCTGTTCTCCATTCTATTAGGAGTTTGGAAAATGGGAGAAAATGATGTAATCACAATATCACGCAATTATAATTATTAATTTCTTCATCCAAAGGGGTATTTTTGGTCTCTATGTGCCAAATTATGATACGCATCAGTAAACAACCGAGACATGGTCCCCACAGTCCAGAGCCTGTAGTCTGGGTGGGGTGCTCTGAGGGAAATTGAGACGTGAAAGAAGACATAATAGGGATCAGTCATCTTGTAATAATAGTAACCCATAGCCACGTGATTTCTTAAAATTTTCTCAGCAAAACAAAATGAATTCTTTGATTTCTTTCAAATTCTAGACAGCCTATGTACCAGAATTGTGCTCCCATTGGTTGAATTACATCAAGAAAAAGCTACACGTTCATTCCAGTGTGATATCCTTTCCACATAAAATCAGAGAGTTATGATTTTATGAAAATTTTAAACTGTGGAAAAAAGTTTTGAGGGCCTTTCTTTTTTTTTTTCTTTTGTTTTTTTTTTTTTTTTTTTTCTTTTTTCTTTTTTTTTTTTTTTATGAGATAGGGTCTTGCTCTATTGCCCAGGAGTGAGTGCAGTGGCACAATCACTGCTCGTTGCAGCCTCGACTGCCCAGGCTCAAGCAATCCTCCCACCTCAGCAACTGTAGCTGGGACCACAGTTGTGCATCACCATGCCTGACTAATGTTTTAATTATTTGTAAAGATGAAGTCTTGCTATGTTGCCCAGGCTGGTCTCGAATTTCTGAGCTCAAGCAATCCTCCCGCCACAGCCTCCCAAAGTGCTGAGGTTATAGGCACGAGTTGCTGTACCCGGCCCTGCCTTGTCTCTCTCAGATTTATTATCGTCAGACATAGTATAGATGTACTCATTTCATTGTTTCCTTTCTGTTTCAACCTCACGTGTTAGAACTTGATTTTGTTCACTGCTGCATCGCCAATATCTAAAATAATCCCCGGCACATGATAGGTGCTCAATAAATATTTGTTAAATGGATACATTAATAAATCACAATTAATTTAAAAATTCCGACAGATAGGTTCTCCTCCTACTGTAGAAGTCTCCTCTTCTGCTGGGATTCAAGTCCATTATATAAGATGGATAAACAAAGACAGCATGTTCATAAGGTAGGTATTTCCTATGCCCTTTAAACAGTAACGAGAAGTAACTCAGAATGGCCTAAAATGTCATTTCATTAAGTGGCAAAATAACCTAGCTACCCATTAGCAAGGGATATATTATATAATAGAAAGAAACACCATAACAAGATTATCATGACCCTAAAGATAATGATTATGTCTCTTTTAGACACAAGTTTTTCATTGTCAAGGTTTTTTTTACAGTAATGTTATTACGACACTTAGGATATTCAAAACGCTCATATAGTAAAATGTTCTAAGACTCTCTATTAAACATTTCAAAGACTGTACTGTTGGAAAGATCCTTCAGTTTTTCTCAAACTTATATATTCTAACCAACCTAGTGCATGTCCCTTACAGACTACTAATGTTTTACAACCTCCTTGATCCCAAATGTTGTCATATTAATATGAAAAGCCACAATAAAAACTCAATGGTAAGGAGGGTCTGACTTACCAACAATGCAAGAATATCTAAACATGCTTTTGACAACAAAAACTTCACTTAGGTCTCTTAATTAGAGGGAAATTTATTAAAAAGCGTATATTTGTCTCCTAAAACCCAAGGGAAAAGCAGGCTCGGGAGGGACTGGAAAATCTAAAACGGGAAAATCTACAACAAGGTCATTCTTTTGGTATCTTCTTTTTTCTTATCTCTCAGTAGATTGATGTCCTGTATTTCTTTTCAAGTGTTTAGCCAGATATGACACAACTTTCTGGTTATGTTCCTAACAAAGAGACTATATTGTATCTGGTTTCTAAAGCCATTTTTTTTTTTAAATAGATAGAATCAGATTAGGCCAGCTAAGATCATCTTATTTTTGTGTTTGAAATCACAGAGGGAGTTGGGTCATATAAAATAAATGTGGTTGCAACATTACACTTCTGCTAAAGACAGGGAGAAGTTTCCAGAAAAAGATGAGGTGGGCTAGATAGGCGCTACAAAAGGGAGCTATGATTTTTTAAATCTTGAGATAATCTAATAATCATTAAATAATGCTCATATGGCCGGGCGAGGTGGCTCACGCCTGTAATCCCACACTTTGGGAGGCAGAGGCGAGTGTATCACTTGAGGTCAGGAGTTTGAGACCAGCCAAACTCCAGGAGCCAGTTTGAGTTTGGCCAACATGGTGAAACCCCATCTCTACTAAAACAAGGGGCCTGTAATCCCAGCTACTCGGGAGGCTGAGGTAGGAGAATCACTTGAACCAGGAAGCGAGGTTGCAGTGAGCGAGATTGTGCCATTGCACTCCAGCCTGGGCGACAAGAGTGAAACTCTGTCTCAATAATAATAATACTAATACTTCTATATGTTATATAATTCAGGTCATAAAAAGAGCAGAAAAGTCTTTAAGTTTGGGGGAAAATGTAGTCTTTCCCACGTCATGCTATTGTGAAATAAAACCATGCAATTTTTGCAGACACTTCTCCATTTAAAAATTCAAGACAGGTAAGCATAGGACAGATTAAACAGAGTATGTAGTAATAATCACTATATCATCGTTCTTGTCTTCTAAGCATCAAAAGTTTAGAAAAGCTTTCTTTAATGAAACAGAATGGGGCTGGAGTCTTCAAATCAACAGCCTGTGATTTTGAAAAGTTGATAAATTGAACAAATATGACTTTTCATTAGTGAGTAAACTTGAAAATTGTATTCATCAAAATGGACATGATAAAAGGAGACTAAGTATGAACAAATAAAGAAAATGTCTAATCTTAACTAGGAAAATGAAAGCAGCAAAATCTTAGAAAATCTATATAGAACAAAAAATATAACAGAGACTTAATATATTGATAAAGAACTAACCTTTATCCTTAATGCTCTGAAAAATATACAGATTCTTAATTGAATCCAAAATCATTTACAAAGTTGGACTTATTCTACCGTCATTCAGAGCGCCCGGATGCTTAGGGATAGCAGACTTCAGGAATTTGAACTCATTTGTCGGGGAGCTTCCAGTCAGACACACTTCATTCTGGTACCTCTGGGATAGGGTCCTGGTGCGGCTCATGTCCACCAGATGCCTGGAAAGGGGTCCTCGGGCACCGAGCAGTGACCCACCGAGGCCACCCTGCTCCTTCTACACTGCCGCACCGCCACGAACAGGAGCACTGAGAGAGGAAGAGCGACCACACCAAGGCCAACGCCATCACCAGGTAGACGGTGAGCAAGTCGCCCTGGACCTGGGCCGGGGCCGCCTCTGGGAGCGGCAGGTAGGACGGGGAGAAGTCATCCACCAGGAGCACGTGCAGCGTGGCGGTGACCCAGCGCGGAGGCTCGCCATTGTTCTTGACCAGCACCACCAGCCTGTGCTTGGCCGCGTCGC
>NW_012114966.1:770767-775843 GCF_000951035.1 Colobus angolensis palliatus | reverse complement strand
CCAGGCGTCCTGGCCCGAGTCGCCGTCCACCGCCACCACCTTGGTCACCAGGTAACCTGGCTCGGCCGCCCGGGGCACCAGCTCGGTGCAGGGCGTGGAGCCGTTCTGCAGCGGGTACAGCACGAAGGGCGAGTTGTCGTTGGCGTCCAGCACCAGCACCTGCACCAGCGCCTCGCTCATCAGCTCCGGGGACCCGCGGTCTGTGGCATCCACGGGGAACTCGAACCCCTGCAGAGCCTCGTAATCCAGCGATCGGAGGGCGAACAGGTGGCCGTTTTCTGTGTTGATGGAGATCAGGGAGGCGAGGGGCAGGTGCGGGTTCGGTGGCGGCAGCAGCGAGTAGGTGACCTGGGCGTTGGTGCCCAAGTGTCTGTGGCGCTGACGCTGCCAATGTGCAGGGCGGGGCTGTTGTTCTCGCGGACGAACAGAGTGTAGGAGGTTTGGGTGAAGGCGGGAGCGTTGTCATTGACGTAGGAGACCAGCACGGTTACACTGTACTCGGTTTTCAGCCTAGGCGTTCCCTAGTTCAAGGCTGTGATGGTGAGTTGTACTCGGCTCTAAACTCTCTGTCCAGTGGTCCTTCTGTTAATAGCCAGTAGAAATTCTCAACGGAAGGTTTCAGCATGAACGGAACATCATTTTGAATTGAACAGACTATTCCTCCATTTTCCCCAGAATCTCGGTCTGGAATGCTGAAAAGAGCTACCACATCTCGGGAGAATTTTCGCGGATGGGGCTTGTGAATGAAGCCATGGTCAGTTGTGGAGCGTTATCGTTTATATCTACCACCTGTATTATGACGGCACATTTTCCATAAAGACCTGCCCCATCACAGGCTTTAATATCCACCTCATATGACACAATTTTTCAAAATCTAATTTTCTGATCATTTTAATTTCTCCCGTTCGTTCATTAAGTGCAAAAGTCTTAGAAATCTCTTCACCACCATAAAAAGTGAGTAGAATATTTCACCATTAATTTCCATGTCTAAATCTCTAGCGGAAACAGTGGCAACAAGGGATTCCAAGGGGCTGTTTTCTGATATCTGCACTTGATAGAGTGGCTGAACACACTCAAGCACGTTGCCATTGATGTCCAAGGTTTCAACGAGGACCAGAGCAGTCCCAGTTCTGGGAGAAGCCCTGCCATTTACTGCCATGAGAGTTAACCTGAACTCAGCCTGCTCCTCCCGATCCAGGGCTTTGTCCAGAACCAGCTCTGGGTATTTTCTGCCTTCACTACCATTTTGGGTGAGAACGTGGACATGGGAGTTGGGGTTGGTGGTGTAGTTGTGAGTGTTATTGATGCCCACATCCAAATCTTGTGTATTTTTCAGAGGAAACACAGTTCCTGGAGGAGTATTTTCCATGATTTTCAAAATAATTTCTACTTCTAGGAATACAGGGGAATTGTCATTTATGTTACTGACCAAAAGTTTAAACCTATATACCTCCAAAGGTTCTTCCAGTAACACTTGAAATTGCAGCACACAAGGCTCAGTGAGGTCACACGATTCTTCCTGATTCAGTTTCTCATTTACTTGCAGGTCTCCAGTCTGAAGGTTTAGCTGAAAATATTTTTTTGTTATTGTTAAAAATGACCCAAGCCCTCCGCCGGGATATTTCTCTTACTTCTAGCCCTAGGTCCTTTGCTACATTGGCCGCAAAAGAACCGCTTTCTGTTTCTTCTGCTACAGTATAAACATTCCACTCCGCACAAGTCTGAGACAGCATAACAAAGAGAAGCAGCACTTGCCTTATTCTAGGAAAATGCTCCTTTTCAGCCTCCATTTCTCCAACACCAACAGCATTCAGGGTCTGGATGCCTATGTTGGGTCGGTAGGCAATCTGCTCTGGGAATCAATCCTTGCCACAACGCAATTTTCTGTTAAGAAAGCCTCTTCTCTTTGATGGGTCTAATGACTGCTAGCACAGTAGATGAAGAGATTCATTCTAACATTTCAGGGGTATGAACTTAAGTGATATACTAGCTAAAGCTGGTTTATTATGCAAACTCAATAGGTAGCTTAAGGAGTTGTGGATAACTTATTTGTGAATATTGTCTAAGGACTGTGAGCTTGCTATGTTGAATTGTTACAGTATCTAAAATAATTTGTAAAGAGCATCACCATCTATTGTTAATAATGAGATACACGTATGTTGAAACTAAGAGTCACTGAAACCTTTAAGAGGGAGACAGCTAAGATCATAGATATAAAAGCTGAAGTTAAAGTAAAGAGTAAAATGCAGAAGAAAATATGTTAAGTTCACCTGAAATAGCACCTTAAGCATATTCCCAATTGGAGAAGATCTCAACTCATTTTTAGTAAGCAATCATATATCTGTTGTGGATTCATTGGAATCCTGAAACCCTAGCATGGAACTGAAATTCTTACTTCTAAGGAAAGAGAAAACATTTTTGGGGAGGAGACTTGGGGGTCTTCCCAACTGTGCCAACTTTAACCAATGTTTTGCTCACAATGTTTAAATAATAGACACTATTACGTGTTCTGGCATTCTAATTACCTAGCTAACTGAGAAAACTAAGGATGAGCCAAGTGTAAGAATTGTGGTTTATATTGGTTTCTCTTAAGGTATAAATAGCTCAAATCAACATTCTACTTTAGAATGTTTTCTTCTATACAAACACATTTGATTAAACTTTCAAAATATGAGAACTTGCCAGTCACAGTCAAAATTTGATGGACAATTTTCCTTATAGAAATATACTGGTCATGGATCCGAATTCACTATTATGTGAAGAAAATGTGTCCTGAATGTCTACGCATTTTTTAATATTAATTGGATAGAAGCTTGTACCTATGTCAGTAACCTAATGGATCAAAGTTAGTTTTTCATTCCCATCTTTCTTCTCTTGGATAGTTTCTCCTTTCTAAGATCTTAGCTCCTAGGCTTGGCAGAAACTTAAATTTTTTCATAAGGTTTTCTAGCAATAGGGTATATTAATTAAATGTTTATTACTATAACTGAAATCATAAGTCAATCCATATGATCTATAAATTGGGATTATTTATGGAGCAAGAAGATTTTACATTACATGACAAAAATAATTTTGTTCACACTGAGCCTAACAAGTAATTTTTAAAAAAAAGAGTCTGCTAAGGAAGGTATGATGATCCTGAGAAAAGTTACAGAAACCCAAAACTTAACAATTTTAGTGTTATTATTGTTATTTAAACTAAAAGTATTATTTAAAAGTAATCCTGGGATATATAAAATAATGGAGGGAGAGTTAAGTTAATGAGTCATTTCATAAAGCCCTTTGTAGTGTTTATCTGTTGAAAGACCTCATAAATTATTTACAAATTTAAATTTTGTTACATAAGCCTCTAGTATAGATTTGTTATCTCTAGGCTTGTACATCCTGTATTTCATTCATTAAGTTAACATTAGAGGCATACAATAAAAGACTAGGGTTTCATGGTAGGTAGTCTAATTGAGTACTCAAGGTTGTACATACCTTTCAAGTCTCTTCTGATTTCAAGAAATCCCACTTCAAGATAGGTTAAACAAAGGAATTTTACTATTAGCAATGGAGTCTTACTGTAGAACCCAAGGGCAATACGACATTGGAGACTTAGGAGGAACTGAACTTAGGTGGACGGGTCTAGAACTAAGTAGCTATTTTAATCTCTACTGTTTTCTAGGCTTCTGCCTTCTCCACCCTAATTCCTTTCCACTTTTACTTTCCTTCCATTTTCTCTCCCTCTTTTTCTCTCTATCTAGAAACTTATAAACATAGCTACCTCAGCACATGTTCAACATTTATTCAAGAGGAAAAAGTAGATGAACTATATCTCAATCACAAATTTAGGGGTTTGGAGAATGTAGCTATTCCAGCTTAAATTAGGAATCTATCACAGGACCAATAAAAAGTGATCAGGGCTCTTGCCTATAATCCCAATACTTTGGGAAGCTGATGTGATAGGATCACTAGAGCCCAGGAGTTCAAGACTAGCCCATGTGACATGGCAAGACCCCACCTCTTAAAAAAATATATGGGGGGGGCGTGTAAGAAAAAGGCCTGCAATGGAATAAGCATCACACTAGTGATCGCCTCTCTTAGGTAGTATAGAGAAGTTCTCAGACAAGAAAGGAGCATGAGCTGGATATATACATCTTAATCCAAACAAGGTTTTGAATATATTTAAATAAAACAACATCTACTAGCATATATATGGTTCACACGTAATTATGGAAAAAAAAACAACCCTCAGTACAGGAAAAATTCTCTGCAATGTTTGCCAGAAAAGTAGAATGAAAAGATTATAGGTTTTAAAAAAAGAAACCTAAATTAGATATCTTAGAAACCAAACTAACCAGATAACAAGCAATTATTTTTATTAATATCATGCATTTACCTCTATAACAATATTCTCAATCATATAAAAACTGCTTTGGTTAGAGGATGCACAGTCAGAACACTCAGAAAATATGAATGAGCCCAGTGTGCAATTAAACTTGAAGGGAAAATAATGTGTATGTGAACATATTATTTGAGGTTGTATTTCAAAACAATGACTAAGCAAATTCCAGCTCTCTCAATTTTTTCACGATTAAAACAACAAAAAATAGTCTTAAATTCTTGTAACTTCTGAAAACTCTCGAATAAAATGCAGTTACCCAAAATGAAAAACTCTACATAACAAAAAGATTTCAAAGAAATAGACTCATTCTAAAAGTTCTGCCTCATAATCAGATCCCTAATTGAATTCCATGCCATTCAGAAAGGTGGGGCTTTCTCCATTTCGCTGTCCCGGGGCAGCAGATTGGGAATTATCGGCTTCAGGAACTTGAACTCATTTGTCCCGGAGCCTCCCGTCAGACACACCTCGTACTGGTAGCTCTGGGACAGGGTCCCGGTGCCGCTCACGTCCACCAGATGTCCTGGAAAGGGGCCCTCGGGCACCGAGCAGCGACCCACAGAGGCCGCCCTGCTCCTCCTGCACAGCCGCACCGCCACGAACAGGAGCACCGACAAGAGGAACAGCGACGACACCGAGGCCAACGCCACCACCAGGTAGATGGTGAGCGAGTCGGCCCGGGCCTGGGCAGG
>NW_012114966.1:761108-770437 GCF_000951035.1 Colobus angolensis palliatus | reverse complement strand
GGCGCCAGCTCGGTGCAGGGCGCGGAGCCGTTCTGCGGTGGGTACAGCACGAAGGGCGAGTTGTCGTTGGCGTCCAGCACCAGCACGCGCACCAGCGCCTCGCTGCTCAGCGCCGGGGACCCGTGGTCTGTGGCTCCCACGCAGAACTCGAACTCCTGCAAGGCCTCGTAGTCCAGCGACCTGAGGGCGAATAGGTGGCCGTTGTCTGCGTTGATGGAGACCAGGGAGGGGAGGGGCAGGTGGGGGTCCTGGGGCGGTAGCAGCGAGTAGGTGACCTGGGCATTGGTGCCTGAGTCTCTGTCTGTGGCGCTGACGCTGCCGATGTGCAGGGTGGGGCTGTTGTTCTCACGGACGAACAGGGTGTAGGAGGTTTGGGTGAAGGCGGGGGCGTTGTCATTGACGTCGGAGACCAGCACGGTTATGTTGTGCTCGGTTTTCAGCCTGGGTGTCCCCAAGTCGGTCACGGTGATGGTGATGTTATATTCATTTCTGATCTCTCTGTCCAGTGGGTGCTCTGTTACCAGAGCGTAAAAATTCTTGAAGGTAGGCTTCAAGACAAAGGGGAGGTTGTCCTGAATTGAGCAAACCATTCTCCCATTGTCTCCAGAGTCATGGTCTCGTATGCTGAAGACAGCGACCACCATCTCAGGTGAAGAGTTTTCCGGTATGGGGCTGGTAAGAGATGTCATGGCTATTTCTGGCGGGTTGTCATTCACATCTACAACCCGAACTAAAATGTTTGATTTTCCAGAAAGGCTCCCACCGTCAATGGCCTGAATGTTTATGATGTAAGATTGAATAATCTCGAAATCTAGAGGTGCTTTTAAATAGACTTCGCCAGAAATTGGATGGATTTCAAATGTTTTCCGTACATCTCTGGAGACGTGGGAAAATGAATAAGACAGTTCTCCATTTATTCCTGCATCTAAATCTGTAGCAGACACTCTGATAATCAAGGAGTCCAGAGGGCTGCTCTCAGGTACATGAACTTCATAGACTGGCTTCTCAAATTCAGGGGCATTGTCATTGATGTCCAGGACCACAACGTTAATCAGTGTAGTCCCAGACCTGGGCGGAGACCCGCCATCCAAGGCTGTTAGCGTTAAACTAAGCTCAGACTCCTTTTCTCGATCCAGGGATTGGTCCAGTACCAACTCTGGATATTTTCTGCCCTCATCACTATGTCGTAATTTAAGGTGGAAATGGGGATTGGGACTTATTGTATAGTTTTGAACACCATTCTTTCCCACATCCAAGTCCTGAGCACTATCTATTTGGAATAAAGTTCCTAGAGTAGTACCTTCGGAGATTTTTAGAAGTATATGATTATTTAGGAACGTGGGAGTGTGATCATTTATGTCTTTGACCAAAAGCTCAGCCCGAAAAAATTGCAACGGATTTTCAAATAACAGCTGGAAATGCAATATACAAGGCTCTGTGAGATCACAAAGTGCCTCCCGGTCCAGCTGCTCATTTAAGAGCAAGTCGCCGTTTTGTGGATCCAATCGCAAATAAGGTTTATAGTCGTCAAAGATGACTCTGGCGCCCCGTGCAACCAGGTCTTCCACATCCAAACCCATGTCTTTCACCACGTTGGCTATAAATGTGCCGACCTCCATTTCCTCTGCTGTGGAATAGCTCCAGGTCTCAGAACACACCAAAGACCCTCCCAGGAAAACAAAGAAAAGCAGCACTTGCCTTGTCCGCTGAGCTCTTCTTCCCTTTCCGGGCTCCATGGCTCCTTAGCCAAACGTCTTTCTGGCGAAAACGTTTCAACTCAATCTCTAGCAGCTCTTAAAGTTGCTCCTCTCACCTGTCAGCCTGGACCTTTGGGAATCTAGAAACTCGTAATCCTGTCGCAAAGGTGTTGATGGTGCCCTACTTTTTGAAAGCCTCTTTTCTCCTGGTTTCCCAGCGCTTTCAGTTCCCATGGTTAAGGGAAACCAGAGCATCCGCTGTTACAAAAATTTCACCATCTTATCCTGCAGCGCCACCATGCGACTCTGCAGATTTTCAGATTTTAGATAAATTCCAATACGTTTCAGACAAAATATTAGTTTTTCTTGAGTGTTTGTCAATAAATTTAAATTATATTCTCCTCCTATATGCCTATTTTCCGAGTTGCATTTTTGTGATATGTGATGCTATTACCTTTCCATCATCAGCCACAATCTGCTACAGCTGTGGTATAGATGTAAGAAGCATATTTAAGATGTAGCCCCTGCCTCAGACGAGTTATGATCTCTCTGTGAAGACAATATATTAAACAACTAAAGATAGTGAAGAATACTCTTACATGTAGTTGACTTAGTAGGCAAGAGATTTTTAGGAAAATTGGAAATGAGAATTAGAGGTCTTAGCTGTCTCCACAACTACTCAGAAAAGAGGAATGAGATCATCTACTTGAAAATGAACCTGGTATACGAAAACAGTTGCTTTGGAAAGGTTGGACATTTTGAGCTGCATAAATGGTGCCATTTATTTAGGGATACTCACTAGGAGACTTAGCTGGCAGAAGTAGAAAATAAATGCTCAAAAGTAGTGAGTAAAGTAAAACATTTCTGGTTTTTAATGTAAGAGCAAGTCCAGTTAAACATTTATTTAAATGTGAACAAATTAGACCTCAGTGTAGTTGTGAAACTGAATTTCATCATTTGCAGACCCAGGCTTTCCATAGGCACAATTCTAAATATGTTTATCTATCTATTAATTAATTAGTTTAGCAGATAGTTATTAAGAATATACTCTGTGCAAGGAATAGTCATAAGTGTTAGGGATAGAATGGTAAACAGATATAGTTTCTGCCACGCAAGAGGGAGACAGAAAAATGACCACATATTTTAAATAGAGCACAATGAATGTCATGATAAAGAAAGTTCATGCTACTACAAGGGCATAGATGATGGTTATCTAACCAGAATTTGGAAATACAAGACAGATTTTTCTGGAGAAAGTATATTCTAAATTGATACATTAAAAATTAGTAGGAGTACTTTAAACAAAAATTGGGTATGGGGTAAAATTGTTCAGGAAAACTAAAAACAAGATTGTCCAAATCCAAATAAAGATAAATATTTGGAAGAAATAAAATAAAATCAATATGGCTAAGGCATAGAGAGAGGAGAGAAATGGTAAGAGTTGAAATTGGAAAGATAAGCAAATATTTTGTAACATGTCAAGGCATTTGGACTTTACGTCAGTAGAAATGTAGGGTTATTAAAGGGATTATAATTAAAACAGAAAAGTGACATGATTATGTTTCTACTTTTTAAAAACATTATCTTGTTTCAGAGTTGAGAATAAATTAGAGAGGAATAAGATTAAAGGTGAGAGATTGATTACAAATGGTTGCAATAATACAAGTAAGAGGAAACATTGGCCTCAACTAGAAATGCAGTGAAGGGGTTGTATTAGAATGATAAAACAATAGGGGATATGGTGATAAACATAGAAGGAGTTGGGTAGAAAGGCAAGAAGGTAAATGTACTTTGTCTTCAGGCTTAGGCAACTGAGTGACTGTTGGGTCTATTAACTGATAAACACAGAAAGAGCAGAAGAAGAGGAACAGATATGGAACTGGAGAAGGTATATTTAGTTTTGAGGAAGGGAACAATTTTAACTTAAACTGTTGAGTTTGAGCATCCATATAGACAGTTATATAAATTAGCTTCTATTACATAAATGTAGTTGAGGAAAGATGTTTGGGCTATAGAGTCACATTTGGGATTTATTGGCATAAATGGTGATTACAGCTCTTCAAGAAAGATAATATGTTGCAGATTAAAAGAAGTATATTTGAATTTGTGACTTTAGACATGACGTAGTTTTCAGAGACTACCATCTCCAGAGAGAGGCCGTGATTATAGGTGACTAGGCTAGAGTAGAAGTGAGTGTTATTAGAGATGAAGAAGGCTAGAAACAGAGGTAGGTCAAACTATTGGGCTCAGAATTGTTGTAAGGGATGGGCAAAGAGGAAAATTAAAAGAAGTCACATTTAAGAGATGAAATGCCTTTACACTACTTCTTTCTTATCATCTGGAATAATTTAAAATTAAACTGATACCAAGTTGATTTCATGCTCTCATTTAATGGCTCTTACATGCAAAGATCATTTAGGTAGAAAGGTTTGCTAACTTCCTTCAGTACATTAAAGATACCTTTCTATTATTTTTCATTGCTACTGTTGAGAAACGTGGAGCATAGCTGTCAGTCTGTCATGTGTTTGAGGGTTCAATGTCCTCTTCCCATGGCTTTTGAAAAAAAGATTTCTCTTTTTCTTTGGTTTTCTGAGCTTTCAATATAGTGTTTCTAGATATGAATATGTTTTTAAACTTATCCTGTTAGGTTTATTTAGGTCTCTTAAATCTGCTTATTGATGTTTTCATCAATTTTGAAGAATTCAAATTATTATTTCTTTAACTATTGCTTCTGATGCAATTTTTCTCTTATCTCCTTGGGTTCTGGTTAAATATATGTTAAGCTTTTTTACTTTGTCCTCTGTTTCTAATATTCTCTTCTGTATTTTTCATCTTGTCAACTTCATGACCTACATATTGGATAAATTATATCCTTGTCTATCTTTCTCTTCAGTAATTATTTGTTTAGCTGTATCTAATTTTCTATTAAATTTTCTAGTTGGTTTAAAATTTTGATCATTATAGTTTTTCATTTCTAGGAGTTTTATTTGTTTTCTTATCTGTCAAATTTTATAGTATTTTTCCCCGTACACCTTCAAATTTAACTTTTATTTCAATTAAATTACCTAGCATATTATAGACTGTGTCTGATAATTACAATATTTGAAATGCTTGCAAGTTTATTTTTATGTTCCTTTTCTCTGCTGGCTGTCACTCATAGTGTCATGTTCCCTTGTGTATGCACTTATCTTCGACTGTTTATGTTAAGAACATAAAAAACTAGTTGTATGAATGATTTGAGGTTTAGAGTGAATAAACATTCAAACATTCAAAACTGTAAGAAGTCACATTCACATTCACTATAAGAAGTCAGATTTCATTAAAGATCTGCATTTGATTCTATCAGTTCCTGGAGCACTACTTGTCAATGATCACCTTAAATCAAGTTTAAGGCTAAAAATCAAGTTAAAGGCTAAAAATCAAGTTCAAGGCTGAAATTCCCCACAAGGGCTCATGCATTTCCAGTTTACTCTCACTCCAAGGGTTTGGCTCTTAGGGGTCCATGTTTATTAATAGAGGTTCAAGTTTTCCAGGATTCCCAAGGAAAAAGTAGATTTTGGACTTGCTTATCTCCCTAGGCTTCTTTTTAACATTAACTCTAACCTGACAATGTATTAATGTCTTAATAGCTAATTGTTTTCAGTGAAATCATTGTGCTACATAATTTTTATCATCCTTGTTAAAAATGTAAAGTCTCAGGGATATTGTTGCAACTAAAAATTACAAGTAAACTCTTAGCTTTCATGTTCTATGGGCAACTGATTATTTTGGAAGGCAACAGAAATAATATGTATTTTTAAACAACTTCAGCTGATCAATACTAAATCAGTTCTACAATGACATAATGAATTTAAACAATCTCTTGGAAGAGACAACTGCCATTTACATTGGTATTCATTCTCACTTCTTTCTATACCCCTTGTTCCCCTATATATACATAAGTAGCTTTCTTATATTCTCTCTTCTCTCCCTTCATAATGTGTATTAATATACTTGCATATTTCTATAAATATAAGATATTGTGTATATCACTGTACTGTAAATCTTTTTCTCTTTTTTCTTTTAAAACATTTGAGATTTATTCATGTGATTACATGTCTAGCTAACTTCTTTTGATCACTGCATAATAATCCTTCACTAATGTATTACACATTTTATCAATTGCTTTACTGATAGATATGCAAGTGGAGTCCTATTCTTCATTTTCCCAAGATGAATATTCTTATATACATCATTTTGTAAAGCTCTGTAAGAGTTTTCTGGCTTGCACACTCCAATAAAATTGCTGAATTATAGAGTACATATATATTAAATTTTACTAAATCCTATCAGAAAGGTCTCTAAATAGGCTCTACATGTGATTTCCTATTATTCCACTTGATATTACCCAAATCTCTCATCTTTACTAATTTTAGTGTATGTTTCACCAACTAAAAGGGTTGAACTTCATTTAAACCTATTTTCAGACTTTGTTTTCCCTTTTTTTGAATTTCCTTTTCCTTTGTCTTAAAAAATCCTATTGTCTCTCTGGCTTTGTTGTTGTTGATTTGCAAGAGTTATTTGAATAATGTAAATATTAATCTTGTCAGTTAAAATACTGCAGGTGGCTTCTCACTGTCATCTTTTAGTTTGTCTGTGCTATCCTTTAATTTGGAGGTAGTAATATTCATCAGTTTGTATTTTTCTTTTTTGTACCTTAAAGCCTTGTTAAGAAATCCAAACCCAAACTAAGATGATATGGATATTTTTTACCTAGATTTATTTCATCTCTTCCAATCAAATATTTCAAATTCACCTATTACATACATATGAAGGTTGTTTTTATATAACATGAGATAGGGATTTTGTTTCTGCATATAGTGAGCCAATATCCCCAATAACATTTGCTAAATAATCTCTCTTCTCCACCAACCCCAGTTATTATGATACCTCCTCTATTGTGACCAAGTTATCTTACATAAAAAGATCTGACCCTGGATTCTATTCTATCTGGTAGTCTATGAGTCTGTTCCTAAATCATTCAGATAGATTTACCTACTTCATATTTGTAGTATGTACTAATATCTATAATATAAGGCATTCCCTCATATTTCTTTTTAAAAATTATCCTAGCTCTTCATGCAACTTGATATTCTATATTAATATTAGAAACCATTTTTAGATCCTTAACTACTTATGATAGATTTCACTGGAATTGCATTGAATTTATAAATTATTTTGGGAAGCATAGATCTTTATTAAGTTGTTCTATCAAGGAACTAGCATCTGTCTCAATTAATTCAGACATTTAATTATTTCATTTAATGTTTTATTGACATCATTCACTTTTCCATAAAGGTTTTATGACTTCTTTGTTAGCCTAATTTCTAGAAACATTATAGTTTCAATGCTATTATAAATTTTCATTTGTAATTGATAATACTGAGGATAAAAATACACTACTTTTATTTCTCTTTCCATTTCATTTTTTTCTACTTTCTTATTCTAGTCTTTCTTCTCTTTCTTTAGTTTTTACTTACTTCAGTTTTTACTTTAGCAGTGACTTTCAGAAGCATAGTTTTGCCTCTTATGACTCTGAGGGAAAAAGGGACCCAAACATCTTTCCAGGATTTTATTGTTTAAATGTCAATTTAAAGAAATCCATGTAACTAATAATTACTTGTTACAATGAAAAATAAAATCAGTGAAAATTGCATGAAACAGAGGGAAAAAAAATCTAAGGAAATTGGAATTTGTCTGACTTATTTCACAATGGCAAGTGAAATTCCATTTTACTACATCATCTGGTCTGTAATAGTATTTAATCTTGTAAGAGCAATTTCAAAACGTATATGCACACTAGCCCTATATCCATACTACTTTCTAGTTATCAAAATCTCTATCTATAATCTTCTATATAACTTTCTTTTAGAGTTGCGATATAATATATAACATGATGAGGCATCTATAAACCATAAATGCCTGCTCATTCCTTCTTCGTAGGCATCTGAGAGAGGCCATAAAGTATTAACGATATTTTATATTTGCTCAATAATTAATAGGAAAGTGAAACTAAATCGTTTTCTTTAACAGTTTGAATCTTCATTTCAATTTCTTATGACGTTCTTGCTTTGTACTCATCTGATGGAAGGCTATTTTACCCAGGATAAGACCCTAAATTATTTTCTGCTTTAGAAATAAACAATACAAGATTTAATCTAGTAAATAGGGTGTATTTAAAGAAAACTAGGCTGGGTGTAATGGCTCATGCCTGTAATCCTAGCACTTTGGGGGGCCAAAGCAGGTGGATCACTTGAGTTCAGGAGTTCCAGACTAGCCTGGGCCACACGGCAAAACTCCATCTCTACCACATATACAAAAATTTAACTGGGCGTCATGGCGGGTGCCTGTAGTTCGAGCTATTTAGTAGGCTGAAGCAGGAAGATTTCTTGAGCCCAGGATGTCAAGGCTGCAGTGAGCCAAGGTCCTGCCGCTACACTCTAGCCTGGGCAACAAAGTGAGACTTTATCTCAAAAAACAAAGACAAAAGACTAGCTAAGGCGGGCAGATCGCTTGATCCAAGGAGTTCCAGACCAGACTGGAAAACGTGGCAAGATTCCATCTGTACAAAAAAATTACAAAAGAATTAGCCGGGCTGTGGTCGCCTGTGCCGCTGGTCCCAGCTACTCAGGAGTCTGAGGCAGGAGAATCACCTGAACCCAGGAAGTCAAGGCTGCATTGAGCCATGACGGTGCCACTGCATTCCAGCCAGGGCAATGGAATGAGACCCTGTCTCAAAAAACATAAATAAATAAAATTAAATTAAGAAAACTAAAGAGTGACAGCAAGTCCCAGAGCATTATAACACTCTTCCTCCACAATAGGATTATCAACAAAAGTAGTTACAGAAAAAATTACTTAAGAAATTAATAATTTCCAATGTGACCACTTAAGTTTCATCATAAAGTAAATATTTGAAAAACTAATAAGGTTCTCCAGAACTGAAAATGGAGGGATAGCATCTTTTTTATCCTTTCTAAAGAACATTTTCAGAGAGAATAGTGTGATAAATGCACTAGATTTTCGACCCAGATTCAGCAACACTTTTTATTTTTACTTTATGTTTTGATGGTGTCTAGATTTAAGTTACATATATAAAGACATTAGCTCTTAATACTTTAGTTTGCATATCCAAACAATTGAGAACATTGTCTTACATAACAACACCATTATCACAGCAAAAATAGCAATAACTCCATTAATATAACATTTTGACCAAATAAATGAAAAACCAGAAAACACAGATTACATTTGCATGTCATTATAGTCACTAATAAAGATTTTTAAAGAAACTGTGAGAAAAACAAGAGCTATAATCATGCATGCAACTACAATACAACCAAAAATCCACAAAAAATTACGCAAAAAGTACCATCAGCTTGCAAGGAATAACTAAAAATTAGAAATTTAAAATAAATTGTTTTATTCAATGTTAATTCCAAAGCTATTTCGAAAGTTCTCAATTTCCCCCATATTCTTACCAGTGTCATGAACTTGAAAATTGGGGATAATCGGCTTCAGAAATTTGAACTCATTTGTCCCGGAACCTCCTGTCAGACACACCTGGTACTGGTAGCTCTGGGACAGGGTCCC
>NW_012114966.1:754592-760158 GCF_000951035.1 Colobus angolensis palliatus | reverse complement strand
CAGCACAGTTATGTTGTACTCGGTTTTCAGCCTGGGGGACCCCAAGTCTGTGACGGTGATCGTGATGTTGTACTCTGCTTGGCTCTCTCTGTCCAGTGCTTTTTCAGAAACTAGAGTGAAAAAGTTCTTGAAGGTCGGTTTCAGGAAAAAAGGGAGGTTATCTTGAATAGAGCAAGTCGTCCTCCCATTGTCTTCAGAGTCTTGGTCTACCACACTAAAAAGAGCTACTAGGGTCTCTGAGGCATTCTCTGGAATTCTCTTTGTAATCGACGATATGATCACTTCTGGTGGATTGTCGTTTATATCCATAACTTTAACTAGAAGGGTACATTTTCCTGAAAGACCCCCACCATCTGTTGCCTGAATATTTATAGTGTAGGACTGTATCACTTCAAAATCCAGGGGTGATCTCAAATTAACTTCCCCAGATATTGGATTAATTTCAAATGTTTTACGAATATCTTCTGATGCATGGAAAAATGTGTAAGATATTTTCCCATAGTTTCCTGCATCCAGATCCTTAGCTGAGATGGTGACAATCCAGGAGCCAATGGGTCTATCCTCGGGGAGTTGCACCTCATAGAGACTCTGAGGAAACTCAGGGGCATTATCATTGATGTCCAACACCTTAATGAGAACCAAAGTTGTCCCAGACTTGGGCGGGGATCCACCATCCAGTGCTGTGAGTGTTAATCTGATTTCAGCTTCCTGTTCATAATCTAAAGCTCTATCTAGGACCAGCTCTGGGTATATCTTTCTGTCACTACTGTCTGGAATTTTAATGTAGAAGTGAGAATTGGGGCTAATTGTGTAGTTTTGGAGACTGTTGCTTCCCACATCCAAATCTTGAGCACTCTCCATTAGGAATGTAGTTCCAATAGTGGTACCTTCTGATATTTTAATAAGTATTTCCTTGTCTAGGAATGTAGGGGAGTGATCATTTATGTCTTTGACATGCAGCTCAACCCGAAAAAACTGTAAAGGGTTTTCCAAAACCACCTGAAAATGCAGCACACAGGGCTCGGTGGAGCCACACAGCTCATCTCGGTCTAGTTTCTCATTTAGGAGCAAATCGCCAGTCAGCAAATCAAGGTGCAAATACTTTTTATTATCATCAGACACTACCCGGGCTTCACGTGAAGACAGCTCCTCCACCCCCAGTCCTAGGTCCCTCGCTAGATTAGCCACAAAAGAGCCAATTTCTGTTTCCTCTGCCACAGAATAGTGTGCAGATTCAGTATCTGCCCGAGACAATCCCAGCAAAACAAGGAATATTAGAACTTGCCTTTTTCGCAGATCGAGTGACTCTCTGATCTCCATGGTTCCTTTAGGCAACCTCTTGTGGAGAAATTGAAGCTCAGCCCTAATTTTGGAAGCTGAAGCTCTGGTTTTTAATAGGAACCCCCTGGCCAGTGTATCCTCCAGCAGCTCTGTAGGCAAAGCTCCTTTAATGCCTGTCTTTTCAGTGGGTTGGATGCTTTCTGTTCTGAATAGCAAAGTTCACCGTGCCAGCCTATGTACTGTTTTCGTCTTATCCTGTAGCGCCACCATGTGTCTCTATGTTTTTCTTTTTCTTTTTTTTTTTTCATTAAAAAGTTTTCCTCTTTGAAAAAGTAAATCATAAATACATCCGGAACATTCAAAACAAATCCCAGACATCATTTTTTTTTTACCTTTAAATACTTCACTAAGTATTTGTAATAGATAAGGCATTCTAAAAGATAATTGTAATATAATGTTCACAATCAACAACTTGAGCAGTAATTCCTCGAGGTAATTTATACTGCGTTTGGTTTTCCCCAGTTCTCTCCAAAACGTCCTTTGCTGATGGTTTGTTTGAATTTGAATCCAGAAAATGTCCATACACTGCATTATCACTGTTTTGAATGCTTGACACTAAAGGATCTGTTAAAATATTCTGAACTGAAGAAATAATTTTTTATTTAAGTCATTTCTTGAGTAATTACAAATATATTCTCTCCTTCACTCTTGTAAATACTTGTTGTCAGTCATAGTTAGTAATGTCATTACTTTTTTCACTTTCATATTTTGAAAATATAAAGAAGGACATGGCACAAATAAGTTAGAGATAATCCTTGCTCTTATGGAGCTCACAAGCTAGAAAAATTGGCAGACAAGTAAATGAAGTAAGTCATAATGTATGCATTTATAAAAAGTAATATAGAAATATCTAGAAAGGACCTCTTGTACCTACGGGCTGCATACTTTAGTGCTTAGGAATATGGGATCTGGAACCAAATTATCAATATTAGAATCCTGGTTATGTGACTCACTATGAGCTTGGGCAAGTTATAGATATCTTTATTTCCTCACCTGTAAAATGCGGTAATAATAATATTTGCCTCCCATGATTATTATCATAGGCATCTAATGAATTAATATTTACAAAGTGGTTTGTAAGTGCTGGTTAAGTGTCTGTCAAAAATAAAATAATTAAGATCTAAATAGGAATTGGGACATCAGTGAAAGCTTTCCTGAGGTAATGAACAATACATTGTGATCTGAAGGAACTAGCCAGGAGAAGGAGGAATATTTCAGATGGACATTTTGAGGAACACAGAGAAGTGAAGTATGCCTTGGACTTTAAAAACCGTGGAAAGGGAGGGTCTAATAATGAAATTAGGGTTGAAAGCAGGGTGAGAACGTGAATCATTATACAGGTCCACGCGTTCTTGCATTTATCCTAAAGGTAATTCAAATACAAAGATGGGTTTTAAACGTCTGATTAACATGATCACATCTGCATTTAAAAAATCAGTTTGGCTGAAGTATGGAGAATTAATTTCAGGGGGAATGACTGGAGAATCAAGGAGATCAGATAAGAGATGATGATAGTCTGGATGAGGATAATGCCAGTGCGGATGGAGAGAAGAGGGATGAGTAGAAAGGTATGAGGAGATGAAATATTTTCAACTGTTGTTTGATAGGTTGCATGAGGAGAAAAAGGGGAAAGATTCAGAAATGATATCACACCTCCGGAATGGGAAACTCGATGACTAGTGGTGTCATTTACTAGGACAGGGAATGCTAAAAAAACATGATTAGGGTGGGAAAAGATGAAGTGTCAGTTTTGAACGTGCTGATATTGAGGTAAGTGCCTGTAGGATGTGTGTTTGTGTGTTTGTGGTGTGTGTGTGTGTGTGTGTGTGTGTGTGTGTGTGTGTTTGCCTATAACCAAAGCATAGGAAATAAACCTGGGCTGACGATATGAACTTTGGGATTCATCAGTATATATGTGTATATATATATGGTGATTGAAACCATGAATGCTCTAGGATAACCAAGCAGAAGTGTATCAAATAAGTGTAGAAGAGGCTTGGCACAGAAGTCTGAGAAACATCTTCATTTAGAGGAGACAGGGCAAGAGGCATATTTGAAAAGATAAAGAAGGATCAGAGTTCAAAATCATGAAATCAAAAGCCAATAGCATTTTAAGGAGATGAGGAAGATCGACAGCTGCAAATGCTTCAGAAAAGTCAAGAAAAATAATCATGACAATTATCCATTGGACTTAAAAAGATGGTCATTGTGGAGGATTCTGAGAGATGTCTGACAAAATCTGTTTTCCCTTGCTTCTATAGTAATAGAACTGTACCCAGGTATGTGGCCATGAAGGTAGGTTGTGCATCCCAGCCTCCCCTGTATTTGAGTGTAGCCAAGTGAATTAAGTTCTCACAGATGGATTGTGAGCAGAATTTCTGTCTACCTCTTTCAGTCACAGAACAAAAATCATCTGGATATGCCTCTTTCTTCCAAGCGAGCTAGAACCCAGATGTGGCAGTGACCCAGCTACACCCATGCAGATTATATTGCCATAGGGAATGTTGAAGAAATTACTTGAAAGAAAATTTCACTTCACAAGGACTGTGAGGATCAAAGCTGCCCTATCTACCTAATAATTTTTACATTGGTACTGTCATGTGAAAAAGAGTGACATGTTTACAAGCCACTGTTTCATTGCATCATGTTGGTTCCACAGTATAATCTTCCTTAACTTATATGGAAATCTTTGATAACCTTTGCAATAGCAGTTTCAGTAGAATGGTTGTGATGAAAATTAGATTGTACTTTGGTGCAAAGTGAGAGGGATGAGGAAGCAAAAATGAAGTAGACCACTCTTTCGGCAATTTTTTTTTTGAGACAGGGTCTCGATCTGTCACCCAGGCTCACTGGCTCACTGCAGCCAGGCTCTCAAGAAATTTGTAAAGAATGAAAGGTTGTAAAAGGAATAAGAAATACATTGGTATCTGGAGAAGAATTCACTCAGAGGATATTTTAAAGACTAGAGAGAAACTTAATATACTTAAAATGCCAATGTGTAATGTTCAGTAGGGAAGGAGAAAATTAAGATACAGAAGGGATAATGCAGGTCCCCTAGAAAAGTTGTTAAAGATGGGATCCAGGCAATGTATGAAGGGATTGGATTTAGACCAGTGGGAGGGACCTCAGCAGGTGAAAAGTATAGATACAAATGCTGTTAAAGTAGGGGACAGGAAAATGAATTTCTAGCTGATGGATTCTATTTTCTCAATAAGGCATTAGGCAAGCTCATCTGATAAAACAGGGTATCCAAGTGGGAGGGTAAGAAGTTTAAAGTAAGATAAGTAGGTTTAAAATAGTTGTTGTGGAGAATAGAAAAGAAAGCTCGTTAGAAAATTTATAAAAGGAGTTTTTGGTCTCAGAAGCCCAATTAGGTTTGAATATTGTACATTTATAGTGGCAGTGGTATTGCTAATTTTGTAAGTTTGGTCTTATAGAGTGCAGCACCCCATGTGTAAGAGAGGAGGAGGACTATATTCATCTGGGCTGGAGTTTCATCAGGTGGTTTGAGTGAAGGAAAATTGAACAAGGGAATTGAGAATATGGGCATGAGAGTAACTGTGAGCGGTAAGCCAGGAAATCAATTGGTTAGGAAGGAAATTAAAACAGGAGCATTTGATAGGTAGTATAAGCATCATGGAATGGAGCTCCTGATAAGGTTAAAGACAAGACGTGATAGGAACAGCAGAATGAGAAGGTTATAGGCATAGACAATTGTGCTCTCAGAGGGAGATAGCTGAAATTATTATATCATACGATAGTTTCTTGGTGGGGAAAAGTACAACATGTAGCCAAGGCATTAATAACTGAATAACAGGAGTAAAGGTAAAGACTTAGGGACTGAGAGGTCAAGTTGTTAGATTAATCAGTGGGCCCAGGAGTGGTGGCAGAACTTGAAATAGAAAGATAAAGAGAACAATGTGTTTGTAAGATAAAATGTCCTATGTCCCTTTTCCCCCCATACTTTTGCCTATTTCCAAAAAAAAAAAAACAAACAAACAAACAAAAAAAACCAGGTGTTTTTTGTAAGGGTTTTCAAGAGAATCCATTCTGTAAGGCTGGACTATCTCTTGTGTCTCTATTTTCTGTTTCCCTTAACCCCCTCTAGATATAAAATTATGTTCTAAGTTACTTACAACCTATAGTTCTTTCATATAAAATTGGCTGATACAGCTTGATTCCTATGCACTGTTTTAAGTATAACTATAAATGAGGTCTTTGAACT
>NW_012114966.1:752212-753202 GCF_000951035.1 Colobus angolensis palliatus | reverse complement strand
AGACTTGTTGATAAAAGTGATGGAAAATCTCCTCCTCCAACCTTGAAGTCTTTTTCTTGCACAGTGTGTCAGATCCTTAAAGGGTAGAGTGTTTTGACATGAGACAAAACTACTCCCCTACAATGGTTTGAATTTTTTTTTTAAATTAGAACCCTAAAGGACTCTTTTGATACTATTAATGTTCAACATCTGGTATACTTCTATATGTCTGAGAAAAGTGGTTTTCAAACTTTGGGTTACTACCTATTAGTATACCATGAAATAAACTTAGTGGATCATGACCACATCTGAAAATTGAATAGAATGAAATATATAGGTAATTTTAAATTATATCATAAAAAGACTAAGCATTGTTCACAACATTTCTTTCTATTTTGTGTGTTTCAAAATATGTAAAATATAATCTTAACTATTGGTTGCAGTAAAAAAAAGTCTGAAAAGTAGTTTCTGGTGTATATACATTAAATTCTATGATAGTACAGGCAAAAAAATTTACACATTAGCACACAACTCCAATTTATGCTATACCAATTATTATTTGGACACATGCATCTGCATTCGACTACATTGCATTAAAGCTTTGGTACATTATTTTAAAAATTATAACTTCATATTCCCAGATTCTGTGAGTGGCCACAATATTAATGTGCCTGCACAATCCTCTCCAGGATGAATGAGGAAAGGATACTGAGAAACTGGTCTTCTGACCCTTTCGAATCAAGTGATAACACTTACAGTTGTATCATAGGATATAGGTTTCCTGGTTTATTTTTGAAAGCAAAAAGCATAGTTAAAGGTTAACTAAAAACGCACTGGATTTAAAAACAGAAAAATGATATATCTGAACACCAATCATTATTTTAAGACTAAAAAAAGAGAAATGAAGAAATGCTGGAAAATGTGAATCACTTCCAAATTGCTCTATTTAATTTTACCATAAGCATAACAGTGGGTGAAGTTCAACTAAAGACAGGGGCATGAAAAAAAAAA
>NW_012114966.1:749254-751017 GCF_000951035.1 Colobus angolensis palliatus | reverse complement strand
TTGGTGCCTGAGTCCCTGTCTGTGGCGCTGACGCTGCCGATGTGCAGGGCGGGGCTGTTGTTCTCGCGGACGAACAGGGTGTAGGAGGTTTGGGTGAAGGCGGGGGCGTTGTCATTGACATCGGCGACCAGCACGGTTATGTTGAGCTGTGTTTTCAGCGTAGGGGTCCCCAAGTCAGTGACAGTGATAGTGATGTTGTATTCCCCTCTGCTTTCTCTGTCTAGTGGTCTCTCCGTTAGTAGGGTGTAAAAGTTTTCCGCGGATTTCAGGAGGAAGGGTAGATCCTCCTGAATGGAGCAACTTATTTTCCCATTTTCTCCTGAATCAAGATCTGAAACACTGAAAAGTGCAACCACAGTTTCAGGCGCGTTCTCAGGTATTGGGCTGGTAAATGCAGACATGGTAACTTCTGGGGCATGGTCATTCACATCCATCACTTGAATCAGAATGGTGCATTTTCCAGAAAGGGTTCCAGCATCTCTTGCCTCAATATTGACTTCATAGGACTGCAGTTTTTCGAAATCGAGTTGTTTTTTTAGTTCAATTTCACCTGTCAAGGGATTGATCTTAAAGGTTTTGCCAATCTCGTCTGAAGCTTGGAAAAGTGAATAGGAAGTCTCTCCGTTGACTCCTGTGTCTACATCCGTGGCAGAGACCTTGACAACCAGGAAGCCTATTGGACTGTCCTCAGAGATCTGCACCCTATAGAAAGGCTGCTCAAATTCAGGGGCATTATCGTTGACATCCAGGACTTCAATGTAGACCTGAGCAGTGCCAGATCTGGGCGGAGAGCCACCATCCAGTGCTGTGAGTGTTAACCTGAGTTCAGCTTCTGCCTCTCGGTCCAGCGCTTTGTCCAGCACCAGCTCTGGATATTTCCTGCCATCACTGCGTTTGCAGGTGAGGACCCGAAAATAGGAATTGGGGCTGATTATATAGTTCTCAATATTGTTTTGGCCTACATCTAAGTCTTCAGCATTCTTCAGAGGAAACGTAGTCCCAGGAGGACTGCTCTCTGACACTTTCACCAGCATTTCTTTGTCCAGAAATACTGGAGAGTGGTCGTTTATGTCTATTACTTGTAGCTCAGCTTGAAAAAACTCGAAGGGACTCTCTAGCAACACTTGGAAATGTAGCACACAGGGCTCTGTGTGACCGCACAGATCCTCCCGGTCCAATTTCTCATTGAGCAACAAATCGCCGGTCTCCTGATTGAGCTGCAAATGTAGTTTGTTCCCTCTGGAAACAACCCTAAGCCCCCGCCTGGAGAATTCCCTCTGCTCCAGACCCAAGTCCTTTGCTAAATTGGTGACAAAGGAGCTGCCCTCAGTTTCCTCCACCACAGAATAGCGTCTAGGTTCCGCCGCACCCGCCAGAGATAAGCCCAAAAGGAGAAAGCAAAAAAGGACTTGCCTTTGTCTGCAAATGAGCTTCCCGCTGGCCTCCATTGTTCTTGGTGGGTTCAGCTTCCTGGGAGGACGGTTCTGTGGGACTGTAAAGTCCCCAGTATCTGAGGATGTGGTTATTCCACAGATACCTCAGAAATATTGCAGAGAATAGTCCTCTCCAGAGGACCCAGCCGTCCTCTCTTTGGCATCCAAGCTTCCCGTGGGCTTCCAGGTTCTGCTGCTTTTGCTGGTTAATGGAGCTGCAGCTGCGGGTCTGGTTTGTACCTTCTTATCCTGCAGCGCCACCACGCGTCCTCACAGAATCTTACATTTTGTGGGATGATAATAGATGTAATATTCCCAACTCTGCCTGTA
>NW_012114966.1:746863-748789 GCF_000951035.1 Colobus angolensis palliatus | reverse complement strand
AATTTGATGCCATCAAGTAGCTGAATCTTGATGGCATAAATCCATCATAAGTCTAGCATAAATCCATTACTATTACTAGAAAAACACCTCAAAATTCAAATGGTAGAAGAATACAGGAGCATAACTATCTCAGGTAGAGAAGTTATGTCCAATAATGAAGGGAAATGAACGAGGAAAGGCTGGAGAGTTTGTCTAAACAGAGACAATATGTGTAACAGCTGTGGTGATTTTGTTTCTGGGAAGGATGTCCTTCTTTGTTACCTCCACTTCTAACAGCATCAATTAAAAGAAATTATCTTGAAATTTTTCAAATCTCATAGAAGAGAGGAGTATAATGAACCTCCAAGGACTCAGTACTAGCTTCACCAATTATCAATGTTTTTCCATAATTCTTGACTCTATCCCTTCAACATTTTCACATCCCAGACAAACTGAATTTTCACCCACAAACACGTCATTATATATTTCTTTAAATGCATCATGACTTTAAATGACTCTAAAAATACCCTTAAGTACAATGCCATTATCATACCTAAAAATTAAGTTAATATTATTTAATACCCATCTATATTCAAACTCTTCCAAGTTTTTCAAAGTCATTGCTGTTGTTTCAGTCAAGATCCAAACAAGATCCACACATTGTATTTGATTGCTAGACCTCTTGAGATTTTTCTTTGTGTAAACTTCACTCCTCTTATTTCTAATGCCATTTATTTGTCAGAGAAATTAGATAATTTTACCCTGAGACCATGAAAGCAATTTTAGATTTTACTACTATGAGTTTTTTTGTCCTTAGGTTCTATCCCACCAGTGACATGCGGTAATATTAGCTTTCTTAGACTTACCAGCGCTAGTTTATAATATATTCAGAAGACAACTATGCAAAAATTACCTATTTAAAAAATAAGAATCAGTTATATATTTTTATACAAACAATGCTTCTCCTTAACTCCCTAGAATTTCTAAAAACTTAATGATCATCTATATTTCTCTTTGATATTACACATTCAAACTATTCTTTTTCTTAAATTTTCCTGATTCAGCAGTGCCATACAGGTGATAGAAAACTGTTAAAAACAAACTCTCAAATCAGGAAAATGTATTACAAATGTAAGTATAGGTGACTGAAAATATACAACAATGTGAAGAAAATAATTAACTAATAATGCAATCAAAATTATGTACTATTACTAATCAGGACCATTAATCTTTTCTGTGAAATGAAAGTTATATGTTCAGGACACAACAAGAAGGCACAGGTTGCTCTTTCAATTTTGTTTTTTACTTGAGATTTAGACAGATCACAGCATTAGTAATAATAGCTGAAAATTTACCCAGAAAAGCAAGATTATTGGTTTATGAGAAAATGAAATCATAGATAAAGATTATTTCTAAATAAAGATTGAACAGTAGTATGAATGTGACAAAAACATTTCTTCTCTTTAGTTAGGCAGAAACTTGCCAGGAGATATCTAATGACAGAAAATAGTATGGAATTGGAGCAAAGCCACTGACTCAGAGTCAGACAGATCGAGGATGGATGCTCAGTTTTGTCACTTATTAGTTAGTGGACCTTGGTGATCCTACTGAATCTCTGAGACCATCTATTTGGTCATTCCTAAAATACCATGCCACATATGTTTCTTCTGAGATTAAAAGTGTGAAAATAGTGTATGATCCATAAAACGAGTGTTTTAAAAAAATAAGGTCTAAGAAGGTATACTACAATCTATGCTTCTGAAACTAAGGTAGTATACTCGAACAGCATTCTAATCAACTCAGAAAACGAAAGTCATGGTAAATATTGAAAACAATGGAAAGCAATTTAAAATATCTCAAACAAGACTTACCATTTAATAGACTTTATATTAAGCATAATTGTTTGACATAAAACATTACACATATACATTTCATGCTTTGTGAAGG
>NW_012114966.1:738586-745278 GCF_000951035.1 Colobus angolensis palliatus | reverse complement strand
TGTAGGAGGTTTGGGTGAAGGCTGGGGCGTTGTCATTGACGTCGGAGACCAGCACGGTTATGTTGTACTCGGTTTTCAGCCTGGGTGTCCCCAAGTCGGTGACGGTGATGGTAATGTTGTACTCGGCTCTGCTCTCTCTGTCCAGTGGTCTCTCTGTTTCCAAAGTGTAGTAATTATTTACAGAAGATTTTAGCATGAATGGGATGTCTTCCGGAATGGAACAAACTATCTTTCCGTTGTCCCCAGAGTCTCTGTCTCGTATCCTGAAAACCATAACCACGGTCTCTGGTGTGCTTTCTGGGATTGGACTGGTAATTGATGACACAGTGATTTCAGGAGCATTGTCATTTACATCCATCACCTGAATTCTGACTGTAGATTTTCCAAAAAGTCCTCCCCCATCTGTGGCTTGAATGATTATTGAGTATGACTCAATCGTTTCAAAATCCAAAGGTGCTGTTAAAGTAATGTCTCCAGAGTTTTGATTAATTTCAAATGTCCTGCGAATATCTTCTGAGGCATGGGAAAAGGTATAGGATAATTCACTGTTTGTTCCAGAGTCTAAATCCCAAGCCAAGACTGTCACAACCAGCGAGCCAAGGGTGCTATTCTCCGGAATCTTCACCTCATAAAAAGCCTGCTCAAACTCAGGGGAGTTGTCATTAATATCTACAACCACCACCCTGACCAAGGCAGTTCCGGACCTGGGAGGGGACCCGCCATCCAGAGCAGTGAGGATGAAACTGAGCTCCCTGCGCTCTTCATAATCCAGCGCCTTGTCCAGAACTAACTCAGGGTATTTCCTATTATCTGGATTGACTCTTATTTTAATGTGGAAATGAGAGTTCGGATTTATTGTGTAGCTTTTTACAGCATTGATTCCTACATCTAAATCCTTCGCACTTTCAAGCAAGAACACAGCACCAAGAGGACTGTTCTCTGGGATTTCTAAGAACATTTCTTTTTCCAAGAAGACGGGAGAGTGATCATTTATATCCCTGACCTGGAGTTCAATTTGTAAAAACTGCGTGGGGTTTTTCATTAACACTTGGAAATACAGCACACAAGGCTCATTGGAGCCACAGAGCTCCTCCCTGTCTAGCATTTCGCTCAGGAGCAAATCTCCAGTGTTTGTGTCCAGCTGCAAACACTCTTTGTTATCATTAGAAATCACCTGAGCCCCCCTCGAAGACAGCTCACTCACCTCCAGTCCCAGGGTCTTTGCCAAATTTCCTACAAAGCTGCCACTCTGCAATTCCTCCATCACCAAAAAACTCCCAGTTTCAGAGACCGCCTGAGACATTCCCAGCAAAACAAAGAAAAGCAGGACTTGCCTTATCTGCAGAGTGCCTGCCCCTCCGTTTTCCATAGCTTCTTTTCCAAAACTCCAAAATCTTCTTGCGGAATTGCTTCAGCACCACTTCACAGCTGTGGGAAACGTGCCTCTGATCTGTCTACCAGATCTTCGGAAGCCTAAAGATTTTAACCTTGTTGAATGGCTTCTAGGTTGTCCCTTAAAGGATTGTTCTTTCTGTCTTCCCAGTTCTCTGCCTGTACTGGATAACAGGGTCTACAACATCCTCCAGGGTAATTTTTTTCTTGGTATTATCCTGCAGCGCCACCACGCGTCTCCACAGATTTTCACAGTTTGATGAACACTACCTAAATTTTATTTACATAAATGTCCTCCAGAAGCAAATATTGCATTTAAATAATTCCTTCTGTTTAAGTAATTAAAAATATATTATATCTTCCTTAATAATCATTTTATATTCTTTATAGTTTGTGATAATGTTTGTATTTGTTTTAAAGCATTTTTTCAGTGTCTTTCCCCACTCTCCTCACAACTAAATGTGCTCAATTGTGGTGAATACAGATACAAGATGTGATCCCTTGTCCCCAGGAATTCGTAGTATTTCTGAGACAATTGTAAGCCTGAAACAAGCAGGGTATAACTAATTGTTGAGCTGAATGAAATTCTATTACTACTTGGCTTTCCTTACATGGTAAGGGAAAGGGAAGGTGATCTCAAAAGTCCTTTCTGAAGTTATGAAACTGGATTAACTATGTGACGAGGCAAATTTAGGTCATTATGACAGCATAAAAAGGCATTTCCGTAGATTTCCTAAATAGCAATGAACTGTGAAGAGGTAGAAAATGAAGCAAGAGATTGGGGTGGAACATATTATGTAAACCTATCATTTAGTTCCAGTTTTTCATAATTTACAAAAAATTCATAAGCACACAAGCACAAGCAAGTTAATTTCATTTAAAGTAGACTCTAATTCCTAAAGCTGGCTTGCCCCAGGTTCCCAAAATTTATTGTAGCCACAACTGTAGCTATCTGTTTTCTCTTTCAGCCCAGGAAGAGAAAGTAAGAGTCTATCCCTAAACATAGAACAAAAACCTAACTTTCACTCTGATTAGACCAAGTAAGATCATGTGCCTGTGACTGAAGCAATCATTGTTTCAAGAGGTATAGAATTATACTTGGAAATTTTAGCCCTAGAATCTAAAGACCCATCTCTGGCCATTACTTTGTTTTAATCCTGTCTGGGACCACCTCTTAAGCTTGGGATGGTTTCAGTCCTAGCCAAAGTACATCATTGGTACATAATGAGGGGGATTGTTTGGAATGGATGCTAAGGGCTCATCAGTGATGTTCACTATAAAAAGTCTTAACGTGCACTAAGAATGGATGGAAGAAGAATCCAATAAGTCTGCATTTTAAAATGTTAAATTCAATTAATATTCTTAAAAATGTAAGCTGGATACATGATTTAAATAGTAATTGGTACAGAAAGGTAAAAGTTGAAAAGTGATGGATTGACCACACACAATTAACCTCTCTTTTTTTAAAAAAAATATGCATTGAAATGACAGAAAAGTAATTAAAATGGGAACTAATGAAGATTAAGAATACACAAGTGAACACACATATTTTTCTAATACAGAAAGCAGGTGCAAAAGCAATTAACCTAGCAGTTCCAAAAAATGCCCCTAAAGTAAAATTCCTTCATTGAAGATACTCACAAGAAACACAATCTCATTTAAGCCAAGATTTGGAGGAACCAGATATTTAAGAAGACTGAAGTCAGTTAAGGATGGGAAAAAAAGTTATCAGTTGGAAGTATGTGTAGAGGATAATTGAATTCTCTATTCTTCTCATCACCCTACATAGACAGAAATGTAACTCACAACCAGAAAATAGAAAGTTTATACTCTGGACAAATTTAATGGAACTTTCTCTATCTTGGGGATCTAGGCACAGCTGAGCACAGTTGTGAGGTGTCAAACTGAAAATAGGGAGAGTAAGCAAACCTTTGCATTTTACATGGTTAGACTTCTAGTCCTTTTTCATGCAATACTCTTAGACTATAGGACACAAGGTATATGCCTGACCCCTAGTTCATCCTCACACAGTGAATATTGTAGAATTCTAACCTGGAGAATATGAAAGCCCCAAATAAAGACACATATTAATATTTGGTGTCTCATAAGGTAATAGCCTTATCCTAGCATGGTTATATTAGAATGAAGCCCTGCCATCAACAGGTACTGTTTGCTCACAGAGTTGATTGTCAGCATTTTGGTATTATCATCCTTCTAAAATATGAGAAGATAGCCAAGGCATTTGAGGAGATGCCTGTAACATGACATAGAAAGACCAAAACTACCATCATCACTACCACCAAGAAAAAAGAAGGAACAATAATATAGAAAGCAGAAGAAAGCCTTTCAAAATATCTGATTAATATTCCCAGAGAAAGAAAATCTAATAAAAGCTAATACTTATTTAGTATTTGCTCTATGCTACCCATTGTTCTAAGTGTCTCATAATGCATTTATCCATTCAATCTAAACAGTAACTGTGTGAAGTATGTATTCCTATTGTAAGATGAAGACTAGATTATGACCTAAGTGCTCCTTACTAGCTATATTACCTTGGACAAGTTCTCAACTCCCCTTAGACTTACTTTCACTTTTAAAATGGATAATAATAACAACACTACATAATGCATTTTTAAAGAAAAGATTAATTATAAATGAGAGAAAATATTACATTTATAAATCTATGACAGGATACCATGAAAAACATTCAGAGAACCAAAGCAACTCTTAAAAGTATTTGTCAGTCATAAAGAAAAACTTAAATATAAAAGATTGAGTGATTAAATAAATTGTCCAAAAAATGGAATGAGAGGCAAAGAAAAAATAAGAAAGGAAAAAAGGCTTAGAGTTTTATAGAGTCAGTCTAGGAGGTCTAATATTTAACTGAGATTTTTGTTGAAGTGAGAATCCAGAAAGCTCAGGGGAGAAATTATAAGTAAAACATACCAAGAAAATTCCTCTCAAAAACTGTTTTTGTGTAGAGATAGATTCTCACTATGTTGCCCAGGGTGGTCTCAAACTCGGGGCCTCAAATAATCCTCCTGCCTCAGCCTCTCAAAGTACTGTGATTGCAAGTGTGAGTCACCATGCCCAACCAAAATTTCTCAGAAATAAAATTGATAGTCTGAACGTCAGTCAAGGAGTCTAGCATATGCCTGTAGTCACAGCTACTTGGAAGGCTGAGGCAGAAGTAGCTCTTGAGTTAGAGGCTGCAGGGTGCTATGATTGTGCCTATAAATAGCCACTGCACTCCAGCCTGGATAACACAGTTACCAGGCTGTGTTAAAAAAGAAAAAAAGAAAAAAGATAAAAGAAAAAGAAGAAAAAGAAAAAAGATAAACATGAACAGGACATAGCCATATGAACAGATTAATCAATAAAGAGCCAGTACTAAGGTATTTTCAGAAGATCAGGGGAATTTTTTAAATGCTCCCAGAAAGAAAGAAAAAAAAGGTGAGGGGAATCACATAAAAAGAGATAGGAATCAGAATGGAATCAGTCTTCTGAACAGCAATTCTATATGCAGTCAATAAAAGGAGCAGTGTTTTTGAAATATGAGGGAAAATTATTTTCAATCTAGAATGTTATGCCCAAACTATCAATCAAATTAAAAAAGAAAATAACAAAATAAGCTCTCAAAAAGTTTTACTTCCTCTGTGTCCATTTTTATGAAGGTACTGAGAGATGTGCATCAACAAAATAAAAGAGTAAACTAAGAAAGAAGAATATACTGGATCTTATAAAAGAAGACCAATAAAGAAAAATATTTTTTAAAGTCCTAGGGTGACAGCCTATAGAGCAACCTGTATGAATGAAGTAGAGATCTGGGTGAAAGATCACCAAGAAATAAACATAATCGATAGGTATCTGATACATTTGAATATTTTGAGAAGAAAGAGATTCAAATTAGAGAATGTAAAGAAACTAATATTAGTAAATGGAAAATTACATAAGTACAAAACAATTTTCAGTTCTAGGAAAAATGTTTCTTGAGAAAGGAAATTTAATCACACTACACTAATGTGTATCTTGAAGAAACCTTAGTAATATGGACACTATTAGTTTAACTTAAAAAAAACTGTAGGCTGGGCATGGTGGCTCACGCCTGTAATCTCAACACTTTGGGAGGCTGAGGTGGGTGGATCACCCGGGGTCAGGAGTTCAAGACGAGCCTGACCAACATGGTGAAACCCCATCTCTACTAAAATACAAAACTTAGCCAGGTGGGGTGGTGGGTGCTTGTAATCCCAGCTTCTCAGGAGGCTGAGGCAGGAGAACCACTTGAACCCAGGAGGCAGAGTTTACAGTGAGGTGAGATCACACCACTGTACTCCAATCTGGGCTACAGAGTAAGACTATGCCAAAAACAACAACAACAACAACAAAAACTATAACAATTTTATTGGGAGAATAGGAGAAAGGGAATGTGCAGTGCTTATATTGGTTTACATTAGTTGGAAAGAAAGTTAAATCATTTTTAAAAATCCATAGCAAGAAGTGATTAAAATGTAAAATGGAGTTGCAAGATTTAACAACAAAAACATATCATTTAGAAGTATTGAGGTAATTCTAGAAGAAGCCACTCAATAGAAGGAGTCTGGAAATTAAAGAAAATACTGTTTTTTTTTCTTTCTTTTTTTTTTGGAGACCCCGCCATTGCACTCCAGCCTGGGTGACAAGAGCGAAACATCGTCTCAAAAAACAAAACAAAACGAAACAAAAAACCCAAGAGAAAAATCAAAGTCAGTGTTCTAGAGTGAGAAATAATAATCAATAAATTATTGTACACTTGGAAAGGATTAAAACCTTAAAATTATTCATTAGAAATGGATTAACTACCTGTTACTTAATATAAAAAGGATTTACAATGTTATTCACAATGATATGCAATACGTGAAAATTGAAAATAGGCCTGGCCGCCTGTAATCCCAGCACTTTGGGAGGCTGAGGGGAGTGCATCGCTTGAGCTCAGAAGTCAAAGACCAGCCTAAGAAATGTTGTGACGATCCATTTCTACAAAAAATACAGAAAGTAACCGGCAGGGTGGCGCATGCCTGTAGTCCTAGCTACTTGAAGGCTGAGGTGAGCTGATCGCTTGAGCCCAGGAGGCAGAGGTTGCAGTGAGCTGAGATCCTACCACTGACCTCCAGTCTGGGTGGCTCAAGACTCTGTATATATATAAAAAAAAAGCTGGGTGCGCAGTGGCTCACGCCTGTATTCCCAGCACCTTGGGAGGCCAAGGCGGGTGGATCATGAGGTCAAGAGTTTGAGACCCACCTGGCCAACATGGTGAAACCCCA
>NW_012114966.1:701559-738210 GCF_000951035.1 Colobus angolensis palliatus | reverse complement strand
CTGGAGCCTCCTGTCAGACACACCTCATACTGGTAGCTCTGGGATAGGGTGCCGGTGCCGCTCACGTCCACCAGATGCCCTGGAAAGGGGCCCTCGGGCACCAAACAGCGACCCACCGAGGCCGCCCTGCTCCGCCTGCACAGCCGCACAGCCACGAACAGGAGCACGGACAAGAGGAACAGGGACGACACCGAGGCCAACGCCACCACCAGGTAGACGGTGAGCGATTCCGTCTGGGCCTGGGCCGGGGCCGCCTCTGGGAGAGGCAGATAGGGCTGGGAGAAGCCATCCACCAGGAGCACTTGCAACGTGGCCGTGACTGAGCGCGGAGGCTCGCCATTGTCCTTGACCAGCACCACCAGCCTGTGCTTGGCCGCGTCACGCTCGCTCAGCAGCCTGGCGGTGCGCACCTCGCCATTGTGCGCCCACACACCGAACAGCCCGGGCTCCGTGGCCTTGAGCAGCTGGTACGACAGCCAGGCGTTCTGGCCCGAGTCGCCGTCCACCGCCACTACCTTGGTCACCAGGTACCCCGGCTCGGCCGCCCGGGGCACCAGCTCGGTGCAGGGCGCAGAGCCATTCTGCAGCGGGTACAGCACGAAGGGCGAGTTGTCGTTGGTGTCCAGCACCAGCACGCGCACCAGTGCCTCGCTGCTCAGCGCGGGGGAGCCGCGGTCTGCGGCGCCCACGTGGAACTCGAAGGCCTGCAGGGCCTCGTAGTCCAGCGACCGGAGGGCGAACAGGTGGCCGTTGTCTGTGTTGATGGAGACCAGGGAGGCGAGGGGCAGGTGCGGGTCCTGGGGTGGCAGCAGTGAGTAGGTGACCTGGGCGTTGGTGCCTGAGTCTCTGTCTGTGGCGCTGACGCTGCCGATGTGCAGGGCGGGGCTGTTGTTCTCGCGGACGAACAGGGTGTAGGAGGTTTGGGTGAAGGTGGGGGCATTGTCATTGATGTCGGAGACTAACACAGTTGTGTTGTACTCGGTTTTCAGCCTGGGAATCCCCAAGTCGGTGACGGTGATGGTGATATTGTACTCGGCTGTGCTCTCTCTGTCCAGTGGTCTCTCTGTTTCCAAGGTGTAATAGTTCTCAACTGAAGATTTTAGCACGAATGGGAGGTCTTCCGGAATGGAACAAACAATTCTTCCGTTGTCCCCAGAGTCTATATCTTGGATACTAAAAACCATAACCACGGTTTCTGGCGTATTTTCTGGGATTGGACTGGTAATTGATGACACAGTGATTTCAGGAGCATTGTCATTTACATCCGTCACCTGAATTCTGACTGTAGATTTTCCAAAAAGTCCTCCCCCATCTGTGGCTTGAATGATTATTGAGTATGATTCAATCGTTTCAAAATCCAAAGGTGCTGTTAAAGTAATGTCTCCAGACTTTTGATTAATTTCAAATGTCTTGCGAATATCTTCTGAAGCATGGGATAAAGTATAGCATATTTCACCATTTGTTCCAGAGTCTAAATCCCAAGCTGAGGCAGTCAAAACCAGCAAGCCAAGGATGCTATTCTCTGGAATCTTCACCTCATAAAAAGCCTGCTCAAATTCAGGGGAGTTGTCATTAATGTCCACAACCACCACTTTGACCAAGGCAGTTCCAGACCTGGGAGGGGACCCGCCATCCAGAGCAGTGAGGATGAAACTGAGCTCCGGGCGCTCTTCATAATCCAGTGCCCTGTCCAGAACTAACTCGGGGTATTTCCTGTTGTCTGGATTGACTCTCATTTTTATGTGAAAATGAGAGTTGGGGCTTATTGTGTAGGTTTTTACAGCATTGATTCCTACATCTAAATCCTTCGCACTTTCTAGTAAGAACACAGCACCAACAGGACTATTCTCTGGGATTTCTAGGAGCATTTGTTTTTCCAAGAAGATAGGAGAGTGATCATTTATATCCCTGACCTCAAGTTCAATTTGTAAAAACTGCGTGGGGTTTTTCATTAACACCTGGAAATGTAGCACACAAGGCTGCATGGAACCGCAGAGCTCCTCCCTGTCTAGTGTTTCACTTAAGAGCAAATCCCCAGTGTTTATGTCCAGCTGCAAACGCTGTTTCTTATCATTAGAGACCACCTGAGCCCCCCGTAAGGACAGTTCTCTCACCTTTAGCCCCAGGTCCTTTGCCAGATTGCCTACAAAACTCCCGCTCTGCATTTCCTCTGCCACGGAAAAGCTCCCAGGTTCAGAGCCCACCTGAGACATTCCCAGCAAAACAAAGAGAGGCAGGACTTGCCTTATCTGCTGAGTACGTGCTCTTCCGTTCTCCATAGCTCCTTTCTTGTAGGCTTCTTGAAGAATGGCTTCAGTACTGGGGAACGTGTCTCTGACTTGTCCACCAAATCCTCTATGGTCTAAGAATTTTAACCCTGTTGAATGGCTTCTAAGTCACCCTCTTGAAGGCTTGTTCTTTCTGTCTTCTGCTTCTCTGTGTGCACTGGTTATCAGTGTTCACAACGCCATCCAGTCAATTTACTTTTCACGATGTTATCCTGCAGCGCCACCAAGTGTCTCCATAGATTTTCACAGTTTGGTGAAAGCTACCTAAATTCCATTCACTTATATGTCCTCTGGAAACAAACATTGTTTTATTCATTGTGTTCAAGTGATTACAAATATATTGCACCTTCTATAATAATTATTTCATGTTCTCTTTAGTTTGATATGCTGTTAATACTCATCTTAAAGCATTTACCTTTCCCTACTCTCCACACAGCCAAACATGCTTAGTTGTGGTGAATACAGAAATACAAGATGTGATTCCTGGATCCCAGTGGTTTGTAATCTTTCTGAGAAGATTGGAAACATAAAACATCAATAATATTATCAAGCTGTACAAAATTCTATCACTACTTGACTTTCCTTAGGTGGTAATGAAAAGGCAAAGTATACATGGGTCATTTTAGAAGTCCTCTCATATTTGATATGAAACTGGATTAACCATGAGATGGGACATACTTTGATAGTTATGATAGCACAAGAAGGCATTCATTTAGATTTCCTTGGTAACAAAGAATTGTGAACTGCTAGAAAGTAAAGTAAGATATTGGGAGTAGAACACATTATGAGAATCCTTGATTTAGTTCCTGCTTCTCAAAAAATAGTAAGTGCACAGTATGTTAGTTTCATTTAAAGCAGGCTTATTTCTGATACTGGCCTCCCTCAGTTTCCCAAGATTTATTCCAGCAACAATTATGGCTATCTGCTTTGTTTTTCAGCTCAAGAAGCTGAAGAGATTTTCTTCCTCAATAATAGAACAAAATCTTAGCCTTCATTCTGATTAGCCCAATTGAGAGCACTTCAGCCTGTTACTGAAGAAGTCAGTGTCTCAAGATGTATAGGATTAAAGGTAGAGATTATAGTCCTAGAATCTAAAGACTCCATTTTTGGCCCTTTGTTTTAATCCAGTCAGAAATTGCCCCTTAAACCTGAGGTGGTTTCAGTCCTAGCCGAAATGCATGGCTCCTACATAATGAGGGAGATGGTTGGAATAGGTGCTTGGAACCTGCCAATGGTATCTACTATTAGACATCTCAAAATACTCTCAAGAATGTAGGACATCTAAGAAGTCTGCAGTTTAAAAAAATGCTAATTTCAAATTACATTCACAAAAATGTGAACTAGACACATGGTTGAAAAATTATCAGTGCAGAAGAGTAGAAATTAAATAGTATGTGAATTGACTATACAATTATTCTTTCTTCTTCTCAACCCCCTCTAAAATGACAGAAAAATAACAAAAGATATGAACTCACAAAGACTAAGAATACATAAGTGAATACACAAATTATCTGATGATAGGAAGCAGGTGAAAGAACAATTGACAACAGTTCCAAGAAATGTCTAAAATAAAGTTCCTGCATTGGAGATACTAAAAATAAACTACTGGGTTTTCCCTACATAATCCTAGTATGTACCAGACTTGGAGGAACCAGGTGTATAAGAAGGCTGAAGTGAAGTAAAGGCTTTAAAAAGAATTTATTAGTTGAAAGTATGTATACTGGAGAGTTGAATTCTGTGGTCTTTTCGCCGTCATACGGAGACAAGAAAATAACTGAGAGCCAGAGAATGAAAAGCTTATACTCTGGAGAAATTAGATTACATTCTGGAGAAATTATACTATCTCCAGTCTTGGAAACCTCAGGCAGAGCTGTGTGAAAGTAGGAGGTATGAAATTAAAGATAAGGAGATTAGGCAAAACACTGCCTTCTGTATAGTGAGACTCCTAGCCATGATACTCTCAGATTGTAGGACACAAGATATATGCCTGATGTCTTCTCCATCAAACCCCAGAACATTGAATATTGTAGAATTCTATCCCGGGGAATATGAAAGGTGCAGATAAAGACTTACATGTACTGATATGTGGGGGTTTCCCAAGGTAGCAGCTCTATCCTATCTTGGTTACATTAGAGTGAAGCCCTGTCATCAATACTCATGAAGGGTTGACTGTCAGCATTTGCTGTGTCATCATTCATATATATAACAAGATAGCCAAAGATCACAAGACTTTTGAGAAAATACCTACAACATGAAATAGAAAGACCAAAACTGTAATACTACCGCCACACACAAAAAGCAACAGGAGGCAATAGATATAATTCAGAAAACAAAAGAAAGTCTTTTAAAATGTCTGATTAATATCCCTAGAGAAACAAAATGTAATAAGAGCTAACACTTATTGACTTATTCTAAGTTCATTATTCTAGTGCCTCATATGTATTTACCTAGTTAATGTTAACAATAACCCTATCAAGTACATATTCATATCTGGAAGACAAAGAATAGCTTAGGGCTTAAGTGCCCCTTACTAGCTATATAGCCTTAGGCAAATTCTTCCCTTTGATTCACTTGCAAGTTTAAAATAGGTATAATAATAACTCTTACTATATAATGCATTTTTAAAGAATAAATAGATTAATTATAGGTGAAATAAGATTTACATTTGCAAATTTGTAATATGTCATGAAAAACCAAAAGAGCTCTTAAAAATAAATATTTGTTATCCAAAAAGAAAAACTTAAATATGAAGATTAGATGATTACATGAATTGTCTAATAAGTAGAACAAGAGATGGAAAAGAAGAAAAAAATTATAATTTAGAGTCTCAGAAAATCAATGCAGGAGGTGCAATATTTAATGAGATTCTGGTTAAAGTGAGACTGCAGAAAATTCAATGGATAAACTATTACTAAAACATAACAAGAAAATTTCTCAGAACTTACAGTGAGAGTCTATATGTTAACAGGGTATGCCTACATGGCCAGATTAATAAATAAAATGCCTATATTAAGGTCTTTTCAGAATACCATGAAAAAGTTTTTCAGGGCTTCCAGGGAAGGAGGTAAGAGAGAAGGAACAAAGAGAGGTGGAATCAAAATCAAGTCAGTCTTTTGAAAAGGAACTCGACATGCAATGAGTAAAAGAAACAGCTTCAGCTTTCAAAATCTGAGGGAAAATTATTTTCAAACTAGAATTTTATACCCAGTCAAACTATCAAGCAAATGAAAACAAACAAAAAAGATGTCTTCGCAATGTAAGGAGACAATTTTTAAAAATCTCTTCTGCATTCATTTATATGAAGGCCTTGAGAGATGTGTGCCAGCTGAATAAGAGAGTAAACTAAGAAAGAAGAGTATACTGGACCTTGTAAAAGGAGACTCATGAAGGAAAGTACTGAAGGGAAAAAGTCCCAGGGTAACAGTCTATAGATGAACCAGTCTAAATGAAACAGAGGAAATTCAAGTTGAAAGAGCTCCTGAAAATAAATGTCATTGACAGAGTATCTTAAAAATTGGAATATTTTTAAGAAGAAAATACATTGAAATGAAAGATATGGAAAAAAGCAATAGAAGTACATAGAAAATAATGCAAGTATGAAATAACAATTATGAACTCTAGGAACCATACTTTTCAAGTAAGGAAATGTAATTATAGTACAGTACACAAATACATATTCTGAAGCACACAGCAATATAGATACTAACTACTAATTTAACTAAGAAACTGTGGCATCTATATTGGGAGAATAGGAGAAAAACAATTTGCAGTGTTTGTATGTGTTTGCTAGTTTGGAAATAAGGAAGCTAAATGCTTTTCTATTATAGAAAGAAATGGTTCAAATACAAAACAGTATCAAGATATAGTATTATAAACATATTATTTATAAATATTGAGATCAATTCAAGAAGAAACCATACTGTGGTAAGGGACTGGTAGAACAGCTAATTTAGAAAATTATAAAATGTTCGTTGTATATAGTATATATTTAACACATAGTAATACAAAAAACTAATGAAACTTGTTTTTCGTTCTAACCTTTAGCTCCTCTTGATTATTAAAAATTTGGTATTTAAAATAAATATGCAACATATAAATGAATATCTCCAGCAATCTCAAACACGAATTTCAAAATGTTTTATTTGTATTCATTTTCATGCAGATTGTAATTATATTTCAATTATAAGGCATAGTCTGTTTTATACATCAGCAAAAGTTAACATAAGAAAATATTGGCCAAGTGAAAGTAGCATGCTTAAACATAAAATAATAAGTATATAAACTAAGGGTATTATTGATGTTCAATATTGCTCACAATATGCTTTGTTTCATTTTGTCAAGAGCATAGTAGTAGAGAAATATTTCTTTTTAAATACATGATTTAGAAATAAATGACATGGTTTTCAAACACGAATATATAGAATGTTAGAATGAGTTTGGAAATGTAGATATGCCTTCTTAAATAGAGCAAGTACACTATAGACAGAAACGATTAGAATCATGGGATGCATGCTCTGAAATGAATCAAAACCTCAGATTTTTGTGATGAGATGTAATAGTAATTAATTCTTTGGGCAGTTGGAAAGAATTAAAATCTTAACACTATCATTTAGAAAAAAATACTAATTACATTAAACCTAGTTGTTATTAATGCAAAAAAAAAGACATGAAACATTGTAAAATCACAGGGATATACTACTGGAAAATAATGCTTGAAGTTGCATAATAACTTAAATTTGAGATTTAAAAGTAAACTAATGGAAACATGGCTATGCAACACACCGAAAGTACATGAAACTAAAAACAGACTTTACTGAATATTAAATCCAAAGCTATTTCGGAAGGTGGAATTTTGTTCACCTTTCCTCCCAGGGCCCTGTGTCTGAATATCTGAAATAATTGGTTTCAAGAACTTGAACTCACTGGTTCCGGGGCCTCCCGTCAGACACACCTCATACTGGTAGCTCTGGGATAGGGTCCCAGCGCCGCTCATGTCCACCAGATGCCCTGGAAAGGGGCCCTCGGGCACAGAGCAGCGATCCACAGAGGCCGCCCTGCTCCTCCTGCACAGCCGCACCGCCACGAACAAGAGCACTGAAAAGAGGAACAGCGACGACACCGAGGCCAGCGCCACCACCAGGTAGACGGTGAGAGAGTCGGCCTCCACCTGGGCCGGCGCCGCCTCTGGGAGCGGCAGGTAGGGCTGGGAGAAGCCGTCCACCAGGAGCACGTGTAGCGTGGTGGTGGCTGAGCGCGGAGGCTCGCCATTGTCCTTGACCAGCACCACCAGCCTGTGCTTGGCCGCGTCGCGCTCGCTCAGCAGCCTGGCGGTACGAACCTCGCCATTGTGCGCCCACACACCGAACAGCCCGGGCTCCGTGGCCCTGAGCAGCTGGTACGACAGCCAGGCATTCTGGCCCGAGTCGCCGTCCACCGCCACCACCTTGGTCACCAGGTAGCCCGGTTCGGCCGCCCGGGGCACCAGCTCGGTGCAGGGCGCGGAGCCATTCTGCAGCGGGTACAGCACGAAGGGCGAGTTGTCGTTGGCGTCCAGCACCAGCACGCGCACCAGCGCCTCGCTGCTCAGCGCGGGGGAGCCGCGGTCTGCGGCGCCCACGTGGAACTCGAAGGCCTGCAGGGCTTCGTAGTCCAGAGACCTGAGGGCGAACAGGTGGCCATTGTCCGCGTTGATGGAGACCAGGGAGGCGACGGCCTGGTGCGGGTCCTGGGGCGGCAGCAGCGAGTAGGTGACCTGGGCGTTGGTGCCTGAGTCTCTGTCTGTGGCGCTGACGCTGCCGATGTGCAAGGCGGGGCTGTTGTTCTCGTGGACGAACAGGGTGTAGAAGGTTTGGGTGAAGGCGGGGGCGTTGTCATTGACGTCGGAGACCAGCACGGTTATGTTGTGCTCGGTTTTCAGCCTGGGTGTCCCCAAGTCAGTGACGGTGATAGTGATGTTGTACGCAGCTCTGCTCTCTCTGTCCAGCGCACCTTCTGTCATTAGGATGTAAAAATTCTCCACAGAAGGTTTTAGTAGGAATGGCAGATTCTCTTGAATGTAGCAAACCATCTTTCCATTTTCTCCAGAGTCTCTGTCATTAATCTTAAAAACAGCCAGTACCGTCTCAGGAGAATTCTCAGCAACAGAGTTGGAAAGTGATGATATGATGAGTTCAGGGGCATTGTCATTGGTGTCCAATACTTCCACCAAAACCCTACATATTGCAGAAAGGCCTCCACCGTCCATTGCCTGTATATTTATTTCGTAAGAATTTACTAACTCATAATCAAGCAATTCTCTGAGAAAGATTTCCCCAGAAAAAGGATTGATTTGAAAGGTTGTTCGAATATTTTCTGAGGCATCAAAAAATGAATAGGATACTTCTGCGTTAACTCCAGAGTCTATATCTTCTGCCGATACCTTAAAAATAAGGAACCCAATGGGGCTGTTTTCTGGAGCCTGGGTCTCATACAGAGCCTGGGCAAACTGTGGGGCATTGTCATTGACGTCCAAGACCACAATGCCTATAGTGGAGGTCCCAGACCTGGGTGGAGACCCACCATCCAGCGCTGTGAGGGTCAAGCTGAACTCTCCCTGCTCCTCCCGATCCAGTGCTTTGTCCAACACTAGCTCTGGATATATCATGCCTTCATCACTGCCACCAATTTTAACATGGAAAAAAGAGTTGGGGCTGATCGTGTAGTTTTGGATACCGTTGGGTCCTCCATCTGGATCCTGTGCTCTTTCTAGTCGAAATACTGTCCCTTCAGCAGTATTTTCTGATATTTTTAAGACTGTTTCTTTGTCCTGAAACACTGGCGAGTGATCGTTTATATCCCTGACTCTCAGCTCAACCCGGTAAATCTGAAAGGGATCATCCATTAAAATTTGGAAATACAGCATACAGGGCTCTTTAGGGCCACACAGCTTCTCTCGGTCCAGTTTCTCATTTGTGAGCAAATTCCCAGTGTGTGAATCCAGGAGCAGGTATTGTTTGTTACCATCGGAAACCACCCTTGTTCCCCTTGCAACCAGCTCCCCCTCTGGTAGTCCCAGATCCTTTGCCAGATTGACCACAAAGGATCCTCTGTCTGTTTCCTCAGTCACCGAATAACGTCCAAACCCAGAACCTGCCAAGGACACTCCCCAAAAGAGAAAAAGAAACAGGACTTGCCTTTGTCTTGGGAAGCTGAACCCCCTGGCCTCCATAGCTGCTTCTTTCCTCAATGTCAGTCTCAATCACACTGCCCCAGCACAAATAGCAATCGCAAACCCAGACTTATGTGTAGCAGAGATCTAGGGTTTTTAATTTTTCCTTTCCTAATCGGGGGCTCGTCAGCTTTTCTTCTCAGCCCATCTGTCTCGATCTTTCCTTTTTGTCAAGGACTTCCGTAGCATTCTGGTCAATTTTGTTCCTCCATCTCTTTAGGCTGCAGCGCCACCTTGTGGCTTCCAATACAGTCAAATGGCTGTGCCCAATTTTTGTGTTTGTCTTTATAAAAATTCTTCATTGCTTCATGAGAAAAGTTAAAAATTGAACAGTTGAAAAAATGTTTCTAGTAGTAGCCCTGTTCAATTCTGTGTTAGATTTAGCTGTGTACTAGGCCTTTCGCCTCTGACACAACTCTTATGCAAACAAAGGGAAAATTATGGGTGCCTCCTGGAACCACCAAAATAATCGAGTTCACTTTCTCCAAAACTTTGGGCATAGGAACACCAAAAATTAACAACAACAAAAAACGTGTTTCACATCTTCTTCAACAAATTTCTTCAAGATCTCATTACATTGCCTAACTAGAATCACTGCTCTGTAGTCCAGAACCAAGCATTTAGGCTGTCTCTCCACTGTGCTTCTCTAAAACTTATGCATACAACTATGCTTACTCTATAAATATTATTGCTTTATGTTTCAGGCCAATTTGCCCCCTCATCAATGTGTGAACTACTTGAGAACAACTATGTCTTAGTCATCTTCGGTTGGCAAATTAGCCACTCACTAAATGCTTGCTGTATTAAGGCATGCATAAATAAACTCTAGTAAGACATGAAGCAATATTCAGTGCCTTTCGAACTCTGCTAATTGAAAATTATTTTCTTTAATTTCTTCATACTTTGCAATTTTTTTTCTTATATTAGCTTTAAAATAACTTGCAGAGTTAAAGAAGGGACTGGCCTTTATTTTCAGGTCCCTTTTAATGGAAATCTAGTAGGCCCTAATTTCTCTGAACCAAATAAGGGGAGGTAAAGAACAGATCAGACTAACACTTATCCTAACACTATTGAAAGTGAGAACAAATTATTAAATCTGACTCACACAGAATTTTATTCAAAGGGCTAGTATCTAGAAAGAAGCTCAAATTTTCACATAGTAAGTAAGAAATACAGATTAAACATAGGGATGTTTTACAGAGAAAGGGCTAGATACCATCAATATATACTATGATGAATATACAAGCCAAACCATATAAATGTCTCGTTGATAAGTTCCCTTTTTTCCAACTTAATGAGACTGAGTTGTTAGCCATTAAAAATATAACAGGGACCTCCGACTTTTTAAGTCAGAAATAGAAACAAAAAATTATTAAATATTTTTACATAATACCTTTGCCTTTTGGCTACAAACACAAACACATTTACGCATACTCAATGTCTTACAATGGCTTCTCTTTTTATTTTTAGATAAGGCTGGTTAAAGATTTCTCACATCACAATAGGAATATTATATTTTATTTAGGTTGATATCAATACAGGGGAAATGGAACATTTTTTAAAAAGGTAACTTTACAAGACTCCATCTCAAAGAAAAACCATAAAACTTTGGATGGGCACATTGGCTCATGCCTGTAATCCCAGAATTTTGGGAGGCTGAGGAAGGAGGATGGCTTGAGCCCAGGAGTTCAAGGTCAGCCTGGGCAACCTGGCCAAATCCCATCTCTGCAAAAGACTAGCCAGGCATGGTGGCACACACCTGTAGTCCAAGCTACTTGGGAGGCTAAGGTGGGAGGATCCCTTGAGCCCAGGAGGCAGAGATTGCAGTGAGTCAGGATTGTGCCACTGAACTCCAGCCTAGGTGACAGAGTAAGACCATGTCTCAGGAAAGAAGGAAGGAAGGAAGGAAGGAACTTTAAAAAGTATTATAATGAAAATTTAGCTTGAACCCAACAAGAATACCAATTTTGAAAGGAAAATAGACAAAAGAAATGTAAAATAGGAAATATGCCTAATACATGCAACAGGTTATTTTAATATTTGAGGTTCTAGGAAACTGAGAACTAACATGAAAAATGGAGCAAAATTGAATAGGAAGTAAATAAAATATAAAGACGGAAAATTTTTAAATTATATCAATTTTGAAGATAAAGTCTATTTTGTTAATTGGGATTCCATATGCAACACCTCTTTGGGGTAAATATAAAGAAAAGGGAAACTGAAATTAACAGTATAATTTGAACTAACAATCAGAGAAAAATAACACCTTATTGGTGGTGGTGAGCAAGAACAATTTAATCAACAAGACAATCATAAGAAGTTAAATAATTTATCAAATGGGTTCCTGTCAAGAATTAAACCCAAAGCTATTGTGAAGGGTGGAATAGTAATCTATTTCTTTCCCAGTGCCCTAAGGAGGGAAGTTGGGGATAATCGGATTCAGGAACTTGAACTCATTTGCTTCTGAGCCTCCTGTCAGACACACTTCGTACTGGTAGCTCTGAGATAGGGTCCCGGTGCCGCTCACGTCCACCAGATACCCTGGAAAGGGGCCCTCGGGCACTGAGCAGCGACCCACTGAGGCTGCCCTGCTCCTCCTGCACAGTCTCACTGCTACGAACAGGAGCACCGAGAAGAGGAAGAGCGACGACACCGAGGCCAACGCCACCACCAGGTAGACCGTGAGCCAGTCGCTCTGGGCCTGGGCGGGGGCCGCCTCCGGGAGCGGCAGGTAGGGCTGGGAGAAGCCGTCCACCAGGAGCACGTGCAGCGTGGCGGTGGCTGAGCGCGGAGGCTCGCCATTGTCCTTGACCAGCACCACCAGCCTGTGCTTGGTCGCGTCGCGCTCGCTCAGCAGCCTGGAGGTGCGCACCTCGCCATTGTGCGCCCACACACCGAACAGCCCGGGCTCCGTGGCCTTGAGCAGCTGGTACGACAGCCAGGCGTTCTGGCCCGAGTCACCGTCCACCGCCACCACCTTGGTCACCAGGTAACCTGGCTCGGCCGCCCGGGGCACGAGCTCGGTGCAGGGCGCGGAGCCGTTCTGCAGCGGGTACAGCACGAAGGGCGAGTTGTCGTTGGCGTCCAGCACCAGCACGCGCACCAGTGCCTCGCTGCTCAGCGCCGGGGAGCCGCGGTCTGCGGCGCCCACCAGGAACTCGAACCCTTGCAGGGCCTCGTAGTCCAGCGACCTGAGGGCGAACAGGTGGCCGTTGTCCGCGTTGATGGAGACTAGGGAGGAGAGGGTCAGGTGCGGGTCCTGGGGCGGCAGTAGGAAGTAGGTGACCTGGGCGTTGGTGCCTGAGTCTCTGTCTGTGGCGCTGACACTGCCGATGTGTAGGGCAGGGCTGTTGTTTTCGCGGACGAAGAGGGTGTAGGAGGTTTGGGTGAAAGCGGGGGCGTTATCATTGACATCTGATATCTGCACTGTTATGTTGTGCTCCGTTTTCAGTCTTGGAGTCCCCATATCTGTGACGGTGAGGGTAATATTATATTCAGCTCTTGCTTCTCTGTCGAGTGCTCTGTCTGTTACCAAGGTGTAAAAGTTCTTGACTGAAGGTTTTAGAAGGAAGGGAAGGTCTTCCTGGATGGAGGAAATCGTCTTCCCATTGTTTCCGGAGTCAGGATCTGAAACGCTGAAAACAGCAACTACAATCTCAGGCGAGTTCTCTGGGATGGGGCTGGTGAGTGCAGAAATGGTCACCTGTGGGGGATTGTCATTCACGTCCACCACCTGCAGGAGAAGAGTGCACTTTCCTGAAAGACCTCCTCCATCTGTGGCTTTGATGTGCACTTCATAAGACGTAACCGCTTCGAAATCTACTTGTTTTCTCAGTCGAATTTCCCCTGTCATAGCATTTACCTCCAACGTTTTACTAATATCCTCTGAAGGCTGAAAGAGTGAGTATGATATTTTTCCGTTGGCTCCGCTGTCTAAATCCCTGGCGGAGACAGTGGCAACCAGGGAGCCAAGGGCGCTGTTCTCTGGAATCCGCACTTTGTAGATGGGCTGCTCAAACTCAGGGGCGTTATCATTGATGTCCACCACTTCAATGCGGACCTGAGCAGTTCCAGATCGCGGTGGAGAGCCGCCATCCAGCGCTGTCAGGGTTAATCTTAGTTGAGGCTCCTCCTCCCGATCCAGCTCTTTATCCAACACTAGCTCAGGGTATTTCCTGCCATCATTGCGTTCTTTGGTTAGAACCCCAAAATGGGAATTTGGGCTGATTTTATAGTTTTGAACATTATTGCTTCCTACGTCCAAGTCCAAAGCATGATACAGAGGGAACTCAGTTCCTAGAGGACTGTTTTCCGGTATTTTTAGAATCATTTCCTTTTCAGTGAATATGGGAGAATGGTCATTTATATCTATCACCCTCAGTTCAGCCTGAAATATTTCTAAAGGTTTTTCCATTAACACTTGGAAATGTAGTATGCAAGGCTCAGTGGGACCGCATAGCTCCTCTCGATCTAGCTTCTCATTTACGAGCAAATCCCCAGTTTGAACCTTGAGCTGCAAATGCTGTTTGTTCCCCTGGGAAATGATCCTGGCCCTGCGGGTGGACATCTCTGTCAACCCCAACCCCAGGTCTTTTTCTAGATTTGCCACAAAAGAGCCTCTCCCCGTTTCTTCCACTACGGAATAGGACCCCAACTCGGCGCCAGCCCCACACAAGCTCAGCAAAACAAAGAAAACAAGGACTTGCCTTTGTCTCCGACTGTGCATCCATCCAATCTCCATTGCTTTTTCTTGAAAAGTTGGTTCACAGAGGCTTCTTGTATCCCCAGGATCCTAGTAGCACGGTTTTGCAGTCCAGAATGTCAGAACCAAGCAGCCCAGTGGGGTCTTAAAGAGGTTTCACATTCGAGTTTGCTCTGGCCCCGCTATTCTTTTGCTTCCAGGCTTTGGGAAACGGTTTGCTGGATCCTAGAGCTGCGCGGGCTATTCTATTTTCCATCATCTTAACCTGCAGCGCCACCACGCGTTCTCACTGAGTCGTATTTTCTAGTTTGAAATTGGCGGCAAAATTATTTTAAACGTACTGAATAAGCTATGCAATACGAAACGCTGAGTCCTATTTTCATGTGTCTTTTGTGTGTACAGATGGAGCGCTGTGATGTTGTTGTACAGGGAGGAGTACAAGGAGCAAACAGTCACATGTTATTGACTATTTAATGCTGTTGGGTTGTTAATGATTAAATAAAATGTTTAAATCGAAATTAACATTTAAGTTGAGAAGAAATGCACACTTAGGAGCATAATGTTTCTCTCCTTTTGAATCATCCAGCCCAAAATATCATGAGCAAAATGTTTCTGAAGTGACATGGGAACAATTTCACAACCACATATTTGTCATTCTACGTATTACAGGCATTATACATGGAAACTGTAACATTGCAATCAGTAGTAGTTCTAAAGAGGATAGTTAACCTATGCTTTATTAGAGAGTAATTTACTCCCTCTTTGTCACTTAGGTCTGAGAACTGTGAGTTTTTTACAACTTTCAAATTTTTGGAAAATGACTTCCCAAATAAGCAGATGTCAAGGTTGGGCCTGCCACAATTTTGAATTGTTTTTATCATGACAAGAATAATTTCTCTTTTATTCTACTTAAAAATCAGATATACTGAGATATAATTAAATACATATAATACAATCCACCCTTAAATATATGCACTTACTAAGTACCCAAGAAAAATTTAAAAAATACAATCTACCCATTTGAAATATATGATTCAGGACAGGTGCAGTGTCTTATATCTGTAATCCCAGTGCTTTGGGAGCCTGAGGCAGGCAGATCACGAAGTCAGGAGTTCGAGGCCAGCCTGGCCTACATAGTGAAGCCCCATCTCTACTAAAAATACAAAAATTATCTTGGGAGGCTGAGGCAGGAGAATCCAGGAGGTGGAGGTTGCAGTGAGCCGATATCACACCAACGCACTCCTGCCTAGGTGACAAAGCGAGACTCTGTCTCAAAAGTAAATCAATCAATAATATATATGATTCGTGGCTTACGATATATTCAGAGTTGTGCATCCACCATCACAATTTAGAATATTTTAATCACCTCAGAATAACTCTGTATCCTTTAACTATTACTCCTTACCCCCCACCAATTCCCTTATCCCTCCTGTGCTCAGCCGTGAGAAACCATTAATCTATTATTTGTCTCCATGGAGTTTCCTATTCTGGATCTTCATATTATGGAATAATATAACATTTGGACTTTTTTGACTGGCTTCTTTCTCTTAGTATAATGCTTTCAAGGTTCATCCAAGTTGTAGCATTTATCAATATTTAATTCAAATAATATTCCATTGTGTAGAATATGACATTTTGATTATCAGTTCGTCTGCTCATAGACATTTGGGTTGTTTTCACCTTTTTGGGTTATTATGAATAATGCTGCTATGGACATTCATGTATAAATGTCTATGTGGGTGATGTTTTCATTTTTTTTTCTTCTTTTTTTGAGATGGAGTCTAGCTCTGTCACCCAGGCTGCAGTGCAGTGGCATGATCTCAGCTGACTGCAACCTCTGCCCCTCAGATTCAAGCGACTCTTGTGCCTCGGCCTCCCAAGTAGCTGGGATTACAGGTGCCTCCCTTCTTGTATCCCCATGATCCTAGTAGCTAATATTTTTGTATTTTTGGTAGAGACGGGTTTTCACCACGTTGGCCAGGCTGGTCTCACACTCCTGACCTCAGGTGATCTGCATGCCTCAGCCTCCCAAAGTGCTGGGATTACAGGCATGAGCCACTGCACCCAGCCTAGTTTTCATTTCTTAAGAGTGGAATTTCTGGGTCATGTGATAATCCTGTTTATTCGAGGAACTGCCAACACTGTTTTATGAAGTGGCTACACCATCTTATATTCCCACCCGCAGCGTATTAGGATTTTGATTTTTCTTTCTCCCAATACTTGTTATCTGACTTTTTGATTAGAGTCGTTTTAGTGGGTGAGAAGTGGTATCTTGTACATTTGATTTGTCTTTCCCATATGACTAATAATGTTGAGTACCTTTTCATGTGTCTATTGGCCACTTGTATATCTATCTTGAAGAAATTTCTAGTTAGATTTTAGCCCATTTTAATTGGGTTATGTGTCTTTTTATAATTTAATTGCAAGAGTTCTTTATATATTCTAGATAAAAGTCCCTTATTAGATTTAGATTCTTTTGTTTGGGTTTTCTGTTTTCATAATTTAAATTGCAGTAAAGATTCACGATATCTTTCTCAATTTAATGTTTTTTGTTAATAACTTTAAGAATTTTGTTAATTTCCTTGCCTCGGGTTAAATCATCTAATCAATAAGGCCCAAACTGCTGGTATGAAGACCTTTATGTGCCTCTGGCCACAGGTGGTGCTGTGGCCAAACAGCCAATGTGTGGTAGTAGACAGTATAATGGCCAACCAAAGATGTCTATCCCCTAATTTCCCAAATCTGCAAATAGGTTACCTCATGTGGCAAAAGATACTTTGCAGATATGATTAACATGTTGAGGCTGCAGTGAGCTGTGATTGAACCACTGCACCCCAGCCTGGGTGACAGAGTGAGATCCCATCTCTAAAACAAGAAGAAAAAAGAAATTTTCGAAGGGGAGGTTGTCCTGTGTTATCTGAATGTGACAGAACACTTCCTGGCTATGCTCAGAGGGAATTATGACTATTGATGAATGGTCAGAGAAGATGCAATATTGTTGGCTTTGAGTATTGACAAAGGGGGCCATGAGCCAAGTAATGTGGGCAGTGTCTAGAAGAGAGAAGACAAAGAAATGTATTCTCCCCTAGAGTCACAGGAATGGAATGCACCCCTGCTGATGCCTTGATTTTAGCTTAATAAAACCCATATTAGACTTCTGATTTACAGAATTGTAAGCCAACACATTTTTATTGTTTTAAGCAATAAAGTTTGTGGCAATTTTTTACAGCAATAAGAGGAAATGAATACATAACATAAGTATGGATTCTCATGCACCCAGCAGCTGAGTCAACAAAAATTTATAATTTCTGTAAGAATAGCATTATCACAGCAATGTTGGAGAAAGTCTGATTCAGCTATAATGAGTCTTTTTTTCAGAATAAAGTCATTTATTACCCATACACATATATTTTCAGCATAATTTTTAGGAAGAGTTGTCAAAGGCATAAGGTTAATTTTAACAGCAAACAACTGGAGTCCCTCAGATTTTTTTTTATCTGAAATTCCCCAAATCTCTTAGTTATGAAGTGATAGGAATTCCTTCACAACATTGCCTATATTTTTCAGAAATTAGTTATTTCATTTATAATTAAAACTAAAATAACAACTACTTTTAAATGTTTCAAAAGAAACACATGTTTATACATATATAATATATATTATATATATTACAAATAAATATTTGGGTTAGCAGAAAAAGAATGAAGAAAGAGCACAATAAGTTCAATGCAACCATAGAGTAACTCTATTTCCTATTCAGGCTTTCAGACTATTCAGACTAATTTCTGCAGCAATGAATGTGACATATTGACAAGATGACAAGGTATGGGAATATAATCAGACTGATTCACTCAAAATGAATATCACTTATGATGTCTGTCTGATCCAACTTATTTAGGTCAGTGCTTCTATGAGGGCTTTGGGTTTAGTGGTCTACATCAGTGTGGACATCGGTGTAGAGACAAATACAAACTATAAACTAAAAGTTACATTTTTACATGAGAGTTTAGATCATGGAATAGAAGTAGAAATAATAGATACATTTCACTTTCTTGGAAAAACAATGCTACCAGTTAATGCCAATATAATATATTGGTTAAAAACTGGGGCATTAGATTTAGGTAGACTTAGATTGTATTTAATATTTTTCCTTATGTTGCTTGAGAATTACGAGCAAGTTACTTACCTTTCTAAGCCTCAGTGTTTTCATACATAAAAAAGGAGATAATATACCAATCCTATTATGGTTTGGGAGAAACTTTAAAAGATAACAAATGTAAGACACCCTGTATACCACTTTAAACTAAACTTTAACTAAATTAGAAATCAACAAGTAAAAGCTTAAAAAATCAGATTAAACTGTGTGTTTAAGATCTGTGCATTTTACTGTATATATAATATTTAAAGTAAAAATTGCAGTTCCTAAGTAAGAAAACAAAGTTCAGAAGTAGGTAATGCAGAGATTACATGACGACTCCATGGTCACCAGGGACTCTTGTATCTTTTAAGTTTTTTTTATACTATCTGTCATAATCCTTAATGTTTCGATCATTAGGGTCCAACATGGCTGTTGTACTAGCCATGACATACAGATTCCAGGCAACAAGGAGCACTTAGAGAAGGAAAAAGGGGGCCCCCTTCCTAGATGAATCATCTCCCTTTAAACAGTCTTCTTGGAAGTCAGTATAACACTCATACACACATCTCAGGGACTGCAACCCAGTCATACGTTCAGTTTCCCAACCAAGAAGGCTGGGAAAATGTATTGTTTTGACTAAGCAAACTAATGCCCTAAACGAAATCTGAGACCTGTTACTAAAGAGGAAAAGATAAATGGATATGGGAGGCCACTGCAAATTCCATCACAGAGGGTCAATATTTCTCCAAGGGGAAAAACTAATTTCATTACCGTGGTAAATACGGAGAAGGTTTCTTCCTATTTGAACACTACAGAAGTGGAAAGCAATTCAAAATAATTATATTAAAACATATACTGATATATTAATGAAAGGAAGCAAAATTATATAACCTTTTAAGAGAAATGTTCATCAAACAGCATCAAAGAAGATAAATACTATGAGGCAGAATAAAGCAGGAGCCAGACATTCTCACTGTACTAGCTCTCTTTCCTTCCTGCTCAGACTTCACTGTAACCTTAGTGCATTACTGCTCTGTATACACCTAATGAATTAAGAATTAAGAAGCAAATCAACAGGGAACTTCAACCGACTATGTAGAAGCAATTTCTCATTGTTTTTCCCACTTATCCACTACTTTTATTCCAAAACTAGTATTTTCAGATATTCCAGATATTCCAGAACTAGTATTTGTACAACTATTGACCTCATCAGTGTTTTGACTGGCAAGCTTTAAAACTATTCAAATTGGTATACTAATGAAGAAAAGACGAGATACCGTATTTAAAACAGCGACAACATGGAAAGTCCCACAGGAAAGTTTAGTATAATTTATAATTTATAGGAGGTTAACAGAAACACCATACTCTAAATTTATCATAAACATTAAAACATACAATATGAAAACTGATTATTTTAGTTGAACGCTGAAACCAAAATCATTTCTAAAGTTAGAGTTTTCTTCCATTTCTGGCTCAGGGCATTGGCCCTGAATATTGGGTAATATTGGCTTCAGAAATTTGAACTCGTTGGTCCCGGAATCTCCTGCCAGACACACCTCATACTGGTAGCTCTGGGATGGGGTCTCGGTGCCGCTCACATCCACCAGATATCCAGGAAAGGGGCCCTGAGGCACCAAGCAGCGACCCACAGAGGCAGCCCTGCTCCTCCTGCACAGCCGCACCGCCACGAACAGGAGCAGGGACAAGAGGAAGAGCGATGACACTGAGGCCAACGCCACCACCAGGTAAACAGTGAGCGATTCCGTCTGGGCCTGGGCTGGGGTCGCCTCTGGGAGCGGCAGGAAGGGCTGGGAGAAGCCGTCCACCAGGAGCACGTGTAGCGTGGCGGTGGCCGAGCGCGGAGGCTCACCATGGTCCCTGACCAGCACCACCAACCTGTGCTTGACCGCGTCGCGCTCGCTCAGCAGCCCTGCGGTGCGCACCTCGCCATTGTGCGCCCACACACCGAACAGCCCAGGCTCCGTGGCCTTGAGCAGCTGGTACGACAGCCAGGCGTTCTGGCCCGAGTCGCCGTCCACCGCCACCATCTTGGTCACCAGGTAGCCCGGCTCGGCCGCCCGGGGCACCAGCTTGGTGCAGGGAGCGGAGCCGTTCTGCAGCGGGTATAGCACAAAGGGCGAGTTGTCGTTGGCGTCCAGCACCAGCACGCGCACCAGCGCCTCGCTGCTCAGCGCCGGGGAGCCGTGGTCTGCAGCGCCCACGCGGAACTCGAACGCCTGCAGGGCCTCGTAGTCCAGAGACCAGAGGGCGAACAGGTGGCCGTTGTCCGCATTGATGGAGACCAAGGAGGCGAGAGGCAGGTGCGGATCCTGGGGCTGCATAGCGCTGACGCTGCCGATGTGCAGGGCGGGACTGTTGTTTTCGCGGACGAACAGGGTGTAGAAGGTTTGGGTGAAGGCGGGGGCGTTGTCATTGACGTCGGAGACCTGCACGGTTATGTTGTACTCGGTTTTCATCCTGGGTGTCCCCAAGTCGGTGACGGTGATGGTAATGTCGTACTCAGTGTTCCTCTCTCGATCCAAAGGTTTCTCTGTTACCAGAGTATAGAAGTTCTCTATTGATGGCTTCAGGATGAAGGGGAGATCGTCCTGGATGGAGCACGCTGTCTTTCCATTGTTCCCAGAATCTCTGTCTCTAATCCTAAAAACAGCCACGACTGTCTCAGATGAGTTTTCTGCAATTGGGCTAGTAAGTGAAGACCGGAGCAGCTCGGGTCGATTATCGTTTATATCTGTTACCTCAACCACCACAGTGCATTTTCCAGAAAGCCCGCCGCCGTCTTTGGCCTGAATAGTTAATGTGTAAGTTTGAATTGCCTCATAGTCCAGTTTCGCTTTAAGATGAAGATTACCAGATGTTGGATTGATTTGAAACGTTTTGAGAATTATTTCAGTGGCATAAGAAAATGCATAGGATATTTCCCCATTACTTCCGGTATCTAAATCTCTGGCTGACAAGGAGACAACCATGGAACCAACGGGGCTATTTTCGGGCACCTGCACTTTGTAAAGCGACCGCAGAAAATCAGGGGCGTTGTCATTTATGTCTAGAACCAGGATGCGTACGAGGGCGGTTCCTGATCTGGGAGGAGAGCCGCCATCTAAAGCGGTGAGGGTTAAACTGAACTCTGGTATCTCTTCCCGATCCAGCACTTGATTCAGCACCAATTCGGGATAGATATTCCCCTCCCCACTATCATGGACGTTAATATGGAAATAGGCATTGGGGCTGATGGTGTAGTTACTCAGGCTGTTGGTTCCAACATCTGAATCCTGTGCACTTTCTAGGAGAAATGCCGCCCCTGGAGTTGTATTTTCTAATATTTTCAAGGAAATCTCTCTGTCTAGAAATACTGGAGAGTGATCATTGATGTCTCTGACCCATAGTTCAGCATGGAAAATCTGAAAAGGTTTTTCCAATAACAACTGGAAAGGCAGCACACAGGGCTCTCTGGGGCCACACAGTTCCTCTCGGTCCAATTTCTCATTTAGAAGTAAATCACCAGTAAGCGGACTGAGCAGTAAAAATGGCAAGTTCTGGTCTGAAACAATTCTAGTTCCTCGGGCTCTCAGTTCCCCTACCCCTAACCCTAGATCTTCCGCCAAGTTGGTAAGAAAGGTGCCTCTCTCTGTTTCCTCCGCCACAAAATACCGAAGCGGTTCGGCGCCAGCCAAAGACATTCCCAGAAAAACACAAAGAAATACGACTTGCCTTTTCTGCACAGCACGCACTACTCTGGCCTCCATTCTTCCTTGGATCAGTCTTTCAAAATGACTTCCACTCAGTCTCCAGCAGCTCTCACAAATGGCAGCTGCCGAATCCCTTGAAATGAGCTGAATAATACCAATGTTTGTGGGGAAGGATCCTTACTTTCCCCCAATTCCTATTACCACCATTTCCTTTCCTACACTTCTCAGATTTCCTTCTTACTCTGAAATCTGTAACATCCTTTCTTTGGGAAGATATTTTTCTCTCTCTTTTTAGCCAGCAGCGCCACCTTGCGTTTTGTGGGTGTTATTCCCGTTATGAAGACTAGAGGAAAAAGATGGCGGATTGAAGGAATTCTGCAACAAGAGTGATTTTTCCCCGGGTTCTTTGCTGTTTCATTCCATCTTTATCCTCAAATGGTCACAGTAATGCTAGTAAGTAATAGCTGATGTCGTCTCCCCCTGTGATAATCTGGATTCGTAGAAGAATTAATTTATTGTCTTCTTAAATCTAGGGGCATGCAACTAAACTCTGGCTCCCCACCGAAATCCTAAGAAAACCTCCTATTTTAAAAATGGATAATAAAAATATATATGAGAAAATGAAGCCTCCTCCTTGAAGTCAACAAATATTCGTTGGGGACATTTTATTTATTTGTAAAGTATTTAACAATAATAACGTGAATATGGCAGAATAATTGACCTTTTTCCAATTTCTTGTGAATTAAACAATTATTCCACTTTCCAGGTCTTACTCTTTACCCGTGATATTTCTTGGAACACTTTCTGCCTTCCCCCAACCCAACCTTCGTCCTTCACCTGCTTTAAGTATTACATAGAAATTATTGTTCATCTATAATTCCAGTGACTAGAATCTCCAATATCCAATGAATACTCTTAAAATTAGTAGTAGCAAGTAGGTCAATCTTGCATTTGTGGAAGTGCTTCTAGCATTTCATCTTCGACTATGATGGTTGATCTCAATTTGGGGTAAATATTCCGTTTTTGAATCAAGAAAGTTTTCTTTTTATTCTTTCATATTTTGAAGTGATTTTTAATAGCTGTTGAAATAATGCAGTTATTCTTTAGTTTCTAAATTATTGAGTTATTGATATAAATGTCATTTAACCATAATGTATTATTGTTTTAGTGCACAAATAGATATGATGTGTCAACACGGTTTTAGGATTTTTCTAGTTAATGTTGTTTTCCTTGGGTGTGTTTGCCTTTTATGGCTTTGGTATTAAACTGTTATACTGGCATCATAGAATGTGTTTTATCTATTTTATCTATTCTATTGTATAAAATAGAAAATGTTTTATCTATTTTATACAATAGTTTTAATAATTATATTATTATATGTTTCTACATGCTTAATTCCAACTTGTCTTTCAAACTGGTTAGGTTTGGTGACTTCATTTGCAGTAGATCTATGACTACTATGTACATTTTACGTTTGGTTATTAATCTGTTCAGGTTTTGTATTTTAAGTAACTTGCATTTTATTTTGAAAATCATTTTATCTAGTTTGCAAATTTCTTGGCATGTTTTCATTGTGTTATTTACCTTTAATTGTATCCCTATTTTTATTAGTGATGTTTAACATTTTATCTCCTTTTTGTTCTTGCTGAGACTTGCAAGAGCTCTACTGATATTTTGAAATGCATTTTTTTCAAAATAATATGTGACCTTGGTCCAAAATGAAATAGCACTAAGAGGCTTATAATAAAATACAATGCTTTTCTGCCCTTTTCCGCCTCACTTTTCTTAGTTCCCCTCCTAAGAGGTAGCCATTTTAAAAGTTTTAGTTATCTCTTTAGTCACTAACCTGTTTTCTGATGTATTTTGATAAATTAATTTTAGAAATTATCAGTTGACTCCTTATTATGTTAGATTACATTTCAGTTATTTCAGATTTTCTTTTACTTACCATATATTGGGAACATTATTGTGCATTAATTATATTTTCTTTCTCAATTTTTTCTTGAAGTTAATAATTGTCTTGCCTTTTCATTTATTGATTTTTTTATCCCTATCACTTATTCATCCCACAGATACAATTGCCTCTCAGCACAATTTTCCCCATAGTCATTTCCATTCCTCCTGAGACTTCAATTTTTCTTTAAATAGGGCAGTTGCTTTCTATGCCTACTGCACAGCTATCATTCTGGATTTTTTCTTTGCTCTCATTCTTGGAATTCTTTGCCTTTTATTCTGGATGTGTTTGCTAGTTCTGGGATTTTATAACTTGCCCTTTTTCAGTTTACTCTGTGGAATTACTAGACCACATCCTCCAGTAAGTTCATATGATTGAAAAGATGATACAATGTTAAGAGGATTGCTAATGATATCCTTCAAAATCCCTGTCTCTTGAGTCAAACAGCTCCTTACTGGACTAGTTGTTCATTATGCCTGAGACTCAGTTGTCATCCTGAGATCATCCTTCAACATCACCCGGAGATTCATTTCACTTCTGTCCTGTTTTGGATCTTCTCATTTCTGTTTCTTCTGTCTTGAATTGGGCTCTCATTTTGATAGATATCTTCCAGTAGTTTTCAGAGAAGGGTGTTTCAGAGTTAAATGTTTTTGTGATCTTAAATGTACTAAAATGTTTTTATTCTACCCTCAAACTTGATTAGTAGTTTGACTAAGTATAGAGTTTTAGCTTGAAAATAATTTTTCTTCAGAATTTTTGTTTTGTCAATGAGATTTCCAAGTCAATCTGTTTGCTAAGAAGTCTAAAGCTAATCTTATTTCTTATCTTCTATATGTCATTGTCCCAAGAATTTTAAAATTAAACAATTACATGTTTTGGCTTGGGGTTATTTTCCATCCATTGTACAGTATAATTGATGAGACATTTCATCTAGGAAACTAATTTCCTCCTGATCTTAGAAATCTCCTTAAATTATTTCATTAATAATCTAACTCCCATTCCTTTTTTAGAATTTCTGTAATTCAGATGTTAGACCTCTGGTATGGTTTTCTAATTTCTTTATTTTTTTCTCTCCTACTTGCCATTTTAAAATATTTTTGCAGTATTTTCTTGAAGGTTTTCTTAACTTTGTTTTCAAGCCCTTATATTGAGATTTTTATTTTCTTATTAGGTTAGTATTTTCCTAGACTTGTCTCTTTTATTTAAAGAGCTCTCTTTTGGACTTATTTCTTAGATGCAGTAACTTCTTTTTTCATCTGATTATATTAATAATAGCTTTTCCCCCAAGTTTTCTTCTTGCTGCAGACTTTCCATTTTCTCCAAGTTACCTTTTTACTCTTTGCTTTTCTTTAATTTCTCTATGCCTTTTCAGAAACTTTCTTCATGTGTTTGTTCTTAATTTAATTTGGGAGACTACAGAGCTGAATGATGGCTCTGAGTAGGTTGGTAATTCTTGTCCACCTTGAGTTTTCATTCTAAAGTGAACTGGGAGCACTGATGGATGGGGAAAACTCAATGTCAGTGTGATTAGGTCTTTCCGGTTGGACTGGCCAGATTACCGCACTCTTTAAAATCCCCCATCCAAAAGAAAAAGATATAGATTGAAAAAGGTGAAGGATTAAGTGGGTGAAGAGGAGTACAGTTTTGCATCAGGATAGGCTAAGTTATGCTTCAATACCAAACAACTTCCCCAAATCTCAACAGCTTAACACAATGAAAGTTGATTTCTTTCTTATACTATATACCCTATATAGTTCAGCCTGGGGCCCTCCTCACAGCAGTCAGTCAAGGATCTAAACTTGTGAAGATTCCATCTTCACATATACTTCCGTGATCACTATAGTGGGAAAAGAAAATGTGTTAAACCGTGCCTCCAAAAACTTCAGCCCAGAATGGATATATGTCACTTCTCACATTTTATTAACCAAAGAAAATTACATGGCTACACATATTTAAAAAGAAATAGAATTGAAATTTTACCATATGTCCAAGAAGAGGAGAACCAAAATATTTGTAATTGGTTCTAATGACTATCATAGCATTTTAACAATCAACCAGAATTCAATATTTAGATGGTTATTTACTTTTGCTACCCATATTACCCATGCCCTCCATTTTGTTGGCAGCACCTCTCATATAATAACTCTGCTTTTTGTACTCATCAGAAAATAAAACTCCAGACTTATGTTAGGGTCAAGGGGATAGGCAGGTTACTCAGTGACTGGAGTGGGGAAATGTGATCTAACTGCTAGAGATTTAACTGCTTTACAGGGAGCTTTAACACAATCTTTTTTATTTGGCATGCTACCATCATTTCCAGAGGATCTAGGATTGACATTTCAGATGCCTCTATATGTCCCACCATCTAAACAGAATTGATTCTAGACCCACAGTCTAAACAGGATTGATTCTCAGCTCTTCCCATTTACACTACAACTGGTAGTTGATTTGTCAGGTCTACTAAATCATTCATCTGTTTTCCAACTTCTAAGAGTTTTCCCTGTTGTCTTCTATATTCTTCTCTTCATCCTTATTAAGTTTATGTTTCTGAAAATATCTGTTCACTTTTTCTTAGTGCATTTTTAGAGGGAGCCAAATGAAAGGTGCATGTCTCATACATCAGTTATACATAGAACCTAAAATATCCTTGGCTTTTTCAAAGAAATAACTTTTTGTTTAATTGGTCAAATATTATGTGATTTTATTCTGTATAATCAATTTGTGCTTTTATATTTTTAATTCATTCCTTTAATTTTCCTTATTTTAAAAAATTCTTGTTTTGATTTTGAGTCATTTACTTTGTCCCTTTTTTCTCAATAAACCTTGATTTCTAAAATATGCATGTAAGTCTTACATTTTTCTCTATTCACCTTTTTACTCTTACCTTAAATATCACTTTATTAAAGAAGCTTCTTATATCAGCTAGAATTATATTCTATATAACTTATAGATCTATGTTCTATATCAAATTAGCCTGAGGTTACAGACAAAGTCATAATAACAATGACTTAAACAAAATATAAAAGAAGGCTAATGGCTGAAATGCACTCCATGATATCTGGGACCCAGTCTCGTTCCATCATTGATTTGCTATCTTCAGGACATGGCCTTTACTTCATTGTCCAATATAGTTGCCTAATAACCAGTCATTACATCCCCATTCATGCCAACAAAAAGAGGAAGGAAAGGGTGTGCTTTCATTTTTTAAAAAGATTATTTCCGTAAGGTACTACTCCGTGGCACTTGTGCTTTTATCTCACAGTCTATGATTGAGTTACAAGATGACACCTGGCTTCAAGAGAAGTTGAAGAATATAATCTATAGCTCACATACCTACATAAGCAGCTAAAATCAGAAGTATATTAGTAATAAATAAGGGGAGAATGTATATTTGGGTTAAAGTAGCCATCTATATCATACCCACTTAGACCTGACCTATTGCCCCAACTGCCCACTAGGAACAGATAGGGTCAAAAAAGTTATCTGGTTCAGAGCAGTTATTAAAGGAACATATGACTGCCTCTCTCCTTGTTGGTGGTGTGGCTTGTATCCAAAAGAATTCTTGTTCACTGAATGCTAAGCCTAGGAAGCAATAGAGAAATTAATTCAAGTGCTAGACAAGGCCTTTTGAACAAATAATGTTTCCCCAGTGTGCTATATGGAATATGCCATTAATTCCTATTTCATTTTATAAATTTTTTAAAAATTCAGGATCTAGAAAGCATAAAACTCCGTTTTTCAGACTTCTTAGAATTATTATTCTGGATGTAAATTAGGTTTTACCAATGAGATTCCTTCATGTGAGTCTTAGAATACAGGCAAAGGTTGTCTTCCACTGTTCACCAATAAGGTCAGAAAGATATGAATGCTTGCAGCCAAGTCAGCATTCCTCTGTCTAGCCATCACCTTCATAGGGAACTGGAGACCACTGTGGCATCCAGACACTCTGTGCCGGTGTGTAACCATCAGTTTTGGAGGTGGGAGAGGGCACTGTGGGAGCAACAACTTTGGTAGTAGTAGTAGCATCAGCTTCCTGATTCCTGTGCTGCAGCTGTGGTCATATGCCTTCAAAACCATTTCAGTGCTGACTCTCTTACTTCCGCTTTTCCAGTTCTTCCAGTGATTTTATACAAGCATCTAAGTCCTTGTAGCTGATATGGTTTTTGGTTTTGGTTAGAGACACACAGAGTGGTTTTTGGTTTTTGTCCTGAACTGTGAATAATTCATCCAAACTCAAAATTTTATTCCTTCACTCAAATTATAAGTAATAGGAGCCTCTCAATTAGAGTTCGTAAAAGAAAAAAAAACTGTGAAACATAAAATCATCAAAGCTTTAAGGCACTAGTCCCTTAATCTGATACAACTTAGTTTAAGAATAGGGGAGAATAAAAAATTTCTGATGTACTCCTGAGAGACTAAGGATAAAAGTGTTTGATAAATTTGATGTATATCTTTTTTAGAAAGCAGAGCATGGTCTGAAGGTGAATAAAAATCTTTCTTCCTCCATGTGTAACACAGTAAGTCAAAATTAGTTTTAAAAATGTATTATTTGTAAAGAAATAAGAAAGGGCTCAACATCACATTATAAACGTTAAAAATGAAAGCTGGGTCACATATTTTAAATGACATATTATTAGGTGAACAAAGCAAGTATCAAATACTGCAAATAATAAATGGGTATTTTATAAAGATAAAGAAATAAAATATTTTGTTATGTTTAGGCTTACTAAGCCAGATAAAATAACAGACTGAAATTTTTTTATTACTTTATTCAACATTCATTCACCTATATTTATTTCAATACAGCCATGTGCTGCATAACGATGTTTGGTCAACCATGGATGGTATATACAATGGTGGTCCTGGAAGATCATAATGGAACTGAAAAGTTTTTGTTTCCTAGTGATGCCATACCTATAGTAATGTCATAGTGCAATGCATTATCTGTTCTATGTTTAGATACGCAAACACCATTGTGTTATAATTTTATCTAGTAGTCAGTACAGTAACATGATGTACAGGTTTGCAGCCTAGGAACAATAGGCTATACTGGGTATCCTAGGTGTGTATAGTAGGCTACATTATCTAGATTTGTGTAAGTACACTCTATGATGTTGGAACAATAATGAAATTGCCTGATGACACAGTTTTCAGAATGTATTTCTGCTATTAAGCAATGAATGGCTGTGTATATTTTTCTAAGCCCATAAGATAAAGAGCCCTCTCTGAGAAGAGAGTACTGTCTAGTGGAGAGGGGGAGATTATTGATTTGTCTGAGCAGAGTACTCAGTTGATGAAATATTGGATTCAATGTATGCAAAGGAAAAATAGCCTAATTAATACATAATTGAAATGGTGGAAAAACTGAATCTTCAGGTTGAATAAACATTAGACAGACCTTGTCATTTCTGAAAATGATACTATTGATAATTCATATGACCCTCCTAAGGAAAACAAACTATAATGGACAAAACTTAAGAAAAAACTTCAAAACTAATGAAGAGCCAAAAACATAGTAGAAAATGGCAGAAAAAGCCCAATTTCTTATGGAAGCCTGTAATAGAGGGGTAAACAGAGTATCAGAACAACACTTCTCATGCTCTCAGGGAATTTAAGAATATTTGTACTCAGGCTTTGATGTGAAGCTATGTGGGATTAAAGAAATATAAATCAAGGCTCAGGTGTAACCACAGTTGCAGCGTATTATAGAAGTATCCTCTTCATGTTAAGGGACCCCTCAGGGATACATCCATAATGTAAATACAGTGTAAACACCAGCAATCTAAACCTGCCCTCAGCCTCCAACTCCAGGGAATTACATAGAAATCTGCCTGATGTTAAGCAGAGCAGAAGACAAAGAAAAAAAAAAACATGCCTGGGAAGTTGTATCTACATATTGGGTGTGTGTGTATTGAGATGGGGTCTTACTATACTGCCTAGGTGGGTACAGAACTCCTGAGCTCAAGTGATCTTCCCACCTCAGCCTCCTGAGTAGCTGGGACTACAGGTGCGCACCACTGCACCTGGCCCTCTTGTGTATTTGTATTTTGAATATATATAGGTTGAGATGCAAGGAGCCTCAAGCCATTTAATTAATTTGTGATGGTCCACTATTGATAGTGTTTCCAATATCCTGGTTGAAACAAATGAAAATCTATTTTGAAAGATGGAACATGTGCAACCTAGGCCTTGTAGATACCCCACGAATAAATTTTCAAGGGCAATCAACCATGCACGTCCTACAAAGAAACAAAGACATCGTGAATGGGAAGGAGCAGAAACAAAATAGAGTAGGCATAGGCCCACACAAACTTCAGATATTAGAACTATAAGGCAGATTTTAAAACAAAATATACTTACCATATATAAATAAATGATATACTTGAAAATATCTGCATGAGCAGATTGAAAAGGCACACGGAGTTCCAGGGAAAAGTAATGTGTAATTACCATAATCAAGACACAATCTGATAAAGATAATGAATTTCAAGGATAGAAAACAAGTTACCTACAGGTGAAGCAAACAGGCTTCAGAATTTCCCTGAGCAACATTTCATACGAAAACAGAATGGAAATGTCTACAAGATTCTGAGGGAAATAAATTATGGCTCAACTATTTTATACGTAGCCAAGCTGTTGCTCAAGTACAAAGACAACAATGCAGCAAACAGGAAAGAATTCATTAAACCTTGTGCTAGTACTGATGAATTCTTACTGAAAAAAATACTACTTAAGGATAAAAATCAAGTGACTTATAGATGACTGTAGAAACTATGATAGAAGAATTAATGTTATATTTGATGTCAACAAATCTTTGAGGAAAAGAAAATCCACTAAAAATTTTATACCCTGCTAAATTGTATTTCTCAAGCATGTGAAAAAATACAGCACCTATGAACTCTTATCTAAAGACTGACATCTGATGAAATCAAGCAAATCAAGCGATAAAACAATATAAATGATTCAGGTACAGGAAAATTAGCACAATATGACTGACAGTAAGGACTGCATTTTACTCCAGTTTGAGCACACTAGTTTTTCTCAATTTTTTCCTGAAACTTTATGTAAATGATAGAGGGCAAGGGTTTAAAATAAACAAAGTTATAAAGACAAAAATAATGGGAAGAGAGTAAACCGTAGGGGAGAGAAGTCACAAAAATTTTGGAAGATGCGAAGCACACAGACAATTGGTAACTGACAGTTTTATTTTTGCTCTCAAATGAAAAGAAGGAAAGTTAGTATGAAAATCAAATCCAGCCAAAGTAATAATCCAGAATGAGGACCCAGGGAGAGGCTAAAAACAACACTGGCTGAAAATATATATAAGGAGTATTTAGATCTGAGAATTCCTTTCCTAGTCAGTGAAGCAAGGCACTTTCCCTTTTCTCATCATGGCAGAAAATTGGAGGTGTAATATCCATAGTGGTTTAATAGGAAGGGCTCTGGACTAAAGGACAACAGCACAACTTAGGCAGGACTGAGATCTTAGTGAGAAAGTGGGTTAAAAAAAATTAAGACACTTTCTCTCAAACCAAGGAGCTTACAAAGTAGTAGGTGTCAAGTTTATAGTAACTTCCATCCTACCCATCCTTACTGAATTCCTCTCTGAAGAACAATGTAAGCCCAAGAGAGACGACTTACAGATATTGACATTTTTTCTCCAAATAAAATGTTTCCTGTTTTGTTACCCTAAGGTGAGGTCCACCACTCAGTCAGTCTCACCCAAACATACAATGTTTATCAGCTTTTAAGTGCCTTATTTTGTCAAAGGAAAACATAGCCTTGACACGGTGGCTCACGCCTGTAATCCCAGCACTTTGGAAGGCTGAGATGGGTGGATCACCTGAGGTCAGGAGTTTGAGACCAGCCTGGCCAATATGGTGAAACCCCATCTCTAATAAAAATACAAAAAAACCAGCCGGGCGTGGTGGCAGGCGCCTGTAATCCCAGCTACTCAGGAGGCTGAGGCAGGAGAATCACTTAAACCCAAGAGGCGGAGGTTGCAGTGAGCTGAGATTGCACCACTGCACTCCAGTCTGGGCTACAGAGCAAGACTCTGTCTCAAAAAAAAGAAAACAATACATGATTGGGCTAATCAAAATTTTAAAAAATCTTTTTTACTTCAAAGGACACTACCAATAAAGTGAAAACACAATTCAGAGAATGGCAGAAAGAATTTGTAAATCATGTATCTGATAAGAGTCTAGTATCCAGAATATATAAAGAACTACTAACATTCCACAATGAAAATATTTTAAAAATTAGGTTAGATAACTGGCAAAGAATTTGAGTATACATTTCTTTAAAGAAGATATTCAAATGAACAATAAACATATGAAGAGAAATATAACATCATTAGTCATCTAGGAAATGCAATTCAAACCACAATCGGATACTACTTCACACCTTCTAAGATGGCTATAATAACAAAAAAATAAGTGTTGGTGAGGATGTAGAGAAATTGGAACCCTCATACACTGTTAAGAGGAAAGTAAAATGGTATAGCCACTTTGGAAAGCAGTTTGATAATTCCTCCAAAAGTTTTATATAGAGTCAGTATGTGACCCAGTAATTCCAATCCTAGGTATACACCCAAGAGAAATGAAAACATGTTCACACAAAAACCCATACATGAATGTTCCTAGCAGCATTATTCATAATAGCCAAATTGTGAAAATAAACCCAAATGCCCACCAACTGATGAACAAACAAAATGTGGTACATTCATACAATGGGATATTTTTTAGCCATAGAAAAGAACGAAGTGTTGATGCATGCTACAACATGAATGAACCTTGAAAACATTATGTTAAGTGAAAGAAGCCAGACATAGTCTATGATTCAATTCACATGAAATGTCTAGAATAGGCAAATCCAAAGAAACATAAAGTTGATTAGTGGTTTCCAGGGGCTGGAAGGAGGAGGGAATGGGGAATGACTGCTTATGCATAACAGGTTTCTTTTTTGTGCTGATGAAAATGTGAAACATGTTCTGGAATTAGATAGTGGTAATAACTGTACAGCCCTTGGAATATACTAAAAACCACCAAACTCAATTTTTTAAAAAGTGAATATTATGGTATGTGAATTATATCTCACCAAAGAATTTTAAAACTGCAAGGTTACTATATAAATAAATATGCAGAGACCAAGAAAAAGCTTTTTGAAAGTAAAACGATGATAGCAAAAGCTCAAAATTCAGCCATGGAGGAAATTTACCGGAATCCAGGAAAATAAAGACAGAAGATAGAACAAGGATAAGAAAAATTAAATATCAAACCAAGTTACTATACAACTAACAGAAATTGCAGAATAAAAAACCAAAAACCATTTAGTAGAGGAAATAATTTTTTAATTAAAAAAAACCCTAACAAGCCTGTTCTAGTCTGAAGAACATGTCTCAAGATTGGCAAGTCTCACTGAGTAACTAGTGCAATAAAAGACCAAAATTCTTACACTATGACACAATGATGACATTCTAGAACACTGGAGATACGTACAAGAACCTTAATGTATCTGGAGTAGGGTTTCTCAGCCTCAGCACTGTTGGCAGCTGTGACCGTCAAAAATGTTTGCAGACATTGCCGAATGTTTGATAATTGCCAGACATTTACCAAAGATGGCAAAATTGCCATTGGTTGAGAATCAGGGATCTAGAAGGAAAATAAAGTTTCTCAGAAAAGAGTGGGTAATCAGAATGTTGATGATCATCTCAACTTTGGTGATTAGAAGACAGCAGAGGAATGTCTTTAAAATACTAGCAGCAAATAATTCCTAACCTATAATTCCACACCCAACAAAATCTTCAAATAGACATTTGAGTTTCTGACATCTGAAATTTTTTATATTCAAGCAATCAAAAGATTTATTACCAAATATTCTTCTGACAGTTAAGGGAGAAAACCAAACAAGAGGAAGATGTAACATCCAGAAGAGGAAATCAAATGGAAGAGGAAGATAAATTCCCAAGTTAGTGGGAAAAGCAAACTGCCAGCTGTGCAGTAGGTCTAGAGAGCAAACAATGTACAATGGAACAAGACTCTGAATAGCTCCAGGATGGCTCCAGGAGAAAAGAATAGAACCAATAGATTTCTTTATGAGTTTAACTTAAGCTTCAGACATTACAAAATTTGTGGATAATTTTTAAAAATGTACATAGAAAAGTAGTTGGAAAAGAAGGCAATTATGACCTTAAAGGTAAAAAATAGGCTTTTTGCTTTTACTCTTAAGGCTTAGGTGTAAGTAACATTTTTATGGTGAAAATTATGTAAACATTATCTAAACAGAATTTTGATATTGCAAGGTAGAGGAAATGTGCAAGTTGTGTGTGTGTCTGTGTGTGTACCCCTTAAAAACTGGATATCTAAAACTGGGATTTGAGAAAAAGCACTTTATAAGCATATGTGATTTTAAAAGTAGGGAAGTAAATATGGGAAAACACATAAGAGCATCAAAAGTGGTTACCCTGGGCAGTCAGACTTGAATAAAATTGGGGAAAAAAAGTAGCATTATATGACTTTTAAATTAAAATTTAAAAATTTTGAAATGCTGGCCAGGTGTGGTGGCTCACACCTGTAATTCCAGCACTTTGGGAGGCCAAGGTGGGTGAATCACCTGAGGTCAGGAGTTCGAGATCAGCCTGACCAACATGGTGAAACCCCATCTCTACCAAAAATACAAAATCAGCCAGGCACGGTGACGCCCGCCTGTCATCCCAGGTACTTGGGAGGCTGAGGCAGGAGAATCGCTTGAACTCGGGAGGTGGAGGCTGCAATGAGCCAAGATCGTGCCACTATACTCCAGCCTGGGCAATAAGAGTGAAACTCTGTCTAAAAAAAAAAAATGAAATGCCTAAACAATTATGGCAAGTATTCTTTCAAAATACATTGTAAATGTTGTAAGTATTGATAAGGTAATATATATTTAATTCTAAAAGGATAAGTAAGGTTAAGAAAGAAGAGAAAGGGTATAAAATGTTTATTTGCTCATTTTTAAGCAGGTGGTTAAGTAATGCTAATGTCTTAATATGCATCTAATCTTGCTTTTTAACCTTTACAGGGACTACTTATCAAAGCTTAAGCAAGTTCTATAGTTTCACACTTCATTTTATTGTATTCAATATGATCATTTTAATCAGAAGCTATCAGTTTATTATAGATCCATTTTATAAAATTATTTTCATCTATTTATTCTTATATGCATCCATTGAAATATTTTAGAATGATGTTGACTTAATGAAATTAGTTCTGCTGGTGGAATAATGATGCTAATTTGCTTTCTTTTGTACTTACTCTATGTTTGAATCATGTTTGTTTGTTTGTTTGTTTGTTTGTTTATTTTTGAGATGGAATCTCTCTCTGTCACCCAAGCTGGACTGCAGTGGCATGATCTCAGCTCACTGCAATCTTCGCCTCCCAGGCACAAGGAATTCTCCTGCCTCAGCCTCCCAAGTAACTAGGATTACAGGCGCTCACCACCATGACCAGCTAATTTTTGTATTTTTAGTGGAAATGGGCGCCAGGCTGGTCTCGAACTCCTGACCTCAGGTGATCCACCCACCTCGGCCTCCCAAAGTGCTAGGATTACAGGTGTGAGCCACTGCACTCCGGCTGCTATATATTATTTTAAAAGAAGGAGAATCATTATTTACATACCAAAGCCATTTATTATTTTTAAAAAAAGCAATCACAAGTCAACCAACCTTTTTTCTATTATTCTTTCATTAATAGGAGTTGAATCCTTTAGAGTAACAACCGATGGTCTATACATATCAATTTTGAAAGAAAAAATTCAAGAGAGAAAACATCACCTAGGTAAAATATTGGTTCATTTGAGGGAAGAGTAGTGTTTTTGAAACAACACAACAGAAATTGCAACAATTTACAAGATTACTAAAATTTTTGCATAAATGAGAAGTATTTTTTAAACTAAAAGCTGTGATTTACAATAGACTTAGAGTCATGCTGATGATAATCAGAAAGTTAGAAACACCATTCTCTTAATCATAACGTATCAATGAACAAGTTCAAATATTGGGAACCTGAAAACACCTGTGAGTTCCAAAATCTGACCAAACAAAAACAACAACCCTAGGAAACACCATTTATCTGCTATTATGTGCACATGCTATAACTAACGTAGCTGACAACCACCACAACAAAAATTAGAGGGAATGGAAAATAGTCCAGCAGGTTGAAATAGCTATAAATATAACAGCCATTACTAATGTGTGAATATGTGACTCTGTGTGAATGAGAGAATTGGGAACTTACAGATGAATAGTGAATTCTATGATTTATCACAACCTGTTGTCAGATTCCTAATTGAACCCAAAATCATTCCTGGAGTTGGAGTTTGCCTCGCTGTCCCTGCCAGTCCCTTCAGCCAAGAAGTTGGGAAGTATCGGTTTAAGAAACTTGAACTGGCTCTCAGAACTTTCTGCCAGGTAAACTTCATACTGATAATTCTGGGACAGGGTCCCGGTGCCGCTCACGTCCACCAGATGTCCTGGAAAGGGGCCCTCGGGCACCAAGTAGCGACCTACCGAGGCCGCCCTGCTCCTCCTGCACAGCCGCACCGCCACGAACAGGAGCACCGACAAGAGGAACAGCGACGACACCGAAGCCAACGCCACCACCAGGTAGACGGTGAG
>NW_012114966.1:687778-701429 GCF_000951035.1 Colobus angolensis palliatus | reverse complement strand
CAGCCCGGGCTCCGTGGCCTTTAGCAGCTGGTAGGACAGCCAGGCGTTCTGGCCCGAGTCGCCGTCCACTGCCACCACCTTGGTCACCAGATAGCCCGGCTCGGCCGCCCGGGGCACCAGCTCGATGCAGGGCGCGGAGCCATTCTGCAGCGGGTACAGCACGAAGGGCGAGTTGTCGTTGGTGTCCAGCACCAGCACGCGCACCAGCGCCTCGCTGCTCAGCGCCGGGAAGCCGCGGTCTGCGGCGCCCACGCGGAACTCGAACGCCTGCAGGGCCTCGTAGTCCAGCGATCGGAGGGCGAACAGTTGGCCGTTGTCTGTGTTGATGGAGACCAGGGAGGCGAGGGGCAGGTGCGGGTCCTGGGGTGGCAGCAACGAGTAGGTGACCTGGGCATTGGTGCCTGAGTCTCTGTCTGTGGCGCTGACGCTGCCGATGTGCAGGGCGGGGCTGTTGTTCTCGCGGACGAACAGGTTATAGGAGGTTTGGGTGAAGGCGGGGGCGTTGTCATTGACGTCGGAGACCCGCACGGTTATGTTGTACTCGGTTTTCAGCCTGGGTGTCCCCAAGTCTGTGACAGTAATGGTGATGTTGTACTCGGCCCACCTCTCTCTGTCTAGCGCTCCTTCTGTTAACACGGTGTAGAAATTTTCTAAGGTAGGCTTTATAAGGAAAGGGAGGTGGTCTTGGATGGAACACATCATTTTTCCATTGTTCCCAGAGTCTGGATCCGAAATTCCGAAAACAGCGACCACTGTTTCTGGGGAGTTTTCTGGGATATCACTGATGAGTAAGGACACGGTAAGTTCCGGTGCGTTGTCGTTTATATCCATCACTTCTATGGCTACGGTGCATTTTCCTGAAAGACCCCCACCGTCTGAGGCCTCAACTTCCATATGATAAGATTGAATTTCCTCAAAATCCAACGCCTTTTTTAGTCTAATTTCTCCTGTGATTGAGTTTATTTCAAAGGCCTGAATGATTTGATTTGAGTATTGAAAAAATGAGTAGGAGAGCTCCCCATGGGTCCCAGCATCTAAATCCCTGGCAGAGACAGTGATGATGAGGGAACCTACAGGGGTGTTTTCTGGGACCTGCACCTCGTAGAGCCGCTGAGTAAATTCAGGGACGTTGTCATTGATATCTACAATCACTATGAGAACATGGGAAGTCCCAATTCTGGGCGGTGACCCACCATCCAGCGCTGTGAGGGTTAACCTGAGCTGCGGCTGCTCCTCGCGGTCCAGTGCTTGATCCAGCACGAGCTCTGGGTATTTCTTGCCGTCGCTGTGATTGCGAGTGAAAAGGTGGAAATAGGAGTTGGTGCTAATTGTGTAGTTCTGAACTGTGTTGCTACCTACGTCCAAATCTTGAGCTATTTTCAGAGGAAATGAAGTCCCTGGATGGCTGCCTTCAGAGATTTTCAGGAGGATTTCATTTTCCAAGAATTCTGGGGCATGGTCATTTACATCTTGGAGCTGTAGTTCACCTTGAATAAACTGCACCGGATTTTTCAGTAACATCTGGAAATGCAGTATACATGGATCTATGTCACTGCACAACTCCTCCCGGTCCAATTTTTCTTTTAGGAGCAAATTCCCACTCTTCCGTTCGAGCTGCAAATACTGTTTGTTCCCTTTGGAAAGAATCCGGGCGCCCCTTGCGGCCAGTTCCCCTACACCCAGCCCCAGATCTTTTGCTAAGTTGGCCACAAAAGAGCCGCTGTCCCTCTCTTCTAGAACTGAATACTTAATGGTAGCGCTGCCCGCCTCCCACAGTAGTAATAAGAAAATAATGGTGGTCACTTGCCTTTTCTCTGGTGCTTTGGGGAGCGGCGTCTCCATCATTCCTCAGGGTCCAAAAGATGCAGTATTAATCACAAAACAATTGCTTTACAGCCAACTCAGCTATCTTGATTTAAATATCTTGAGTTAGTTCTTTTTAACATGGACCGACATGGGATGGCTGCCTCTCTGAAACCTTCTATCCCCAGTGGTGAAAAAGTGTTTCCTTTTCGAGTTGCCAGAAAACCCGCACAGCTTTTAAGGAGACACTGATGCTGCAGTTTTTCACTCTTAGCCTGCAGCGCCACCAAGCGTTCTGCTTTACAACTTCAGATAATTTTCATTTCAAAGCACACTGTATACTGTGATAGCTAAAACATAAAGCAGGCCTTTTAGGTCATAGTTTGTTATATACTCCCTTTCCCCCTGCCTACTATGTGGCCTTGTTCAGGTAGCTAAGAATGGTTGTTACAGCAAAAGTAATGTCTATATCTATATTCATCTTCCTTATAAAGGTGCAAGTTCAGCACACAAAACTCTGCTCCAGGCAAATTCATTTATTAACAAGTATTTACCTGTATGGACATTCATGTAGCTTCTTGGGATAATACAGTAAATGAAACATAAAAATTCTTGCTCTTGGAGAATTTCCATTCTATTACAAAAATGCTAATTTGTTCTATTTTACTGGAAGAAATCATGAACTTTCAAAATCTAGTTTCACTCTGAAATTGTGATGTGCCTGTAACTCCTGAAAGAAAATAAAAATATTGTTTCTTGTTAGTCTCTGGTCTACATAACCATTGGGATTTTTTTTTCTTTTTTTTTTTTTTTTTTTTTTTTTTTTTTTTTTTTTTGAGACATGGTCTCACTTTGTTGCCCAGGCTGAAGTGCAGTGGCCTCAATCTTGGCCCACTGCAACCTCTATCTCCTAGGTTCAAGCGATTCTCCTGACTCATCCTTCTGAGAAGCTGGGACTACAGGTGCGTGATAGCACACTAGGCTAATTTTTGTAGTTTTAATAGACAAGACATTTCACCATATTGGCCAGGCTGGTCTCAAACTCCTGGCCTCAAGTGATTCGCCTGCCTCAGCCTCCCAAAGTGCTGGGATTACAGGCATGAGCTACCATACCTGGCCACCATTTAGGATTTTTTTCCTTTATAAATTTATTATGTGCAATGCCCAGTGAAATTTAGAGAAAAAGGTGGTTTGTCTTACTAAAAATCAATATAGGCCAGGTGTGTTGGTTCACACGTGTAACCCCAACACTTTGGGAGGCTGAGGTGGATGGATCACTGGGGGCCAGGAGTTCTACACCAGCTTGGCCAATATGGTGAAACCTCGTTTCTACTAAAAATATGAGAATTAGTCAGGTATGGTGGCACACACCTGTAGTCCCAGCTACTCGGGCAGCTGAGTCAGAAGAATCACTTGAACCTGGCAGGTGGAGGTTGCAGTGAGCTGAGATCATGCCACTGCACTTCAGCCTGGGTAACAGAGCAAGACTCGTCTCAAAAAAAAATTAAAAAATCAATATAAGCTCAGAATCTAGGCAATGTCTTTTCTACAAATGTAAAGAAGACAACAAAGTTGACAAAGTCAAAAATACACTTTCTGGGGAAGGGTATTGACCTGTCTGCATTGGACAGGATACCACCCCAGTGTACATTCTCTAGGATTAAGGGATGGGGATATTGAAAAACACTACTGCTTCAACTAAAAGCCAAGTGACTGGAGTGAGGACAACGGAAGAAGGAATCTCACCAAGGAAGAATGCTATTCTAAGGAGAAGAGGGTATATATCTGAGAACACAAAACAGTAAATGTTCTCCACACTCATTTAATCAGTTGGTAATCATCCATGACAGTCAGTTCACTTATCTGGACACAAAACACAGTCAAATGTAACTTAGTTCAGCCCAGTTCCACTTCAATTAAGGATAAAAATAAAATAGTTGGCCAGGTGTGGTGGCTCATGCCTGTAATCTCAGCACTTTGGGAGGCTGAGGCGGGTGGATCATGAGGTCAGGAGTTTGACACCAGCCTGGTCAAGATGGTAAAACCCCATCTCTACTAAAAATATAAAAATTAGCTAGGTGTGGTGACATGCACCTGTAATCCTAGCTACTAAGGAGGCTGGGGCAGGAGAATCACTTGAACCTGGGAGGCTGAGGTTGCAGTGAGCCAAGATCGTGCCACTGCATTCCAACATGGGCAACAAGAGCAAAACTCCGTCTCAAAATAAAATAAAATAGTCACTGAATGGTCATTTTAATATACATTGCTTACCTTTGATGGAAAGTTGAAAGAGGGATTTTTAAATGAAATATCACAAATACAACTGACACAAATAAGATTAAATATGGGCTAAACTGTGAAAGTAAATGGTTTTATGGTTAATACAGGCAAATGATGCTTACACAACACTAGAAGGGAAAATCTGATGTTACCAAATAACCTGTCACTAATACGTTACTTAGATTTTGGTAGATACCAAATATCTTGAGAAAGTGAGAGGAGGAGCTTGGCAAATATAATTTGAAAGCCTTTCAACTTTCAAATCGTTAAACAAAGACAAAAAGGTAAACTGTGCTGTTAAGAATTTTATTTTCTGTAGTGGTATGTAGGGTGAGTAGAAGAGTCAAGAGTGTTTTCTGTTTTGAAGGAAAGCAATAGTGATTTGACTAAGAAGTGATATTTCATACTTTCACTCATTGGCAAGGATATTTTATTGTACAGAGGATATTAGCATTTTGCTGTAGATACAATAGTTTTTTTAAAAATCAGTACTAGAATGTTAGTAATGTTCAGCAAATATTTATTAAGCATTTATAATTGGTCGACTTTTTTTTTTTTTAAAGACCATCATGTTCTTACATGAGGCTCACAAACTAATGTGTTGACATTTCAGTAAAGTCTATAGTCACAAAAATTTTGGATTGACTATTATGGGATACTAAAATATACATAAGTATGAATGGCTACTTTAGTGTTTAGTCACCATTAGTTCTTATTTTTAGTGTTACACACTGTAGGAGTTACTGCAAAATGAGACACTGGAGGATTAAATAACATTAAATACTCACATTTTAAAAACATCCTACATAGCAGTAGTGAAACAACTCTTACCAATAGCTAGAAATACAATCTTACTTAAGGATTTACAATACTTTTTTTGGGTGGGGGAAGAATAGATAATTTAATTTCAAAAGTTTAAAAGTATGCAAATAAAAATTTACTTTGTGTTCATATTGTCAAGTACCCTCAAGTGAAGTAATAAACTCCTAAGCATGAACAGGAAATACTAAGACACCCAGTATCTTACTTTATATAAAATTTCAACCTAAAGAATAGAGGTAAAATAAAAAAGAAACAGAACATGTAACTTTAAGTTAAAATAGATCTCCAAACATAAGTAAGATTTAGTAAAATGATCCCACATTTAACTAAATGGGAAGCTATTCGGAAAGGTGGGGGTTTCTTCCATTTCTCTCTCAGTGCCCTGAGGAGGGAAGTTGGGGATAGTCGGCTTCAGGAACTTGAACTCATTTGTTCCTGAGCCTCCCATCAGACACACCTCGTACTGGTAGCTCTGGGACAGGGTCCTGCTGCCGCTCACGTCCACCAGATGCCCTGGAAAGGGGCCCTCGGGCACCGAGCAGCGACCCACCGAGGCCGCCCTGCTCCTCCTGCACAGCCGCACCGCCACGAACAGGAGCACCGACAAGAGGAACAGCGACGACACCGAGGCCAACGCCACCACCAGGTAGACGGTGAGCGAGTCGGCCTGGGCCTGGGCCGGGGCCGCCTCCGGGAGCGGTAGGTAGGGCTGGGAGAAGCCGTCCACCAGGAGCACGTGTAGCGTGGCGGTGGCCGAGCGCGGAGGCTCGCCATTGTCCTTGACCAGCACCACCAGCCTGTGCTTGGCCGCGTCGCGCTCGCTCAGCAGCCTGGAGGTGCGCACCTCGCCATTGTGCGCCCACACACCGAACAGCCCGGGCTCCGTGACCTTGAGCAGCTGGTAGGACAGCCAGGCGTTCTGGCCCGAGTCGCCGTCCACTGCCACCACCTTGGTCACCAGGTAGCCCGGCTCGGCCGCCCGGGGCACCAGCTCGGTGCAGGGCGCGGAGCCGTTCTGCAGCGGGTACAGCACGAAGGGCGAGTTGTCGTTGGCGTCCAGCACCAGCACGCGCACCAGCGCCTCGCTGCTCAGCGCCGGGGACCCGCGGTCTGTGGCGCCCACGCGGAACTCGAAGGCCTGCAGGGCCTCGTAGTCCAGCGACCTGAGGGCGAACAGGTGGCCATTGTCCGCGTTGATGGAGACCAAGGAGGCGAGGGGCAGGTGCGGGTCCTGGGGCGGCAGTAGCGAGTAGGTGACCCGGGCGTTGGTGCCTGAGTCTCTATCTGTGGCGCTGACACTGCCGATGTGCAGGGCGGGGCTGTTGTTCTCGCGGACAAACAGGGTATAGGAGGTTTGGGTGAAGGTGGGGGCGTTGTCATTGACGTCGGAGACCTGCACGGTTATGCTCTGCTGGGTTTTCATCCTGGGTGTCCCCAAATCAGTGACGGTGATGGTGATGTTGTACTCGGCTCTGCTCTCTCTGTCCAGTGCCCCTTCTGTTAACAGGGTGTAGAAATTCTCCGCGGAAGGTCTTAGTAGAAAAGGGAGATTGTTTTCTATTGAACAAATAACCTGTTGGTTACGCCCAGAGTCTGCATCTGAAACACTGAAAACTGCCACGATGATCTCTGGCAAGTTTTCTGGGATGGGGCTGATGAAGAACGACATGGTGAGTTCAGGGGCGTTGTCATTCACGTCCAGGACCTTGACGACTAAAGAGCATTTTCCTGATAGGCCCCCACCATCTGTAGCCTCAACATCCACGTCATAAGACTGAACTTCCTCAAAATCCAAAGCCTTTCTCAACCGAATTTCTCCTGTGATTGCGTTTATTTCGAACGGTTGGTTGATGTCATCGACTTGAAACAGGGCGTAAGATACCTTCCCAAACGATCCTGCATCTAAATCTCTGGCTGAGACGGTAATAACCAGAGAGCCGAGGGGATTGTTTTCAGGGATTTGAGCCTCATAGAGCTCCTGAGCAAACTCGGGGATGTTGTCATTGATGTCCAAAACCTGAATGTGAATCTCGGAGGTCCCTGACCGGGGCGGAGACCCACCATCCAGCGCGGTGAGTATTAGCATGAGTCGGGGCTGCTCCTCGCGGTCCAACGGTTTGTCCAGCACCAGCTCCGGGAACTTCCTGCCTTCGCTGCGATTGCGGGTGAGAACGTGGAAGTGAGGGTTGGAGCTGATTGTGTAGCTCTGAAGGCCGTTGCTGCCAGTGTCTAAATCGTGTGCCATTTTCAAAGGAAATATCTTTCCTGGCATAGTAATTTCTGATATTTTCAAGAGCATTTCTCTGGCAGGGAATTCCGGGGAGTGGTCATTTATATCTCTGACTCGCAAGAAAGCCTGAAAAAACTGCAAGGGATTTTCCAGTAACACTTGGAAAGGTAGCAAACACGGCTCAGTGGAGCCACACAGTTCCTCCCGGTCCAGTTTTTCATTTAGCAGTAAATCATAGGTCTGTGGATCAAGCTGCAAATGTTGTCTGTTCCCTTTGAAAACAACCCGAGCGCCCCGTGCAGCCAGCTCCCCCACCTTCAGTCCCAGGTCCTTTGTCAAGTTGGCCACAAACGTGCCACTTTCTGTCTCCTCCAATACGGAATACTGAATCGATTCAGAACCTACCTCTCCCCAAAGCATCAATAAAATGAAGAACGCCACTTGCCTTTTCTTGTTCTGTACTTTAGTTTGCATCATGTCTATTGTCTGATTACAGAAGAAAAATCCTTTTCAGCTCCCAATCACCACATCCACCGTCGACCCTCTCAGATGTCTTTGCAGAGATTTTTAAATTCGTTCTTACAACTTGTCTGGCGACGACTGCCTTCCCGGACACATCTATCTCAGCTTTAGCTGTAAATGTGGTCTGTATTTTCACCTGGCTTCTGGGTGAAACAGAGTCCACCGAGTCTGCAGAGCTTTCATTCACTCTCTTAGCTTGTACCGCCACCTCGCGTTCAAACTAATAACTTCATGAAATGTTTCAGGTCAATAGCATTTCCGAAATCTGAGCATTATAAAGACTTTTAAGTCGAGTCAGTGTTTCTCAGACTGAGTGCGTGGACCACATGCATAAATAATTGCTTGCGAGCTTTGGTTTCTTTGTGTGTACGTTTTTGCTTTTAAGCCAATTCCTGGGTTCACTCCCCTCTAGAACTTGAATCAAATTCCCTGGTGGTGCTAATTAAGGAGAAAGATTGAAGTGCAGATTCTACACTTCAATCTTTCTCCTTTGATTCTTCAGCAGTGCAATTTATCTCTGATGAGCCATTTAATCCATGAGTCCAAGAGGTACACTATTTAATTGTCCCAACAAACAATGCAAAACAATGAAGTTTGTTAGCAACAATAATGGTAAAATAAACAATAAATTATCTAAATTATACACTCATAAATGGCATGAACAAAAAACTTACTTTGTTATATAGTTACGCCTGCACAGTAAAAAGAACAATTAGGCTATTAGGAGGGCAACTGAGGAAAAGAAGTATTTATGATACACGTATATAAGTAAATTAAAGTATTTAAAAGAGGGACTAGAAGCAATCAAGTATTTGTCATAAGCATTTTAGGATTCTACCCCATTTTTGCATGGATAGAATTAGGCATTGTTTTAAGAGCTTGTGCATTTTATTTTAACTTTTTTGATCAAATTCCCCTCTTACGTTATTTAATCAAGTTCCAAATATATTACCCTGTTGTACAAACATGACGTAGTGCAGAAAACAAACATTCAAGAATTACCTTCACCATCTTCTCACAGCAAAAAGAACACCAAGTCCTATAAATACAGGCAAAATTAAGGTACTGTAAAAAAGGTGAATTACATTTGAGTGAATGCCATGGAATTCAATGATGGAATATTATGGCTATATCCACTCCCATCTCACTAGTTTCTGCTCAGATACATTGGAACATGTATCTCTAAACAAGCTGAAAATGTGTGAAATAGATTAGTGCACATAGAAGAGGCAAAATATGCCAAACAATTCAATTCATTTCAGATTGATTTCATATTTATTGAGAGGTGAAATCAATTGAGCTCAAACAAAGTTCACTTCCGGTAAGAGCCAAGGTGATAAAAGATTAAAAATCAGGATATTTTCAAATACATAAACTCTAGGTAAAATAAATGAGGCTAAATAAAATCTGAACTCTAAATAGCTGAGATGATCTTATAGTTCAAAATCACCTCTATGTAGCCAGAAAAACAAAAGATTATGAATGTGACCAGCTTCCAGGGTTCACCTGATAGATGCTACTGAGAATACACTGTTTCTTGAGGATGTGAGTAACAAAATGAACCTATGAAGTAAAACCAACAATAATAAACATCTTGGAAGGGTGTCACTTCTTTGCTGAAACAAGGCCATTATTTCCTGCTCAATCTTAAGTGCTTTCTTCTTTCAGTGAGCATTCTGAGTTCTGATTCCAGCTAAACGGCATCCATGAAGTCTTTTATTCACTCTCTTTCTCTGAAGCACCGCCAGGCATCCTCGAATATAGGTTGTTGAATTATTTTTTACTTCAAAGCAAATTTATCAGCGGTACAGTATTTGTCAAACTCCATTTAGATCCTTGAAAAGTCTTTGATAACATTGGTAGTTATATGGAAAGAGGATAATATCTCAAAATACCCAAAAAGATATCAGTCGGGTCTATCAAGATATTGCCTTTTTATAGAAAATGGATTACATTAGATTGTTTCAGGAGAATGTTTCTCTGTTTTGCCCTCTTTTGCTTTGATTTGGTTAGCTAGAGTAGACTGAATTAACTTTGCATTCATAAACATGTTCTCACAAGGACTCATTAACTTAAAATTTTTATTATGGAAAAATTCCAACATATACAAAGTAAACAGAATAAGCCTCCATACACCATCAGTTTCACAACATTCTGTTGTCTCGTTTTGTCTATACCTTTCTCTCCATTCTCTGCTTCCTGTTCAATGATTACTTTTGTATAGTTCTTTTCTTAAGGCAATGTTTACAGAAATTGAAATGCACCAATCTTAACTGTGCCATTTTAAAAAATGGATTCATGTGTGTAACTCACACTTTTTTCAAGATACGGAACATTTTCATCATTCACTGGGAATCATCTTAATCATATTTTGAAGCTCAGTTTTATTAACTGCGGAGCAAAAACCTTGGTCTCGTCTGGACACATGATGCAAAAGTAGACAATGCGAAAAAGCACCATGCCCCATATTCTTTATGCTCGTGTATGCTAAAGTGAAGTGATAGATTAATTTAGCTGGACTGTTACCAGCAAGCTGAAATAGTATTTTAACTGATTGAACGTTGTAAAGTATGTTAAAATTAATTTTATTTAGTTAGCCTGTAATGACAGGTTGAGCAGCCCTTGTCCGAAATGCTTGAGACCAGAAGTGTTTCAGATTTTAGATTTTTTAGATATTAGAATATTCGCATGTACATACTGGGATATCTTGGGAATAAGAACCAAGTCTAAACATGAAATTCATTTAAGTTTCATATATATCTTATACAAATAGCCTGAAGGTAATTTTGTATAATATTTGTAAACAATTTTGTGCATGAAACAAAGTTTGCATTATGTACTTATGTGTGGAATTTTCTACTTGTGGCATCAGATTGGCTCAAAAAGTTTCCGGTTTTGGAGCAGTTCCTATTTTTGGATTTTTGGATTAGGAATGCCCAACCTGTACCTGTACTGCATAGCTGATCAAGCTGATTTCCACTTTATGTTTCAGTTAATCCCATTATAATTTTAAAAAATTATTCAAGTTTATCAAAAGAGAAAGAAAAAGACCTTCAAGGACAAATTGACTCTCTTAAAACTCTTCTTTAGTTATATGGAAAGAAAACACAGTAATACAGGGAAAAGTTAGAGATGATATATAAGCAATCACTTAAAGAAACTCAATTTACAGGAGATATGCTGCAAGGAAGTTGAAAATATAAAGGATTTGATACTAAATCACACTTGAAATCTGAAATGATTGGGTAAGACGCTTTGTCAGTATTGCTAGAGGTTTGTCTTTTTTTTTAAATGTTTTTTGAAGAACTAGTTTTTTGTTTCTTTATTGCTTTCTCTATTTGCTTTGAATTTTCTTGATTTCTTCTATTATCTTTGTTATTTCCTTCTTTCTGAATCCTTCAGGTTCATTTTCCTCATATTTTTCTAGATTCTTGAGGTAGAAGCTTGAAACTGATAAACTGGTGGGTGACCGATTTGAAAATTTTCCTCTTTTCTAATGTACATATTTAGTGCTATAAAATTTTCCTCTCTGCACTGTGTTAGCTATGTCTCACAAAATTTGATGTGTTGTATTTTCATTTTCAATTCAGGTCAATGTATTTTTAAATTTCCCTTGAGATCTTCTTTTTGATTCATAGATTATTTAGAAGTACGTTGCTACATATCCGAGTATTTGAAGGTTTTCCTCTTACCTTTCCGTTATTCATTTTTAGTTTAATTTCATTGTGCTTAGAGAACCCACTCTGCGTGATTTCACTATTAATTTGGTTGAGGTTGGTTTTACGGCTGAGGTTGTGGTTATCTTACATAGGTTCTGTGAGCATTTGAAAATAATGTGTATTCTGGTATTGTTTATTCTGGTGTATTCTGGTATTTTTTATTCTGGTATATTCTGGTATTGGAGTGTTCTGGTGTATTCTAGTATTGGAGTGTTCTGGTGTATTCTGGTATTGGAGTGTTTTATAAATGTTAATCAGATGCTGTTAGTTGATGGTATTATTGAGTTCTTCTGTATCGCTGCTGATTTTCTGCCTTGTTGGTCTATCAATTAATGAAGGTCATTGAAGTCTCCAATTGTAATTGTGGATTTCTCTATTTCTCCTTCTGTCAGTTTTTGCTTCATACATTTTGCAGTTTTGTATATATACATTTGGGATTGCTATGTTTTCTTCTTTTATCATTATACAATATCCTGCTATGTCCCTGATATGTTCCATGCAGTCTCTGATGATTTTCTTTGCTCTCATGTCTACTTTATATGATGATTTTCTTTGCTCTCATGTCTACTTTATATGACCTTATGGCTACCCCTGCTTTATTTATTAATTTATTTAGTTAGTTATTCTTATTTTTATTTATTTATTTATTTTTGAGACAGAGTTTTGCTCTTGTCTCCCAGACTGGCGTGCAATGGTGTGATCTCAGCTCACAGCAACATTCACCTTCCAGGTTTGAGCAATTCTCCTGCCTCAGCCTCTGGAGTAGCTGGGATTACAGGTGCCCGCCACCACAGCAGCTGATTTTGTATTTTTAGTAGAGACGGAGTTTCACCATGTTGACCAGGCTGGTCTCAAACTCCTGACCTTAGGTTATCCTCCTGCCTCAGCCTCCCAAAGTGCTGGGATTATAGGCGTGAGCCACTGCACCCAGCTCCTGCTTTATTTTTTCATTAATAATTGTATACATTTTTGTCTTTTTACTTTCAAACTGCATATATCATTATATTTGAAATTAAGTTTGATACATATAGTTGGGTCATAATTTTTCAAACCCATTCTCCCCATGTTTTTGTTTTAACTGATGTGCTCGAACGATTTACATTTAACATAATTATAGATTAGTAGAGATTAACTCTGCCATTTTTTGTTTCCTGTTTGTTTTCTCTCTTTTTTTGTTTGTTTCTCCATTTTCATTTTTCTACCTTCCTGTGGGTTATTGGAACACTTTTTAGAATTCTGTTTTGATTTAGTTGTAGTGTGTGTGTGGTTTTTTTAGTGTATCACTTTTTATAGCTTTTTACTGATTACTCTAGGTATTACACTACATATACACAACTTATCAGTTTACTGATTGATATCAGTAACTGATACTTTTACCAGTCCAAATGAAGCATAGAAAATGTACCTCCCTTAGTGTCCTTTTGCCCTCGTTCATTTATAACATGTTTTAAATGTTTCCTGTACATACACTTAGGACCACATTTAGAAAGTGTTATAACGTTGGATTCAACCACCAAACATAATTTTGGAATCTCAAGAGAAAAAGAAAAGTCTGTTGTATTTACTCTATTTTTGTTTCCTGTGTTGTTTCTTCCTTCTTGATGTTCCAAGATTGCTTTTTAAATTGTTTCCTTTCTGTTTGGAGAACTTGCATTAGCAAATATTTTAAGGTAGGTATACTGCAACAAATTCTTTTCCTGAAGGGTAGTTTCACTGGATATAGGATTTTGGGGTGACAGTTGTTTTCTTTCAGCACTTAAAAAATATTGTGCATCTTCCTTCTAGCCTCCATGGTTTCTGATGAGGAATCTACTCTCATTCAAATCGTTACTGCCCTGTAGGTAAGGTGTCATTTCTCCTTCACTGCTTTAAAGATATTTTGTCCTTAGTTTGCAGAAATTTCACTATGATGCCTCTTCGTGTGGATTCCTTTGGGTGTATCCTGTTTGGGATTTGTTCGGCTTCTTGAATCTCTCGTTTATGCCTTTTGCCAATGTGCTTAGTTTCCAGCCATTATTCCTTTGAGTACTTTTTTTAGCTCCACCCTCCGTCTGGCCTTCTTTTGGGACTCCAGTGACACAAAGGTTAGATCTTTTGGTATGGCCCCACAGGTTCCTGAGCCTCTGTTCATTTTTTATGGTCTATTTTCTCTTTCCTCTTCAGAATGGGTAATTTTTATTGTTCCATTTTCTGGTTCATTGATTTTTTTGTTCCTTCCATTCTGCTGTGGAGCCCATTATCTTGAGTTTTTATTTCAGTTATTATATCTGGGTTT
>NW_012114966.1:670259-686841 GCF_000951035.1 Colobus angolensis palliatus | reverse complement strand
GTGTTAGCCAGGATGGTCTCGATCTCCTGACCTCGTGATCCGCCCATCTTGGCCTCCCAAAGTGCTGGGATTACAGGCTTGAGCCACCGCGCCCGGCCTCAGTAAAAAGAATTTAAAGTTCATAGTACTCCATTTATATAATGGAATACTATGGAAGAGTTAAGTGAATGAACTGAATTAACATGGATAAATTCAATAGCATAATGATTAAAAAGGGCAAGCTCACAGAGGATCCATACGATATAAATTCATTTATATAAATTGCAAAGACAGATAAAACTAAATGCTGGAGGCATAACATCTTGGCATCATTCTAATTCTTAAGCTGGGTAATGGGTAGATGAGTGACCATGTTATTATTGTTTATTATTATTATTGTATATACATGTTGTATGCACTCTTTTGAATTTTGATAGATTTTAAAATAGAAAAAAGTAAAAACAAACAAACAGCAATTTCTGAGCTGGGCATGGTAGCATCTGTCAAGAGGCCAATGCTACTCAAGAGGCCAATGCAAGAGGATCACTTGAGCTGAGAAGTTCAAAACCAGCCTGGGTAACATAGCAAGACCTTTTCGCTTAAAAAAAAATTCTTTAATAAACATGAAGCAATTTCTCTGGGGTCAGGTTGCCTGGATTCAAATTCTACTTCCACCTCTTATTAGCTAGGTGATTGTTGAAATCCTAACCCCCAGCATGATGGTAGGAAGTAGGGCTTTGAGTGGTAATTAGGTTACCAAGAAGCAGCCCTGAATGAGATTAGTGCATTTATAAAAGTGATCCCAGAGAGCTCTCTTGCATTTTTTTCTGCCATGTGAGGATACAAGGAGAAGTCAGCGCTCTGAAACCTGGAAGAGGACCCTCACCAGAACTCAACTATGCTGGCACCCTGATTTTAGACTTCCAACCTCTAACACTGTAAAAAATTACTTTCTGTTATTTATAAGCCACTCAATCTATAGTATTTGTTACAGCAGCCCAAACTCATTAGGACAGTGACCTTGGGCAAATTGCTTTACCTCTGTGTGTTACAGTTTGTTCACCTTGAAAATGTTGACACTAATTGTACCATTATTTTGAGGATTAAATGAGATATGTGTAAAGTATTCGGAAAATAGCCAAGTACACCGAAAGTATGTAGTAGTAATAATAGTACATCATATATAATAATGTTTAATAACAAAGTTTGTAGAAAGTTGAATATGCCACTAAGACTAAAAATTCATTAGAAATACTCAAAAATAAAGTGAGAGACTTCAGAACATAGAAGAAAAGCTAAAGATGTAAAACAAAAGAGAATATAAGAAACAGAGAAATAATTGAGAATATTCAATATCTGACAAGCATAAGTTTCAGAAGGAAATAACAAGATTAAACTTAGGGATACAACTATTAAGAAAATAATAGTAGAAATGGGCCAGGTACAGTGGCTCAAACCTGTAATCCCAACACTTTGGGAGGCTGATGCAGGTAGATCACTTGAGGTCAGGAGTTCGAGACCAGCCTAGCCATATGGTGAAACCCCAACTCTATTTAAAAAAAAAAAAATCAAAAAAAAAATTAGCTGGATGTGATGGTGTGCACCTATAGTCCTACCTACTCAGGAGGCTGAGTCAGGAAAATCGTTTGAACCCAGGAGGCAGAGGTTGCAGTGAGCCAAGATTGCAGATTTCACCACTGCACTCCAGCCTGGGTGGCAGAGTGAGATCTGTCTCAAAATAATAATAATAATAGTAATAATAACAACAATAATAATAGAAATGAAGTAATCCCAGAGATAAAAAGGTATAAATTGTTAGAATACATAAGTACATTGAGTGTTCAGTAAAATGAATGAAAAAATTATAATACTATTATGAAATTCAAGACATCTAAAAAGAAGAGAGAAAATTCTGAGGGAAGGAGACACAAAAAATTCTTTTCTCTACAGAGATATGGAAAGAGAGAGAGAGAGAGAGGTGGGGGTATAAAAAATCAAGACTCACACTAGTATAAAATTTTTTATCAAAAATTATGAATCAATAATCAATATATTTATGATTTTAAATTTCCAAGCAATAATTCTGTATCTGACAAAATAATCAATTAAATATGAAGGAAAACTAAATGCATTTTCAAACTGGCAGCAATGCAGAAAGTTGTTTTTTTGTGAACCCTCCCTTAGGAAGACATTTCAGGATATATTGCAGCAATGAGAGGGAATAAAAAGGGAGACAAGTGATCTGACTCAACCAGGAGAGGTATGAAGACAAGATGACAGTTTTGTACAGACTTAGAGATCATTTAGTCCAGATGGAAGCAGAAAGCTAGAGGGCTTCAGGTTAGGAAATATGGTAAAGTGAATTATTGATTGAGATTTTGAAAATATGGTAAAGCCAACTAATGGAGTCTAAAATGATGAATCTATTTGGTCTTGATTTTAGGAACATACTGTTTTCAATGGTACAGGAAGCACAACATTGGATCCAAAGAGCAGGAAAGATAGTCCCTATCACTAAAAAATAAAGTGAGAGACATCAGGACATAGAAGAAAAGTTAAAAATGTAAAATAAAGGAAATATAAGGAACAGAAAAATAACTAAGAATATTCAATATCTTTTTTATTTTTTTGTGTTTTAAAATTTTTCATTAAGAATATTTAATAATGGACAAGCACAAATCTCAAATGGGAATAACAAGATTAAACTTAGGGATACACTATTAAGAAAATAATAGTAGAAATGAAGTAATCTCAGATCTAAGATTACTTATATCCCTAAGTAATCCCAGACTACTTAGAGGTTTCAGTAAGTAATATGGCTCAGCAATGAACAATATTTTGAGAAGATAATCAGCCCAACAACCTGGAACTGTTCTGACACTCATAGGTCGGCCATAATCTCCTATTGAATGCAAACAATTTCATATAACACCAAGACCAGAAAATAACCTTGTAACTCTGATGGAGCAAGACTTCATGCTTGAGGAGACAATGTCTAAAAGAAAAAAGAAAAAACAAAAGAGCTCTTTTTCCTTGCTAGTATGAGTGAATGCTGCTTATTTACCAATTACAGATTTAATTCCAGTGTTTTTCCCACTTCCTAAGTGAAATTCATTAAAATAATACAGAACTACCCCAATTTTCTGAAAGCATCCAATCCAGAGCTAACCTGTACTTCTTGACTCTCTGTTAAAAACACCTAACAGAAGACCAAATCCTATAACTCCTTTGTAAGACTCTGTTACTAAAGTGGCCCCTGTTTCCTACTGTGAGCAGTCTCCTTCATTGCAACAAGTCAATAAACCCAACTTTGTTCTGATATGGTGTGTTCTTAGTAATTTGGGACTGCAGGGCATTCATAATTTATATAGTCATTAAAAGTAAATTTTAAATATTATCTTCATGTTCTAAAATATATCTAGAGACAAGACAAGTAATTCTTAGCTATGGTTGTAAAAATGTAAAATGTAAAAGTAGAAGTTAACTGAGACAGGTTGGAAAGTGTAAGAGAGAAACAGATATAAAAGGAAGAATAAGAATGATATTCTTTTTTTCATACAAAAATCTAATGAAACTGTTATTACTGGAACAATAAAGAGAGGTTTCAGTTTGACCAGAGAAGTACCCAAAAATAGTAATATAGCTTTATCTGAAAAACAAAAGATTGAAGTTGTTTTAAGTGTGCTATCTTAATAGGAAATTGTCTAAAGTTTGTGAAAGTTACTACATTAGTTTGCGAGGGCTGCTGTAACAAATACCACGGACTGGGTGGCTTAAACAACAGACATTTCTTTCCTCACAGTTCTGGAATCTAGAAGTCCAAGATCAAAGTGTTGGCAGGGTTGGTTTCATTTGGAGGCCTCTCTCTTTGGCTTGTAGGTGGCTATCTTCTTCTAGTGTCTTCACATAATCATCCCTCTGTGTGTTCACGTGTCTGGCATCCCTTTATGTTCTAATCTCCTCGTCTTATAAGTACAGCAGTTATATCGGATTAAGGTCTGCCCTAATGACCCATTTTAATGTGATTACCTCTTTTTTTAAGGGCCTATCTTTAAATATAGTCACATTCTGAGGTAGTGGGAGTTAGGGTTTCAACATATGAATTTGAGGGGCATTTGGGAACACAGTTCAGCTCATAGTGGTTACAGACGTATTCCTTAGTGATAAGAAAGTAAATATAAGAAGAGTTTTTAAAAATGTATAAAGTGCTTGCCAATGGGATAAAATGAAAAAGCAGACAATACTAGTTTGTTGGCAGAAATGTGGAAAAATTTGTACATCCAGATACTGGGGATAGCAGTGTAAATTAGTACAACCACTGGAAGTCTATTGGGAAATGTCTACTAAAAGTAAACATGTACTTACAAGATGGGCAACAATTCCACTTCTAGGCATATACCCAACAAAACTGCATATACAGGTTGCCAAAAGGCATGTTAAAATAATGATTATAGCAGTATAATTCATAACAGCCAAACTTTGCCCTATCCCAAATACTGATCTAAAGGATAGAAAATAAATTGTAGTATATTCATACAGTGGAATATTATACAGCAATGAGAATGAAAGGACTAAACTTAAAAGCTGTATTATAGATAAATTTCATAAACATAATGCTGAGTAAAAAAAGCCAGATGCAAGCAGTTCATACTCTATTACTCTGTTTATATAAATTATAGTATAGGAAGTCAGCATATTTGCCATACTTGGGCTAGCAGTGATTATAAGGAGTAATTTGTGTGGCACCTGGGGTGCCAGTGATGTTTCATTTTCTCTTCAAGCTGCTGGTACTAAATATGTTACTCTGTGAATATATATTAAGTTGAACATAAAGGATTTGTTCACTTTTCTTCATGTAAGTAATAATTCAATTAAACTGTTTTTAAAAAGTTTGCTAATAGGAATCAGGGCTGCAAAAAAGAGTAAATAGAAGATTGCTACCTTTTACATATTTTCTCACATATTTGTTAGCATATGTATGTATTTGTCTTTGTTTTAAACAATTAAAATACAATGATTTGAAACATTTTTAATTTTTGCATTTTAGCATCAAATATGTAATACTTAAGAATGTCATGAAATAGAATGGATACAATATGTAGAAAATAAAATTAATATTTGATTTTATTAAGATGGTTTATCACAACAAGTACCAACAAGAAGAGAAAAAAATCTCAGGAAAATCAACAGCGTGCATGGATTTGGAATGACCCTATGTAAATCAATGCAATGAAATAAAATTGAGTTTTCAATACTTGGACAGCATAAAGTTCAGCAGACAAATCCATTGAAAAGGGAAATAAAAGCTAAATCTCAAGGTGAAATTTTTGTCCATGACACTCTAGAATTCTAGATCTGAAAAAGTTTGGGATAAATGGCAGAAAACAATGCGTCATAACGAGATCTCTAATTTAATCCAAAGTTATTCCGGAAGGCGGCAGTTTTCCCTATTTCTTCACCAGCGCCCTGGGGCAAAAGGTTAGGAACAATAGGCTTCAGGAACTTGAACTCGCCGGTCCCTGAGTCTCCAGTCAGACACACCTCGTACTGGTAGCTCTGGGACAGGGTTCCGGTGCCGCCTACGTCCACCAGATGCCCTGGAAAGGGGCCCTCGGGCACCGAGCAGCGACCCACCGAGGCCGCCCTGCTCCTCCTGCACAGCCGCACCGCCACGAACAGGAGCACTGACAAGAGGAAGAGCGAAGACACTGAGGCCAACGCCACCACCAGGTAAACGGTGAGCGAGTCGTCCTGGGCCTGGGCGGGGGCCGCCTCCGCGAGTGGCAGGTAGGGCTGGAAGAAGCCGTCCACCAGAAGCACGTGTAGCGTGGCAGTGGCAGAGCGCGGAGGCTCGCCATTGTCTTTGACCAGCACCACCAGCCTGTGCTTGGCCGCGTCGCGCTCGCTCAGCAGCCTGGCGGTGCGCACCTCGCCATTGTGCGCCCACACGCCAAACAGCCCGGGCTCCGTGGCCTTTAGCAGCTGGTAGGACAGCCAGGCGTTCTGGCCCGAGTCGCCGTCCACTGCCACCACCTTGGTCACCAGGTAGCCCGGCTCGGCCGCCCGGGGCACCAGCTCGGTGCAGGGCGCGGAGCCGTTCTGCAGCGGGTACAGCACGAAGGGCGAGTTGTCGTTGGTGTCCAGCAGCAGCACGCGCACCAGCGCCTCGCTGCTCAGCGCCGGGGAGCCGCGGTCTGTGGCGCCCACGCGGAACTCGAACTCCTGCAGGGCCTCGTAGTCCAGCGACCTGAGGGCGAACAGGTGGCCGTTGTCTGCGTTGATGGAGACCAGGGAGACGAGGGGCAGGTGAGGGTCCTGGGGCGGCAGTAGCGAGTAGGTGACCTGGGCATTGGTGCCTGAGTCTCTGTCTGTGGCGCTGACACTGCCGATATGCAGGGCGGGGCTGTTGTTCTCGCGGACGAACAGGGTGTAGGAGGTTTGGGTGAAGGCGGGAGCGTTGTCATTGACGTCGGAAACCAGCACGGTTATGTTGTGCTGGGTTTTCAGCCTGGGTGTCCCCAAGTCGGTGACGGTGATGGTGATGTTGTACTCGGCTTGGCTCTCTCTGTCCAGTGCTCTCTGTGTCACTAGGGTGTAAAAGTTTTTTAATGTGGGCTTCAAAAGAAAGGGGAGATCATTCTGAATGGAACAAATCATCCTACCGTTGTCCCCGGAGTCTGGATCAGAAACACTGAAAACAGCAACTACAGTTTCTGGGGCATTTTCTGGGGTAGGGCTGGAGAGCGTGGACATGGTGAGTTCAGGGGCGTTGTCATTCACATCCATCACTTCTATAGCCACAGTGCATTTTCCTGAAAAGCCCCCACCATCTGTGGCTACAATTTCCACGTTATAATATGGAGTTGCCTCGAAATCCAATGCCCTTTTCAGGCGAATTTCTCCTGTTTTTTCGTCTATTACAAATGGTTGAGTAACTTCATCGCCTTGGAATAGAGCATAGGCTACACTCCCGTACGCTCCTGCATCTAAATCTCGGGCAGAGACAGCGACAACTAAGGAGTTAAGGGGGCTGTTCTCGGGCACCTGTACCTCATAGAGTGATTGCAAAAATTCAGGCGCGTTGTCATTGTTGTCCAAGACGACAATGCGAACTGTGGTGGTCCCAGACCTGGGCGGAGCACCACCATCCAGTGCAGTGAGTGTTAAGCTGAGCTCGGGCCGCTCCTCCCGGTCCAGAGCTTTGTCCAGCACCAGCTCTGGGTATTTTCTGCCATCTCCGCGATTATGAGTAGCAACATGAAAGTGGGAATTTGTGCTGATTGTGTAGTTCTGAACAGTGTTGCTACCTATGTCAAAGTCCTGGGCTATTTTTAAAGGAAACACAGTCCCTGGCTGGGTGCCCTCTGGGATTTTTAGGAGCATTTCCCTCTCTGGGAACTCTGGGGAATGGTCATTTATATCTGTGAGCTGCAGATCAGTTTGATAAAACTGCACTGGGTTTTCTAGCAAGAGTTGGAAATGCAATATACAGGGTTCTGTCGTCCCGCACATCACCTCCCGGTCTAGTTTTTCATATAGAAGCAAATTGCCGGTCTTTATATCAAGCTGCAAGAGCTCTTTGTCTCCTTTGTAATGGATTCGCGCGCTCCGAGTGGCCAGTTCCCCCACCCTAAGACCAAGGTCTTTTGCCAGGTTGGCCACAGAATAGCCACTCTCTGTCTCTTCTGGTATGGAATACCTAACTGCCTCAGAGCCAGCCTCCCACAAAAGCAACAGTATAGCAAGAAACATAACTTGCCTTTTCTGTGGCGTTTTTGCTAGCGCAGTCTCCATTGCTCAGACCCCGTCCAGAAGGCGCAGTTTCTTTAACTCTGTATACAATCCACCCAGATGATTTGCTTAAATAACCGCGAATCCGATCTTTCTTAACTGATTTCCACAAGAACGACGCCCACTCTGAAGATCTAGCCACTAGATCTTACCTAAAAGGCGTCCTTCTTTTAGGAAGCATTCAGGGTTTGGATTCCTCAGCTTAATGGCGCCTGAGTTATCCGCAGAGCCCACTATCCACACTCTTAGCCTGCAGCGCCACCAGGCGTCCTAATTTACTATTGCATATAGTATTTGCCATTTCATCCTAAATTCTAACCCTGACGTGTATCCATATCCTTTTGTCACATAAGCTCTCCCGATGGTATCTCCAGCTCTTAGTTACTGAAAGTTCTAAATAAACGTTGTGGAGTTAATTTTCAGTGAGAGAATGCTTTTGAGAAAAAACTAAAATTATATATTAATCTCCATGAAAATACCCTTGAGTACACAAATATACTTTATTTGGTGTTTCTTATTTGATTATATTAAATAAGTGATCATGAATAGCTATAGAAATTTAAAGTTTAAGAAAAATTACTTTCACTTTGAAGTAAACACCAATAACACCCAGAAAATGGCACAAATTATAGGTGTACAACTCAATGAATTTCGCAAAGTGAACACACTCCTATAAGTAGAACCTAGATTAAAAATACTACCCAAACCCAAGTACCCACCTGCTATTGTCTGGTTACCGCCCTCTCCCCAAAAGATAAGCACTGTCCTGACTTCTGTTGTCATAGGTTTTTGTTTTTTTTTAACTTTATACAAATGGAGTTATAGATTGTTACTCTCATGTGTCTGGCTTCTTCTCCTCAATATTATGTTTGTCAAATTGATCTGTGGCATCTTGTTCTTATTTGTTTTATTCTCATTGCTTTTTATTATTCTGTTGTATGAATATATTATGATTTGTTTATTCATTCTCCAGTTGATGAACATTGTTTTTTTTCCAGGTTTAAACTATTTTGGGTAGTACTGGTATAAACATCCTTGTACTAGTCTTTTGGTGACCACATATATGTGTTTATGTTGAATATTTTCAAAGGAGTTGGATTGCTGTGCATTAAAGTGTGCACATATATGTTGCTTTAGCAGATAATGGGAAAGTTTTCTCAAATAGTTTTACTAATATCAGCAAAGTATGAGAGTTCCAGTTGCTCCACATTCTTGTCAACATTTGATGCTATCTTTTCCATTTTAAACCACTCTAGTCAGTGTTTGGTGACATCATATTGTAATTTTAGTTAGCATTTTCCCCAGTGATTAAACAATTTGAGCACATTTTCCTGTTTGTCGGCCATTAGTATACAATCCTGTGAAGGGCTTATGCAAACCTTTTTACTTTTTTGGGGGGAGGCATTTGCCTGTTTGCTTATTCTCATATTATTCTGGGTATAAGTCCTTTTTTAGATATATGTATTGCAAATATCTTTTCCCACTCTATGGTTTATATTTCAAGTCTATTATGTGTCTTTGATGAATACAATTTCTTCACTTTAGTCAGATTTGTCAATAATTTTCATTTATGATTAGCATTTTTTGTGTTCTATTTAAATGTTCACATACTCCAAGGTCATGAAAACATTCTTATATGATGTATTTTGAAAGATTAATTATTCCACTTTTCATATTTAGAGCTATAATCAACCTGAAATTAACTTTTCAAGTGAATGAGATTGGAGTCAAAAGTTTTAAAATATAAGTATCTGAATGCCTTAAACCTTTGCACCATCTATTTAAAAAACAATCCATTTTCCATTGTTTTTGAAATGTCGTCTTTGTTATAAATTAGGTAACCATAGCTCTGAAGATGTTTTATTCAATCTTGTTTACCCTATAATAACTCATTGTGTTAATTATTATAGCTTTATCATGAGTTTTGTTATCTAAGAAGTAAGTTCTCCAGTTTTTTAAAAGTAGACTTTAATTTTTAGAATGGTTTTAGGTTCACAGCAAAAATGAGAGTAAAGTACAGAGATTTCATATGTACCCCTGTTCCCACACAAGCACAGCCTCACGCATTATCAACATCCTCCACCAGAGTGGTTCATTTGCTACAGCTAATGAATCTACATTGGCACATCATTATAACCTGGAGTCCATAGTTTACATTAGGGCTCACTCTTGGTGCTGTATATTCTATGGCTTTGGACAAATGAAAAATGATGTGTATTCACCTTTATAGTGTCATACAAAGTAGTTTCACTGCCCTAAAAATCCCCTGTGCTACACTTATTTATACCTCCCTCCCTCCCCTAGAACCCAATGTAAATGGATTTTTTTACGCCACAGTGTTGCTTTTTCTAGAGCACCATGTAGTTGAAATCATACAGTATGTAGTCTTTTCAGACTGGCTTCTTTCATTTAGTAATATTCATTTAGATTTCCTCAATGTCTTTTCATGGGTTGGTAGCTCATTTCTTTTTGATGCTGAATAGCATTCTACGGGTTGAATGAACTGCAGTTTATCCACTCACCTACTAACTGACATCTTGGTTGCTTTCAAGTTTTGGCAATTATGAATGAAACTGCTATAAACATCCCTGTGCAGGTTTTTGTGTGAACATAAATTTTCAACTTCTTTGGGCAAATACTAAGGAACAAGAGTGCTGGATAACATGATAAAAGTATATTTTGTTTTTTATCAAGCTGCCAAACTGTCTTCCAAAGTGTCTGTACCATTTTGCATTCCCACCAGCAATGAAAGAGAGCTCCTGTTGCTCTCATTACCAGCATTTGGCACTGTTAGTATCCTGGAGTTTGGTCATTCTAATAGGTGTGTAGTCGTATTTCACTGTTATTTTAATTTACATTTCTCTGTTAATATTAATATATGATATGGAGAATCTTTTCATATGTTTATTTGCCACCTGTATATCTTCTTTGGTGAGGTGTCTGTTAAGGTCTTTGGCTCATTTTTAAGTTGGGTTCTTGTTGCTCAGTTTCAGTCATTCTTTGTGTATTTTGAATAACAGTCCTTTATCAGATATGTCTTTTGCAGATATTTTCTCCTAGTTTATGTCTTGTCTTTTCATTCTCTTCATAGTATCTTTTGCAGAGCAGAAAGTTTTAATTTTAATGAAGTCCAGCTTATTAACTCTTTCTTCTATGGATCATGACTTTGGTGTAGTATCTCCAGTTTGGTTCCTTTTCGCCAAGGTTCCTTTGGTTATTACTGTTTTTGTATTTTCAAATAAACTTAACTTTCAGCTCATTAATTTTCACAAAGAAAGCTGCTGAAATTTTGTTTAAGATTTTATTAAATCTATAGAATGACTAAGGGAGAGCTGACATATTCCCAACACTCAGTCTTCCAACTAGTGAACATTGTATACTCCTGTAATTATTTAGATCTTCTTTAAGTTCTCTCAATATTTTAGTTTTCAATGTAGAAGTCTTATAAATATTCAACTAGATTTGTTTATAAATAGCTGCTATTTTTGAAATTATTGTGCATAATATTTAAATTTTTAACTTTTTTGTTGCTGTATAGAAATAGAACTCATGTTTGTATGTTGACCTTGTATCCAGCAGCATTGTTAACTTCATTTGTTAATTCTAGTAGCCTGTAGATTCTTCATGGCTTTCAATGTATGCAATCATGTCTCCTTAAAAAGACATTTTTATTTTTTCCCTTTGAATCAGAGTGCCTTTTATTCCTTCTTTGCTTTATTCCACTGTTTAGGACCTGTGATAGAATACTAAATTGGAGAAGAAAAGACAGGTATCCTTGTTTCATTCTTGATCTCCTGGGGAAAGTTTTTGAAAACTTATCATTCATGATGTTTCCTGTAGGTTTTTAAAGTCACTCTGAAAGTTCCCTTTGATTTTAGTTTGCTAATAATTTTACCACTACTGTGTGTTGAATTTTATTACATGACTTTTTCCTGTATCCATTGAAATAATCATGTTTTTTTATTTATCTTTTAATATGGTAAATTACAATGATCAATTTTCAAATATTAAACTGCCTCTGTATTCCTAAAATAAACTCCATTTTCCAATAAGTATTTCTCTTTCATACATTTTAAATTTTTATTTGCTAATATTTTTAAAAATGAATTTTCCATACATATTTATAAAAAAGAGTAGTTGGTAATTTTCATTTCTTATAATATCCTATTCAGGTTTGAATGTTATAACCTATTCAGATTTATGCTGGCACCCAAATGATTTGGAAAATGTTGTCTATTTTTCTACTCTCTGAAGGAGTTCGTACAAATTAGTGATAATTTTGACATAAGTATTTGGGAGAATTCACTGCTGTGAATTAGAGTGGGAAGGTTTTAATGAACAACTTTCATTAATATAATAGATATGACTAATCAGATCTTAATTTTGTCCTTTTTTTTTTTTTTTTTTGAGACAGAGTCTCGCTCTGTCGCCCAGGCTGGAGTACAGTGGCCGGATCTCAGCTCACTGCAAGCTCCCCCCACCGGGGTTCACGCCATTCTCCTGCCTCAGCCTCCAGAATTTTGTCCTGTTTTTAAAGGATGGTTTCTGTTTTACATAAATTGTCAAGTTTGTTGGCATAAAATTGTTCATAATATTTCCTTTCTATATTTTAAATGTCTGTAGGTTGGTAGTTTGTTGTCGTTTTTTTTTTTTGAGACGGAGTCTCCCTCTGTACCCCAGGCTGGAGGGCAGTGGCGCGATCTCCGCTCACTGCAAGCTCCGCCCCCCGGGTTCACGCCATTCTCCTGCCTCAGCCTCCCGAGTAACTGGGACTATAGGCGCCCACCACCATGCCGGGCTAATTTTTTGTATTTTTAGTAGAGATGGGGTTTCACCGTGTTAGCCAGGATGGTCTTGATCTCCTGACCTCGTGATCCGCCCTCCTCCGCCTCCCAAAGTGCCGGGATTACAGGCGTGAGCCACCACGCCCGGCCCACAGTTGTGGTTTTTTTTATCCTGATATTGGCAGTTGGTGTTTTCCCTCTTTTTATCTTGATTAGTCAAACAGTTTTAAATTTTAATCATTGTGGAAACCAACTTTTCACTTCACTGATTTCCTCTGTTGAGTATTTGTCATTTATTTTGTTTCTGCCTATGTGTGTGTATAAAATTGTCTTCCATCTTTATTTGCATTTGATTTGCTGTTCTTTTTCTAGCTTCTTAGATTATTGATTTTTAGCCTTTCTTTTCTAACATGTGCATTTAAGATTTTAAATTTCCCTCTAAGTACTGTTTTGATACGCCAGGTCTTAATTTTTCCCTGTTCAAAATATTTGGAAATTTCTGTTGTGATTTCTTTTTGACTCATGGATTATGCAATTTAATTTTAAAATATTTGGAGATTTCTTATTATATTTTTGTTTCTGGCTTAATTCCACTGTGGTCAAATAACATACTCCGAGTCGTTTAAATTTCTTCCCCCCCTCGAGACGGAGTTTGCTCTGTCGCCCAGGCTGCAGTGCAGTGGCGCGATCTCAGCTCACTGAAACCTCCACCTCCCGGTTTCGAGCAATTTTCCTGCCTCAGCCTCCCAAGTAGCTGGGATTACAGGTGCCCACCACCATACCCTGGTAATTTTTGTATTTTTAGTAGAGATGGGGTTTCACCATGTTGACCAGGCTGGTTTCAAACTCCTGACGTCGTGATCCGCCCGTCTCTGCCTCCTGAACTGCTGGGATTACAGGTGTGAGCCACTGTGCCCCGTCTCAATTCTTTTTTAAATATTTGAGGCTTCATTCATGACAAAGAACATGAACAATTTTTATATATCCCACAAGCATGTAAGAAGAATGTGTATACTCCAGTGTGCTATGTGTGTCAATTTATTTGAATATGATGTTCGTGTGGTTCAGATCTTCAATATTTTTTGTATGTGTGTGTTTTTTTCTTCTTATTCTAATAGGAATTGAGAGAGTTGTATTAAATCTCCCAGTGTAACTGGGTTTGTCTACTTTGTATTCTGTCAACTTTATATATTTTGTAGTTATCTAATTGGGATATATTCAGGCTTAAAACTAACATATTTCTGGTATATTTACCTCTTTACTGTTATTAAAAACTTCTCTTTGTCTCTAGTAATGTATCTTTCCTTAAAGTCTCTTTTGTCTTATGTAAGTATACCTACCTAGATTTATTTTGGCTAGTGTTTATATTACTATATACCTTATCCAATTCTTTAAATCTTCACTCTTTCTGTGTTCACACATACACACTTATTTGATAGCACAGAGTTGAGTTTTTCTTTAGTCTGACAATTTTTGTTGTTTAATTGGATTATTTAATCCAAATAAAATTAATATAATATCTGATCTCTTTCCATTCATACTTCCATCTAATTATTTTTCTATTTGTCACTAAAGTTTAATTTTTCTTTTGCATTATTCAAATATTTTTAATTTTTCTTCCTTCAATTATTGTTTTATTACTTTGAGGGTTATCCAAGAAATTACAGCATGCATCTTCAATATACAAGAATCTAACACACATTATTAATTTTACTACTTGCATGATAATGCTTACAGCCTTAACACTTTTTAACTCTATTTATACCTTTGCCTTTTACATTATTGTTATAAATTTAAATTTTATATATAATTTAAATCCTTTAAGAAACTAGTATTAATATTATTGCCTTGTATAATCAATATTCAATCAACATTCATTTACATTAACCTTTCTTATTGCTCTTCATTTATTCCTGCAATTCTGTGATTTCTTTTGGATTGTTTTGCTTCTGCCTAATGCATTTCGTTAATAGTATTTCTTGGCCAGATGCAGTAGCTCACACCTGTAATCCCAACACCTTCAGAGGCCAAGGCGGGCAGATCCCTTGAGGTCAGGAGTTTGAGACCAGCCGGGCTAACATGGTGAAACCCTGTCTCTACTAAAAATAGAAAAATTGGCCAGGCGTGGCGGCACATGTCTGTAATCCCAGATACTCACGAGGCTGAGATGGGGAGAATAGCTTGAACCCAGGAGGTGGAGATTGCAGTGAGCCGAGATTGTGCCACTGCATTCCAGTCTGGGCAACAGAGTGAGACTCTGTCTCAAAAAAGTATTTCTTTTCATGCAGGTATGACTGTCGTTAATTCTTAATTTTTGTCTGAAAACTGCATTCATTTTTGAAGGATATGTTCGCTGGCAATAGAATTCTAGCCTGGTAGTAATTTTCTTTCAGGACTTTAAAGATGTCATTCCTTTGTCTTTTGATTTCCTGATTTATGTTGAAAAGTCAACTCTCCATTTTACTGATGCTCCTTTAACAGGAATGTATTATTTTTTATATGGTTGGTTTTAAAATTATCTCTTTGACTTTGGTCTTGAAAAGCTCTCCTATGATATGCATAAGTGGGTTTTGTTTTTATTTAGCCTGTTATTATTTATTTCTTGAATATCTTGAAAGATTAAGGATTTTCACCAACTTTGGAAAATTCTTTTTCATTATCTCTTCAAATATTGCTTATTCCTCATTCTTGTTTTCTCTTTTAGTATGTCAGCGTTTTTAAAAATTACATTCCATATATCACTAATATTCTTTTCTGTATTTTTTATTATTTTATTCTCTGTGCTTACATTTGGATGTTAATATTTAATTGACTTGCATCCAGTAATCCTGTATTCTTTTATGACTATGACATTAAACCATTTAAATAGTTTTAATTTCAGATAACATAATTTTTCAGTTCCAGAACTAACTTCCACTTTTAAAGTTCAATTCTCCAGTGAAATTATCTCTTTATTTTCTCTATTGTTCTTTATTTTTAACATATTAGTCTTATTTATTTTAACATCATTCAGTTAATTTTAATATCTGAATCATCTATAGGTAATTTTTATTGTCTGTTTTTTTTCTCTTGGTTTTATTCATGTTATTCAGTTTTTGGTGTGTGTACCTAGAATTTTTTTATTGAATGCTGAATATTTACATAAAAAGCTATCCAAGGTTAAAATACTATCTTCCTCCAACAAGAGTTCACCTTTTCCTCTGTTAACTTGATAGAGTTCTGTCTAAACAAATCATCTCAGCTGAAAGAGGCACTGGGTTTTGTCAAGGTTCCAGCTCTCCAGAATTTTCAGCTGAGAACTTGGTATATTCTCCACAGCCCCTTCCCATGGCAGGTCCTAAACTCTAACGTTTCTACAAGACTATTAAAAGTTCACTTTGCTTTTCAGAAATTTTCCAATTAGGTTTTTAGTTTTTTTCCCTGGGCTTCCCTGAGTTTGACAAGTGTCCTGAGGGGAAAATTTGGCCATGAACTTGAATCTTCCAGTGGACCCCAAGTTACTCTGTCTCTGACAAAAGCTTTTTGTTTGTTCTCAGACTTAGCATATTTTCTCAGGGTAAAACTCCTGTCAGGAGTCAGTTTTCACCTCCAAGAATTTTGCTTCTCAGGAATCTTGGCCCATTCAGATCTTACTATATTATCTGTTTTCAGTTACTTCAAACAGATAATTTTACATTTTAACCAATTTTTAGAGTTGCTTTCTGCTGCTTGATTATCCATCACTCTGGAAGCAGAATTTCACGAAATATATGCATAAGTTTTAACCTTAGACTATTTAAAATATATTTTGTAACTTTTGATAGTAAAAGAAGAGGGGATGATTTTGTTTTTGTTTTGTTTTGTTTTGTTTTGAGACAGGGTCTTGCTGGGTCTCCCAGGCTGGAGTGCAGTGGCATGATCATAGCTCACTACAGCCTCAAACTCTTAGGCTCAGGCGATCTTCCTGCCTCAGCTTCCCAAGTAGCTGGGACTACAGATGTGTCCATGACCAGCTAACTTTTTGTTGTGGTTGTTGAAACAGGGTTCTC
>NW_012114966.1:656817-669534 GCF_000951035.1 Colobus angolensis palliatus | reverse complement strand
TTAGCCAGGATGGTCTCAATCTCCTGACCTCGTGATCCGCCCATCTTGGCCTCCCAAAGTGCTGGGATTACAGGCTTGAGCCACCGCGCCCGGCCTAATAATTGAATTTTTAAATGTTGATCTATACTATACCAAAGTCTGGTAGTAGCCCCTAGGTGGTAAGGAATAATTCATGCTTTATGAATACATCCAAGGATGATGTGGGTTTGGGGTGTTTATTTGAACAGTCTCATTTGGGTGATTATATAAATTTGACCCACCCTGCATAAACAACAACAAAAAAAGATTTCGGACTTTCATCATAGTTGGTGAAAACTTCAACCAGACTTCTTACTTGTCATAAATAAAAGCTATTTCATTCCTTTTTTTTTTTTTTTTTTTTGAGACAGAGTCTCACTCTGTCGCCCAGGCTGGAGTGCAGTGGTATGGTCTCTGTGGCTGGAGGTGCAGCTCACCACAACCTCCACCTCCTGGGTTCAAGGAATTCTCCTGCTTCAGTCACTCCTCTAGCTGGGATTACAGGTGTGCACCACCACACCCAGCTAATTTTTGTGTTTTTTTTAGAGACGGGGTTTTGCCATTTTGCCCAGGCTGGTCTTGAACTCCTGGCCTCAGGCGATCCCCCTGCCTCCCAAACTGCTGGGATTATAGGCATGAGCCACCATGCCCGGCCTCAAAGCTATTTCATTTAAATAGGTAATAATAAATGGAAGGAGACATTAAAGTTGGCTACCACATTTATGTCTTATATATTTGTATGTTATATTCTATTCTCACTTTTATCTCTTCTTCACTTTGATTTTTAAATTGAATAAACGCTAAAAAAAAAGTTTCAAGAATAACTTGGTCAATTTTCCTTTTTATTTCATTACATGTTTAGAAAAAAAGAGTAATTCACGGAAAAGTGCAAGTAATTTAACTCCAGTAGGATGATACTTGAGATTTAAAAATAAATGTTAGATTATAAAGCAAGTTCTTCAATTGCTCATATTCTGCCAAAAGTAAAATAAAGGTGTCCTATAGTTATATCCATGCAACTTTACCTGGTTTACTGGACTTACTGATCACAGCATAAAACAATTATAATTCAGATAAAGCTATTACTGTTCCAGTCTATACAAGGACAAAATAATACTTATTTCATGCAATGCAACTTTGGCATAATGGAGAAGTTAAATTAATTCAAAATAACTGAAGTTTACATTAAAGAACAAACAAAAATAATTAAGCATTTAAAAATTATTTTAGTAAAGACTGTCCATACCTGCAAAGTAGTGTACAGTGAAAAACCTGAAATCAACTGATTACCAGATTTAAACAGAATAGCCAAGGTGCAGAAGAAATTTCCTGATTCTTTTGAAAGATGGGGAGAAGCTGTAGGAAAACCAAAAAATATATACATATTAAAGTATACTTGGATTTCTATTTATAGGGAGTAAAAGGGAACACAAGGAGACCTACGATGCTCTCAAGAGTCTTGATTTTGGGGAGAAATTTGGGGCTTATTTCAGATTCTAAGTTTTTTTTTTTTTTAAGATGATATCAGGCCGTGATTTAACAGTTTTATTTATTGAAAGGTTATGGCAAATTATATGAGATTTTTCTCTTTAATAATTATTTATAAATAAGTTATTTTTACAAAATTTAATATTAGCATTTATGGATCATTACAATGTGCTAGTAAGTAGCAACCAAATAAACAAAATAATCACTAGACGTATGGTGGTCACGAGAAGAAAAGGACCACAATTTTAGTGTGTTACTAATGTAATGAAGTGCATGTTTATATACAGTTTGTGAAAAATGAGTATACTAAATTTTATACTCATGGCTATTAAGAGTCAACCAGTATAGTCAACCAGGAAGGACAAGGTAATTATAAAGTTAAATACAAAAATTTCAAACACTCTGGCCTTGCAAACATTAAGTTACATGGTAAAGACAGGCACAACAAATATTGAGAAATTCAAGAGTTCATATATTCACTTAAATGTTCCATTAAAAAGATGTTAATTTAAGGATTTCATTAAAATATAATTTATTTTTATCCTAATTGAGTAATTTATGGTTACAGAAAGATTAACCACCAATAGATCAAATATAGAGAAAACCCATGCTCAATATCCAGTATAACTAAAAATGTTAAGTGCAATTAATAGCAATAAAAAAGGGACAAATTTAGCTCTATCAGGGACATGCGTAGATTTGAAATTGTGATATGAATATTTAGATAAGTAGACAATTTTTTAAAATAAAGGCATTGCAATGGGAAGTTTGACAAAACTAATAAACGGTTCACTAAACTAAATACAACACTTAACTGAATACAAAGCTATTCCTGAAGTTGGGGTTTTCCTTAACTTCCCTCCCGGTGTCCTGAACCAAGAGATTAGGAAATATTGGCTTCAGGAACTTGAACTCACCAGTCCCAGAGTCTCCTGTCAGACACACCTCGTACTGGTAGCTCTGGGACAGGGTCTCGGTGCCGCTCACGCCCACCTGATGCCCTGGAAAGGGGCCCTCGGGCACCAAGCAGCGACCCACCGAGGCCGCCTTGCTCCTCCTGCACAGCCGCACCGCCACGAACAGGAGCACCGACAAGAGGAACAGCGACGACACCGAGGCCAACGCCACCACCAGGTAGATGGTGAGCGAGTCGTCCTGGGCCTGGGCCGGGGCCGCCTCCGGGAGTGGCAGGTAGGGCTGGGAGAAGCCGTCCACCAGGAGCACGTGCAGCGTGGCGGTGGCCGAGCATGGAGGCTCGCCATTGTCCTTGACCAGCACCACTAGCCTGTGTTTGGCCGCGTCGCGCTCGCTCAGCAGCCTGGCGGTGCGCACCTCGCCATTGTGCGCCCACACACCAAACAGCCCGGGCTCGGTGGCCTTGAGCAGCTGGTAGGACAGCCAGGCGTTCTGGCCCGAGTCGCCGTCCACCGCCACTACCTTGGTCACCAGGTAGCCCGGCTCGGCCGCCCGGGGCACCAGCTCGGTGCAGGGCGCGGAGCCGTTCTGCAGCGGGTGCAATAGGAAGGGCGAGTTGTCGTTGGCGTCCAGCACCAGCACGCGCACCAGCACCTCGCTACTCAGCGCCGGGGAGCCGCGGTCTGTGGCGCCCACGCGGAACTCGAAGGCCTGCAGGGCCTCGTAGTCCAGCGACCTGAGGGCGAACAGGTGGCCGTTGTCCGCGTTGATGGAGACCAAGGAGGCGAGGGGCAGGTGCGGGTCCTGGGGTGGCAGCAGCAAGTATGTGACTTGGGCGTTGATACCTGAGTCTCTGTCTGTGGCGCTGACACTGCCGATGTGCAGGGCGGGGCTGTTGTTCTCGCGGACAAACAGGGTATAGGAGGTTTGGGTGAAGGTGGGGGCGTTGTCATTGACGTCGGAGACCTGCACGGTTATGCTCTGCTGGGTTTTCATCCTGGGTGTCCCCAGATCAGTGACGGTGATGGTGATGTTGTACTCGGCTCTGGTCTCTCTGTCCAGTGGTCTCTCTGTTACCAGGGTGTAAAAATTCTTCAAAGTTGGTTTTAGAACAAACGGCAGATTATCTGGAATGGAGCAAATCGTCTTTCCATTTTCTCCGGAATCTCTATCTCGAATTCGGAAGATAGAGACTACCGTCTCAGGAGCATTTTCTGGGATGGAGCTGGTGAGTGAAGATATGATAAGTTCTGGAGGATTGTCATTCACATCCACCACTTCTATGACTACAGTGCCTTTCCCAGAAAGGCCTCCTCCATCTGTGGCCTCAATTTCTACATGGTAAGATTTAATTTTTTCGAAATCCAATTTTTTTTTCAGTAGTATTTCTCCCGTGACTTCATTTATTGAGAAAGTTTGTCTAATTTCATCTGATGCTTGGAATAAGCCATAAGAAACACTCCCGAAGTTTCCAGCATCTACATCTCTAGCTAAGACCCTAACAATTGGAGAGTCTAGGGGGCTGTTTTCCAGGACCTGCACCCCATATGGAGTGTGCACAAACTCAGGAGCATTGTCATTGATGTCCATGATCAGGATTCGAACCATGACAGTGCCAGACCTAGGTGGAGACCCACCGTCCAGCGCCACGAGGGTTAAGCTGAACTCAGGTTGCTCCTCTCGATCCAGTGGTTTGTCCTGCACCAAATCTGGGTATTTCTTGCCCTCACTATGATTTCGAGTGAGAATGTGAAAATGAGAATTGGGGCTGATTGTGTATTTTTGGAGACCATTGCTGCCCACATCCAAATCCTCAGCTATTAGCAACGGAAATAGAGTCCCCGGCTGGCTATTTTCTGGTATTTTCAAGAGCACTTCCCTTTCAGGGAATACTGGAGAGTGATCATTTATGTCCTGGATCAATAATTCTCCTTGAAAAAATTGCACAGGCATTTCCAGGAACACTTGGAAATGCAGTACACACGGTTCAATAGGACCACAGAGCTCTTCCCGGTCTAGTTTCTCCCTCAGAAGCAAATCTCCAGTCTGACGATCCAGCTGCAAACGCTGCTTGTCATCGTCAGACACCACCCCGGCTGACCGGGCGGCCAGTTCCCCAATTCCCAGGCCCAGATCCTTGGTCAGATGAGCTACAAAGGAGCCGCTCTCTGTTTCCTCCAACACAGAATAACGAATAGGCTCGAGGCGAACCTGAGACAAGAACACCATCAAAATAAAGGCCAACACTTGCCTGTTTGGATGAATTCTCCCTAGCTCCTTCATGTTGGAGTCCAGGTCCTTATATCCAATCCCTTCAGCAACCACAACAAGACTTTAGACATTCAATCCTAAAATCTTGCTTGGAGGAATTGTCACACAGTTGCTTTTAATATTAAATTTGTTTAGTAAATCGCTGCCCCAAGCCGTTGATAAACCTGCACTGCTTGCAACGCTTCTTCCGTGTGTTTTTTATCGCGTCTAAGCGACACAAAAGAATACGCGAGCTTTTTAGGGCTCTTTATTCACAACTTAGCCTGCAGCGCCACCCTGCGTCTTGACTGAGAAATTAACAACTTCAAGACGGCGTATTTGGGAAGTTTTCAAATGAAAGCCATTTTTAACTGTACAGAATTTTTACAAACTTTGTTATTACATTAAACTGCATAATTTAAAAGGTTATTTCATTACAGTGCATGAACCAGAATAATCATGAGCACAAATCAAGAAGATATCTCAGTCTCCCCACACCCTTATCAGTGAAACTTCAAAGAACTCCATTTCTTTACATAATCCAACCACAGGAGACAAATTTTTATACACTTCCAATTCAATTCATAATAGTTACATGTGTTCTTTTTAAGAATGTGAGAAATTTGTGATGATGCAAAAGTTTAAGATGTTCTCTATACATGGTCTAAAGGGGGACTACTTTGAAATGATAGGTTCTATTTTCCTACTTTAACGTGCAAATAGTAATACAGGTGAATAAACAGGTATCTTGTTTTGTATCAAGTAATTTACGATGTGAACCTACACTGAACCTAGGAGTAAGGCAAATAGTATTAGAATCACAGAATCTTATAACTAAAAAGGAAATAAAAGATAAGGAAACTGAAACTGAAGCTCAGAGGTGACAGGACTTGATTATTCTACATGACTATTATGAGGATAATGTCAAGACGAAAGTGAGTAACAGTCACAGAATTTTGTGAAGATAAAGGTTTTAAGCTGAACTTATTTAGTGAGATAGATGTAATCTAAATTTTATAATGAGTTTGCCTGTTACCACACTCACCTTTTGCATCCCAGATATCTTATTCCTTGACCAGCTAATTTTGGGAGAAACAAGAAGCACTGACTTAAAATATTTTATTCTGTGACCAAAGGGTGACTTATGCTGTCTCTACTGAGATATGGTGAAGCAAAGAGACGTGTGTATAAAATGGATCCCACCACAGCACGCAGCTACTGTGATTACTCTCAAACAATAAGAAAGAATGGTACCACTGAGACACAGTTAACCAATTTATTGGTTGCAATTAATATATTGAATGGAGCACCACTTATCTTGCCACATATAAGATTTTCTCCCCTTAAATATCTTGTTATTTTATTTAATTATCCAACTCATATAATGATAATTTATAACTCATGTTAAATGAATTATTTTTAGAGGATGAAATCTGAGATTTCAGATTTTGATAGTGATAGAAAGTATTAGTAAAAATTATTTTTGAAGGATATATGGATTTTATTTAGTAAATACCGGTTGAATTAATAAATTAATCCACTCAAATGATGTTTTTATCTATATAAGTAGATTATTGTCAGATCATATATTCAGCCATGAACGTGTCTGAAATTGAATACAGAATTTTGAGAATATAATACATGCTAAGCATTATATAATTCAATTTACTTTGATTATATTTCTATTAATTACTATAAGGGATATATCAATGGCGGCAATAATATTAACATCTTAGAATTTTCTTTCACATTTAAAGTAAATCAGAAAAGATACACTATGCATCACTATTAAATGAAAAACAATAAAAATACACACTGAAAAGAATAAAAAGAAAGAATACTATTTTAGACATAACTGGAAAACAAATCTCCTGGGCAAACCGAAGAGAAAATTGTTTCTAATATAGTAACCAGGTTTTAGTTAGATTCAATCTAATGCATTCAGGACAAAATTCAAACCATATTTTGTTTACTTATTCCTACCTGTTGACATAGAGTAAGAATTGAGTCTTTTCAGTTCCTTTTGCAATCCAAAAGTAAATGAAATCTCAATAACATTAACATATATGTCCACTATACACCAGATATTATTCTAAGCATTTTACACATATTGACTCATTTTATCAACCCAACAACCTTATGAGGTGGGCAGTCTTATGAGCCACATTTTTAAAGATTAAGAATTACGGCACACAGAGTTTAAATAACCTGTCCAAAGTCACACAGCATGTGAAATGGCAGAGCCAGGATTTAAACTGTTACCATGTGACTCCAGAAACCATTCTTTTATATGCCTAAGTAGAGCTGGAGAGGTGAACAACTTTTTAAATAATTTAGATCCCAACTTCAGCCTTGCCTTGGGTACATGGTTATCATAAGTGAAATATATTTAATATATTTATATTCAAGTTTTCAATTATTATTAGAAACTTAAAAATTATTTGTCTCCCTTTAGAGACAGTTAGTTACTGGTAGAGAGAGATGTTTATACAACTTACACATTGGAAGGAAAACTAATACTCAACATTTTTGTTGCAATCATTAATCAGGTGAAAAAATTAAGAGTGACATAATGAATTACTTATAGCCTTAAATATTGGAAAAAAATATGTATAGAACTTTTGAAAAGTTGTTTAGGTTCTGATAAAGAGTTTAAAGTTACAATCAAGAAGGGTGGCCTAGAAGAATGGCCTAGCATATTATGCCATAGTTTATTTCCCTAAACTGCCACATTTATGAGAAAAGAAAGATCTATTATACCTGAATGGAGGATAAGCTAATTATGTAAGATAAGCTAATGATATAAAGAATGAACACCTGAAAACTATTTTGTCCCAGTCAGAAAAGCTGTATTATCCATTCTGAAGGATTCATATGACTATTTACATAATTGGTTGTCAGATCTGAAGCATGATATTTAATTTTTCTCATTTTAAATATACAAAGAAAGATAAAATAGAGGGACACGCAGGAAACTAGTTGCTTTCTGGTAAAATATAGGCAAGAACCTTATCACTGAAAAAAGATAAAAATCATTTTAAAGAAATTTTAGGCTGGGCATGGCAGCTCATGCCTGTAAATGCCAGCACTTTTGGAGGCCAAGCAGGAGGATCACTTGAGCTCAGGAGTTTGAGACCAGCCTGAGCAACACAGCAAGATCTTGTCTCTCCAGAACAAAAAAAAAAAAAAAATTATCCAGAGGTGGTGGCATGTACTGGTAGTCCCAGCTACTTGGGAAGCTGAGGTGGGAGGATTGCTTGAGCCTGGAAGATTGAGGCTACAGTGAGCCATGATTGTGCCACTGCACTCCAGCCTGGGTGACAGAGTGAGACTCTGTCTCAAAAAAATAAAACCAAAAACTACTAAAATAAATAAATGAGTTCAGCAAGGTTGCAGGATACAAGATCACTATGCAGAAATCAATTGTATTTCTATACAGTAGCATTGAACAAACCAAAAATGAGATCAAGAAAACAATTCAATTTATAATAGATATCATCAAAAGGAATAAAATGCTTAGGAATAAACTTAACAAAAGAAGTAGGAGAACTGAACACTGAACACTGCAAAACATCACTGAAAGAAATTAAAGAAGATCTAAGTAAATGAAAAGTGTTCATAGATTGGAAGACTTAAGATTGTTAAAATATTAGTAGCTTCCAAATTGCTCTACAGATTTATTGCAATCCCTATCAAAATTTCAGTTGGCTTTTTTGCAGAAATTGGTAAATTGACCCTAACATTCACTTGAAAATGCAAGGGACCCAGAATACAATCTTGGGAAAAAAGGAACAAAGTTGAAAAGCCCACACTTTCATATATATATATATATCTTTTTTTTTTTTTTTTTGAGATGGAGTCTCGCTCTGTCGCCCAGGCTGGAGTGCAGTGGCGCGATCTCAGCTCACTGTAAGCTCTGCCTCCCGGGTTCACGCCATTCTCCTGCCTCAGCCTCCTGAATAGCTGGGACTACAGGCGCCCGCCACTTTTTTGTATTTTTAGCAGGGACGGGGTTTCACCGTGTTAGCCAGGATGGTCTTGATTTCCTGACCTCGTGGTCCGCTGACCTCGGCCTCCCAAAGTGCTGGGATCACAGGCATAAGCCACCGTGCCAGGCCCACACTTTCTGATTTTAAAGATGTATTCTAAGTTGTATATCACATATTTGAGATTTTGATATATTAACACAAATACTATTTTTATTCTAGAAAAAATTATTAGAAATTATCTTAGATTCCATCACAAATTTCTCAAGTCAAACTCTAATTATTCAAGTATCTCCGTCCTACATTTACATTTCAGAGAGTGTGACTTTAAAAATATCTTACAGGTTTACGTTTGGAAGGTTAGCTAATGTAAAATTTACTTTGCTTTCACCACTGAGCACTATTGTTTGCTTTACAGCTATTTCATTCAAACGGTCAGCTGATGTGTCTAATGTACCTATTTAATAGAATATTCCTGGAGATCATTCCTTTTATAAGAATTTCCAATAAATTCCACAAACCATTGATATGAACCATTTATTATTGATAGCTTCACATTTTGAAATACTGCTATTGGAAACATGATTTAAGGAAATAATAGTCAAAATCTAATAATTATTTCACCCTTTATCTCTCTCAAAAATTAATGTTTAATTTTCCTCTATTCTTCCCTTTCAAAGTAAGAACAAAACCATCCTCAAGTCATGGTGAAGTTGTAAAAATACTCTTTCATTTTTAAAATAGACTATTCAAAATAGTACAAATTTAACATTTTTAACTTTAGGACTATGTATATTTAAATCTCTTTTTAAATCTTTTTTTCTTTTGTGAGACAAGGTCACACAGGCTGGAGTGCAGTGACACAATCATAGCTCACTGCAGCCTCGAGTTCCTGGGCTCAAGCAATCTTCATGCCTTGGACTGCTGAGTAGCTGGGATTACAGGTGCAAGCCATCACATTCAGCTAATTTAAAAAAAAAAATTGTAGAGATGGGGTCTTGTTATGTTGATCATCCTGATCTTGAACTCCTAGCCTCAAGCATTCCTCCACTTTGGCCTTCCAAAGTGCTGGGATTACAGATATGAACAACTGCAACTGGCTCATTGCTTGATATTAACATGCTGAACCAACCTTGCATTCCTGAGATAAATCTCACTTGGCCATGGTGTGTAATCATTTTTATGTGATACTAGAGTCAGTTTGCTAACATTTTGTTGAGAATGTTTGCATCTATATCCATAAGGGAAATTGGTATGTATTTTTTTCCTTGTGTTATCACTGTCTGGTTTTGTCATCATGTTAATACTGGCCTCTGTAGAATAGAGTTGAGAAGTGGTCCCTGCTCCTCTATTTTTTGAATGAGTATATCAAGTACTGGTGTTAATTCTTCTTTAAACATTTCATAGAATTGACCAGTGAAGCCATCTGGTCCTGGGCTTTTCTTTGTGGAAAGTTTTTGATTACTGGTTCAATCTCTTATTACAGGTCTATTCGGGTTTTTTGTTAGGTTGGTATAAAAGTAATTGCGTTTTTTGCCATTGAAAGTAATGGCAAAACTGCAACTACTCTTGCACCAACCTAGTATTTCTCCTTAGTCAGTTTTGGCAATTACAGGTCTATTCACATTTTCTATTTCTCCTTAGTCAGTTTTGGTAGTTTGTGTTTTTCATTTAATCTAAGGTTTTTTTTTTTTCCATTTCATCTAGGTTTTCTTATTTGTTGGCTTAAAATTGTTTATAGTATTCCCTTATAATTTCCTTTAAGACCTGTGAAATAGGTCATACTTTTCCCTCCTTTTTCTTAATTTTAGTAATTTGAGTTCTCTTTTTTCATCATCAGTCTTGCTAAAGCTTTGCCAATTTTATTGATCTTTTCAAAGCACCAACTTTTAGTTCATTTTCTCCATTGTTTTTCTATTTTGTTTTATTTATTTCCACTCTAATCTAATAATTTTCTTTCTTCAGCTTGTATTGGTTTTAGTATGCTTTCCTTTTCCTAGCTTCTTAAGGTAGAAGTCTGGGTTACTGATTTGAGATCTTTTTAAAATATATAGGTATTTCAGCTATAATTTTCCCTCTAAACACAACTTTTATTGTATCTAATAAATTTTGTTATGTTGCATTGTCATTTTTATTAATTTCAGAGTATTATATAACGTCCCTTGTGATTTCTTCTTTGATTCATTTTTTTAATGTTTAATTTCCACATATTTGTGAATTTCCCAAATTTTCTTCTGCCACTGCTTTCTAATTTCATTTCATTGTAGCTGGAAAACATACTTTATATGATTTTAACTCTTTCAAATTTATTAAGACTTGTTTTATGGCCTAAAATACAGTCCATCCTGGAGAATGTTTCATATGCACTTGAAAATAATGTGTATTCTGCTGTTGCTAGATGGAGCATTCTGTCAAGTACTGTTGGTTTATAATGTTATTCAAGTATTCTTTTCTCATGTTGATACTCTGTTTCATTGTTTTATCATTTATTGAAAATTGGGGAATTAAACTCTTCAGCTATTATTGTCAAATCTCTAACTCTTCATTTGTGTCCCTTTTTGCTCCACTTATTTTGGGTTTCTATTATTAGATGCATATATGTTTATGATTATTATGTTTTCCTGGTGGATTAACCCTTTTACTATTGTAAAATTCCCCTCCTTAACTTTTTATTTTTAGTAACTTTTTTGTTTGTTTTAGAGTATATTTTGCTTGATATTAATGTAGGCATTCTAGCTCTTTTGGTTACAGCCTACATAATATATCTTTTTCCATCTTTTTACTTTCACTGTATGTGTGTCTTTGAATCTAAAGTGTCCCATGGTAGACAACCTATAGTTGGATCATTTTTTAAAATCCATTCTGCCAATTTCTGCTTTTTAATTGTAGTGTGCAATTCATTCACATTTAACATAGTTGTTGATAAGGTGGATTTATATTGGCAATTTGCTTTGGTTTCTACATCTTATTATTTTATTTCCTCATTGTTCTCTTTTGTGTTAAACACATATTTTCTTGGGTTCCATTTTAATTGACTTGTCATTTTTTTTACCTTTTTTAGTTATTTTCTTGGTGGTTTCCCTGATTATTAAAGTGAATATCTTTTACCAATCAAGTTCAGATTAATACCAATTTAATTTCAACAGTATATAGAACTGTGTGTTTTTTTTGTTTTTTTTTTTTTTTTGAGACGGAGTCTCGCTCTGTCGCCCAGGCTGGAGTGCAGTGGCGGGATCTCAGCTCACTGCAAGCTCCGCCTCCCGGGTTCACGCCATTCTCCTGCCTCAGCCTCCGGAGTAGCTGGGACTACAGTACAGGCGCCCGCCACCTCGCCCGGCTAGTTTTTTTGTATTTTTTAGTAGAGACGGGGTTTCACTGTGTTAGCCAGGATGGTCTCGATCTCCTGACCTCGTGATCCGCCCGTCTCGGCCTCCCAAAGTGCTGGGATTACAGGCTTGAGCCACCGCGCCCGGCCAGAACTGTGTTTCTATATAACTATGTTATCTCTCCCCTCCTTTGTGTCACATTGTCGTACAATTACATCTTTACAATTTATATACCTATGAACATAGATTTATAATTACTGCTTTATGCAGTGTTCTTTCCAATAACAAGTTACAAATAAAAGCACATTTACAGTTCCCTAGATATATATATACCTATAAGTTACTTTCTGTTTATGACGCTTTTATTTTTTCATGTGGATTAAAGTTACTCATTGGTGTCCTTTTACTTCAGCCCAAATGACTACCTTTAATATTTCTTTGTAGAGTAGGTTTGCTAACAGTGTAATCAGTCACTTACTGTTTTTTGGTAATGTCTTAATTTCTCTTTCATTTTTGAAAGATACTTTTGGTGGATATAGAATTATTGGTTGATAGTCCCTTTTAGCACTTTGAATGTGTCATCCCACTCCCCTTTGGCCTCCATTATTTCTGTAAGAAATCAGTGTTAGTCATATTAAGGATAAGATTTTTGAGGATAAGGTATGTGATGAGTTGCTTCTCTCTTGCTGTTTTTGAGGTTCTCTTTTTGTCTTTATCTTTTGACAGTTTGATCA
>NW_012114966.1:629635-656241 GCF_000951035.1 Colobus angolensis palliatus | reverse complement strand
TCTCCTTTCCTTCCTTCCTTCCTTCCTTTTCTTCCTGTTTTTTTCTTTTTTTTCGAGACAGGGTCTTGCTCTGTCACCCAGACTTTTTGCACTAGACAAGCTCTGATTCAAGGCAGTTAAAGACAGCCTTCCAAGTGGAGCCCTCCAGGGAGTCAACAAAACAGATCAAATAATAGCAATTCTTTGTGGTGCTATTCTGTTTCCTCTGGTGGCTGCCAAGCTGCTGATTTTCACTGTGATTGTAAATTGTTAATTTTAAAGGCTTCTAAGAGGCTAGAGAGATGGAGATGGAAATAGGCCAGTTAAAACGCCACAAAAACCACCGTTTTTAACCAAGAATCAGACCGTTTTTTCCTCAATAAATTCTCCCTAAGTTGCTGCACACCTTTGTTTAAATTTCAGAGTTCTGAAACAGTTGATTTTGACAATTTCTCTCAGTTTCCTCACTGCTTTCCTGAAGAAGAGATTTTTCGGAGGTTCACTCTCTACCATTTTCACTGATGTTCAGAATATATTCTTTTTTAAAATTGCAGTAAAATATGCAATACCCTTTTTCATAATAACAAACATAGACAATGAAACTTCAACATTGCCAGTTACCTACTTTAAATTAAATAAAATTGAAACATTTGGGATGAAGAAACTCATTTCCTCAGAAATAAAGAAATTTAAACAAAAAACCTCAGAAAGATACAATTTAGAGAATACAATTTCTTTTTTAAAAATAAATCCCACATTGTTCTAGAAGTTAAATTTTTTTTAAAAGTCTTTCCTCATAGATAGCTCACATTAATTAGAGAAAATCGGCTTTTGAAATTTGATATTTGTTTCTGATATTCCAGAAACTTCTCACATTGAAAACTCTAGAACTAAATCCCAGTGGTGTTGATACTCCCAAAATGCTCAGGAAGAGGCCTTCTTTTGAGCAGCAGTACACTGAAGTTTCCCAGTTGACCCTCCACATCTGAGTAGCACAGGAACAGAGAGAATTGAAAGAGAAAGAAGCCTGAGTCAAATCAGTGATCAAGAAAATGGAAATTCTTTTATGGGTGGTTAAAGGAATGGAAGAGAAGACTAGGGTAAGTCCTAGACCAGGTGTAGGACGATCATGGCAAATAAAGGTGGCTTCCAGTTGTCCTTAATAACAGCACCAGCTTGTGCCTGGTTGTGGTTGTCTTTTAGGAGCCTACATGTGCTTCACATACTCTGTACTTCCAGGTTGTGGGCCTACATGCTAACATCCAGGGCTCTGAGGCCTTGAATCGCCAATAAAATAGTCATGGGTTCTAGCCCAAGTCATCATCTGTGTTACCACTTTTTTCTACCTGGACAGCTCAGTACATAATATAGAATTGTTTTGTAATAAATTTTCTTTATTATCTAGCTATTACAGTTGTGTGTCATCCAGGATCTCCACATCTTGATGCTCAACTCCAGAAAGCCCCAGACACATTTAGAACTCAAACTCTTCAAGAATCTCAAAATCCAGGGACATCAAAGCACACAGGTTCCATTGTCCATGCTGATGGATACCGAGAGGGCTGAGGAATATGTCCTTGGGCAGCTGTGGGAAAGTGACTTAGGTATTAGTCCCTAGATAGTCTCTGTTTTTGGCAGTGATACTATCAGCATTCTGAGTAGGACTTTTTATTTTTTAACTAATAAGGTATATGAGGTTTGGGTCAGGGAGTTGTTGACAGTGTTGAAGAACAGTATGATTATGTTGTGCTATATTTCTGCATGTTAGATTCCACCCTAGTAAGAGATGGTACAGAGCCCTGACTTCTCTGTTACAAAAATAATTTTATTTTTTGAGATAGAGTCTGGCTGTATCACCCAGGCTAGAGCATGATCGTGGCTTGCTGCAGCCTCAACTTCCTGGGCTCAAAGATCCTCCCACCTCAGCCTCTTCAGTACCTAGGAACTCAAGTGCATGCCACCACACCCAGCCAATTTTTAAAATTTTTTGTAGAGACAGAGTCTCACTATGTCTCTGAGGCTGTTGTTGAACTCCTGAGTTCAAGCAATCCTCCTGTCTAGGCCTCCCTAAGTGCTGGGATTAAAGGCATGAGCCACTGTTCCCAGACCCAGAACACTAATTTTTGACAAATGGTTTCATGAGGAGATTGCCTTGGAAGGAGCAAGCCCATTTTGCATTATCACCAGAGTCCCAAGCTATTTTCTTAAAAAAAAGAAAAAAATAGCAACCACTAATCAGTGGAATCTTGGATTATGTTATTATTTTTCTGAGCATTACCATGAATGCTGTAACTTGAATCAAGACCATGATGTTTTCCATATAGTCCCCATGTGTTAATTGCTTCAGCTACAGTTCAGTTTTCCTAAAAATCAACTTGTTTACTCTGAAGATTGAAACATTTTAAATTTCTCCATTAGCTTCCATGTCTATAGCCTTAGCAGAAACCATGACAACCAAGAAGCAATGACATTCCCTGAGATTTTTGCCTCATTGAGTAAATGCAGAACAATACCACCCAAAAGAGCGTGGATCCCATCTCAAATATATTTTTAGTGCTTGGTCCAGAACTTTTACCTGGGTGTGGCAAAGTTGAGCTAAGCTTTTAAATGGAGGCTTGGGTTTGCAGAGGCCAGGGTGAAACCACCTTGAGACCCCTCTTCTTCCTCCCTTCCCCAAGATTGTCAAAACAAGTGCTACTGTGAAAGAAGCTTCCAATAAGAGATAAGTTCTTGATAAAATATCACCAAGCAAATGAAGATTAACACCACAAAAAACAGACTCAACAAATAAAAGTTGTTTTATCTACTATAAGAAATAGAAATTTGAAACAATATGGAAAGAACTTAAAAGACTCAAACAAGGAAATAGCAATTGTGAAACAAGAGCAAATAGTTGTGAAAACTTGCCAAATGAAAGTTTTTAAAAGAAAATTGTAATTTCTCAAAGAAAAAAATGCAGTACGTTATGTGAATCTCAGGTTGGGGCCTACCATATATATCAGAACAGCAAGAATAAATGAAAAAACCTAAAAGATAGTAAAGAAGTTTACGGATAAAAGAATGAGAAGTAGACTGACATTGTACTTTTCATCAATGTGTTGAATACCTAGAGAATAGAAGGAAAAAAAGCTTAAAATTTTGAATCTATGATCAAGCAAACTATTGATTAACCATATGCATATTTGACATTAAAAATAATTCATAATTAGGACTAACAGATTTCTGGCTTAAAAAAATCTAACAATTACTTTAAGAAGCAAAAGATGTTTCCAGAATAAAGTAGGGGGATATAGAGAAAAGCTGTTATTTTTTTTTAAACAGAGTCTTCTTTTGTAAGGAAGTAGAATTTATTCATCAAAGAAGATTTATGAAAAGTATGGTGGTATAGCCAGTGGCCTCACTAGTTTTAATGATTGATATTTGAATATAGCTTAGTCTTATAACAACCCCATATAAAAATTTAAAATTCATTTGTATCACTTTGATTTTCAGTGTTAAAAACTAGATTGTGAATGTCAAGGAAATATTTAAGTTATTTCCGAACTAATGTATCTGTAGAGAGAAGAAGGGAGTATGCACATGATCGAGAATTATGTTTTGAAAATAAATGAATGATTGACTACTTAAAAAAATTTAAGCCTTTGGGATCTTGAAAATTTTATTTAATCTTGATGTCATTAAGACTAATCCGGGCCGGGCGCGGTGGCTCAAGCCTGTAATCCCAGCACTTTGGGAGGCCGAGACGGGTGGATCACGAGGTCAGGAGATCGAGACCATCCTGAGCTACTCGCGCCACTGCACTCCAGCCTGGGCGACAGAGCTAGACTCCGTCTCCAAAAAAAAAAAAGAAAAGACTAATCCAAGTTCAATAGAAGTACCAATTAGAGGTCAGATAACTTAAATACCAATTTCAGAAAGTTTATTTGATGTACAAAAAAATCTTACATTTAATTTCTTCTTTTTTCCTGAAATCAAAGATACAAATAAGCTCAATTTAGAACCAACTTGGAGATTAATACATAATTTTACAGTTCTCCAAGCTTCCACAAGTCTCAAAATGCAAAGGGAGACATTAAATAAAAAATTGGCTCTATAGGGTATTATTCTTTATACTCCATCCCTTTCTGAATATATAGTTCTTTTAAAATTCAATGTGTAGATCAGGTCCAAATAAACAAGTTTGTAATTCCTTAGAACATTATTTTATTTACCAAATAATTTAAAATGTATTTATTTAACAAATATAAACTGAGCATCTCCTATGAATGAGGCATTGTGCTATTTGCTGGAAATACCACTATTAATAAACCAGAAACAGACGCTACCTTCAAGTTGCTTAGAGTCTACTAAGGTCATTTTACATATTCTAGAATGCGGAAAGGGAGTGAAATTTTTCTTTCTCTTACTTTTTGACAATTGGAATACTGGTGAGATCAATTTGTAAATATTTTACAATAATGAATTAGCCTGCCTAGAAGAAAAATTACTAGAAAATTATTAATAATATATAAAGTCATCCCTTTTACCTTGTGCCAGGCTTTTAGTTTCTGGAATTCCAAAACGTTGCAACATTAGTTAGTACTGTACATGTGGTACTCTCTCTATATTTAATGAAATATCCAGGTGAATACATTTTTGGAAGTTGTCTTCAAATAAAAGGGTAAAACGTTTCTAACTGCCCTGAAAGAGAAGCAGGTTTGAACCAAGAGTAAGATGTGATTGCTTCCCATCTTCAAATTTAGTCTAGATTATCTTTTCTGGCTTTGCTAAATTCTATTCATTTTCTCAACAATGTATAAGTCCAGTACATCTAAAAACTACATTACTAATGGTATCTGTTCTTCTATCTTCAGTGTCTAAATGACTCAGCATATTGCCTTTTGAACTTTAGTCTCTGATCATTTACCATATTAGTCCCCAAACGAACTGCCCTCTATATTTTCCACAGTTGAATACTTCCCTGGCTCTGATACCACCTGGGACTAAGGTAATCAAAGAGAGATAAATCTTGATAAGAATTCTATGCCTCTTCCTGATATTCATGGAAAATCAGCTACATATGCAAAGAAGAAAAATATCTGACCAAAACAGCCAGATTCTACTTAAAGTGAAAGGAAATATTATATTAATTTTCCTCTAACTATTAAAGATTCACACATTTGGCTGCGTATGGTGGTTCATACCTGTAATCCTAGCACTTTGGGAAGTGGAGGCAGGAGGATCCCTTGAGCACAGGAGTTCCAGACCAACCTGGGCAACATGGAGAAACCCCATTTCTACAAATAAATTTTTTGTTGTTGTTAAATAGCTGGGTGTGGTGGCACACACCTGTCGTCCCAGCTACTCTGGAGGCTAAAATGGTCAGATCCCTTGAGCCCAGGAGACTGAGACTGCAGTGAGCCATGATTGTACCACTGCATTCCAGCCTGGGCAACAGAGCAAGACCCTGTCTCAAAAGATTTTTAAAAAAAGAGTTTATGCATTTGATGCTCAGTTACATAAAATGACACCACTTAAATGTGATAATAACTACACTTTAACATATGTTTGAAAGCATGTCAATCTTAAACTCTTGCTTTTTGGGGAATTTTTTAAATCTTTGAGAAATTCTCTTTTCTCTAGTCATGAGTATTTAATTCCTAGGAAGATATATAGATGTTCTGTGGATGAGGAAATGCTTATAAGAAGAAAATTAATTTTTTCCTAATACAATTCCCTAATTAGGAGCTAAATATTTTGTTGCTTAAAATAAGTTTTTTGATTTTACTCAAGATAACCATAAGATTAAATGTTTTGGTTGCTTCCAGATTTTATTCTTTGTTGTAGCTAATTTAGAGTTTCACAACGATATTGCCTTCTCCTTTTTAGAACTTTCTATTCTTGTACATCTTCTTTTAATTACATTGTAGGAGGCAGGGTGCTGATATGGATGGACAGTTCCTATCCCAGAAAGATCATATATAATCTTAAATCATATCAGGTTAAAATCTGAAGGAGGGAACCAAGACAGCAAAAAAAGAAAGTATCTTTCTCCTATATCACCATACAAGTGGCAAGTACATATTAATTATAAAGTAGAACTGGATAGGATATCACTTTTACCATGAAGCATTTAGATATCATATACCCATGTATTTTCTTGAAATTAAATATTGGCTCTCAGATTGATAACACATCTCAGAATTTATGAAACAAATAATTGTCATTCCACCAAATGTCTTACTAAACAATGTTTTTGTGTCAAATGGAAAAGAACAGTCAGTTTTTAAAATGGCATAGGTTTAATTTTTTTCCTCAGTCATCATGAACACACTTTAGACAAACTTCTAAGGGTAATTATCCATATTAGTCTATATTTGTGTCCATATTTTGGCCAATATAAGCACATAAAATATTGAAATATTAATTGCAAATGTCAACACAGAAAATGAACTAAATTACTTTCATTTGAGTACTACATCCCTAAAAAGATGATATATTACTATAAATTAAAGAAAACACATTATTGTCTATTCTCAAAACTTCGTTAACCATAGACAAAGCTGCTTTGGGCATATTATACAACACATTATGTGAATATATTCAACAAGGGAAATTATAAAATTGGTGGTTTGGAACTCTCTCTACATTGCTTTATAATATAAAAATTGAAAGGAGTTATTTTAATAAGCTATTTGAAATTACTATTAAAAGATAATGAATTCCTTTTTGCTCCCCATTAGAAAAAAGAAGGCGAATTAAGACTGCGTTGGCAAGCTAGGATGAAAGGAGAGTATGCATGGATTAACTACAGAAAAAGTAGAATCAATATATAAACAAAATGTTCTATCGACTAAGGATTCTTGATTGAAATACAAAACATTCAGAGCCAAACAACTATTTTCCAGTTCTGTTAATGAAAGCTAAGCCATCCCCAGATTTGAAATTTTGCTCTACTCTTGCTACTTGCCTTGAACCATACCAAAAGAGAATTCTCCAATAGGTAAAGCAGTAAAAAAGGACTTTCCACAGATTAACTGAGACGAAGCTCAGTAGATCCTTACTAACACTTAACTGAATTCAAAGCTCTTCCTGAAACTGGGATTTGCCTCACTAACCCTCTCTGCACCCTGAGCAACGAAATTGGGGATAATTGGCTTCAGGAACTTGAACTCTTTTGTTCCGGAGCCTCCAGTCAGACACACCTCGTACTGGTAGCTCTGGGACAGGGTCTCGGTGCCGCTCACGTCCACCAGATGCCCTGGAAAGAGGCCCTCGGGCACCGAGCAGCGACCCACTGAGGCCGCCCTGCTCCTCCTGCACAGCCGCACCGCCACAAACAGGAGCACCGACAAGAGGAATAGCGACGACACCGAGGCCAACGCCACCACCAGGTAGACGGTGAGAGAGTCGGCCTGGGCCTGGGCCGGGGCCGCCTCCGGGAGAGGTAGGTAGGGCTGGGAGAAGCCGTCCACCAGGAGCAAGTGCAGCGTGGCAGTGGCCGAGCGCGGAGGCTCGCCATTGTCCTTGACCAGCACCACCAGCCTGTGCTTGGCCGCGTCGCGCTCGCTCAGCAGCCTGGCGGTGCGCACCTCGCCATTGTGCGCCCACACACCAAACAGCCCGGGCTCCGTGGCCTTTAGCAGCTGGTAGGACAGCCAGGCGTTCTGGCCCGAGTCGCCGTCCACCGCCACCACCTTGGTCACCAGGTAGCCCGGCTCGGCCGCTCGGGGCACCAGCTCGGTGCAGGGCGCGGAGCCGTTCTGCAGCGGATACAGCACGAAGGGCGAGTTGTCGTTGGTGTCCAGCACCAGCACGCGCACCAGCGCCTCGCTGCTCAGCGCCGGGGAGCCGTGGTCTGTGGCGCCCACGCGGAACTCGAACGCCTGCAGGGCCTCGTAGTCCAGCGACCTGAGGGCGAACAGGTGGCCGTTGTCCGCGTTGATGGAGACCAGGGAGGCGAGGGGCAGGTGCGGGTCCTGGGGTGGCAGCAGCGAGTAGGTGACCTGGGCGTTGGTACCTGAGTCTCTGTCTGTGGCGCTGACGCTGCCGATGTGCAGGGCGGGGCTGTTGTTCTCGCGCACCAACAGGGTGTAGGAGGTTTGGGTGAAGGCGGGGGCGTTGTCATTGACGTCGGAGATCAGCACGGTTATGTTGTACTTGGTTTTCATCCTGGGTGTCCCCAAATCAGTGACGGTGATGGTGATGTTGTACTCGGATCTGGTCTCTCTGTCCAGTGCGCCTTCTGACATGAGGGTGTAAAAATTCTCTACGGATGGTTTCAGGACGAAGGGGAGATTGTTCTCAATGGAACACACCACTCTTCCGTTGTCTCCAGAGTCTAGATCAGAAACACTGAAAACAGCCAGTACAGTCTCTGCGGAGTTCTCGGGGATAGGGCTGTTTACTGAAGACAAGGTCAGTTCCGGTGGGTTGTCGTTGACATCAACCACCTGGACTATGACTGTAGACTTTCCCGATAGGCCTCCGCCATCCGTGGCCTCGATGTCGACTTCATAACTATTAATCGCTTCAAAATTCAAATATTTGACTAGTTGCATATCACCAGTAATTGGATTTAGCTGAAAAGTTTTGCGAATTTCTTCAGAAGCATGAAAAAATGCGTATGATATTGTCCCAAAACTTCCTGTATCTAAATCAGAAGCCGAGACTGTGACAATGACAGAGTTAACGGGGGTATTCTCTAGAACTGCAACCTCATAGAGCGGCTGTGCAAATTCTGGTGCATTGTCGTTTATATCTAAGACCTGGATGTTTATCCGGGCTGTCCCAGACCGAGGGGGAGCGCCGCCGTCCAGCGCAGTGAGCATTAAGCTGAGCTCCGGCTGCTCCTCCCGATCCAGCGCTTTATCCAGTACTAGTTCCGGGTACTTCCTTCCGTCCCTACGACTGCGAGTGAGTACGTGGAAGTGGGAATTCGGAGTGATAGTGTAGTTTTGGAGGCTGTTTCTTCCCACATCCAAGTCCTCAGCATTTCCCAAAGGAATTACTGCTCCTGGTAGAGTGCTTTCTAGGATTTTCAGATGCATTTCATTTTCAAAGAATACCGGAGAATGGTCATTTACATCTATGATATGGAGCTCGTTTGTAACAAACCGCAAAGGGTTTTGCAGTAATATCTGAAAATGCAGTATGCATGGTTCTGTGGGGCCGCATAGCTCCTCCCGGTCCAATTTCTCATTCAGAAGCAAATCACCTGTCTGATGACTGAGCTGAAAATGCTGTTTGTTCCCTTTGGACACAACTTGGGCTCCCCTCGCGGCCAGTTCCTCTACCCTTAGCCCCAGATCCTTTGCTAGGTTGGCTATTAAAAAGCCCTTCTCTTTTTCCTCAGCCACAGAATAGCGTCTTGACTCGGACCCAGCCAGAGACCCTCCCAGAAAAACAAAGAGAAGCAGGACTTGCCTTTGTCTAAGAAATCGCTCTCCTCCCGCCTCCATTGCACTTTCCGTCACGCTTTTCTTGGGAATGTCTCCAAGCTGAACCTCAGACAGCGCTGGGAAACAGTCTTTTGCCCCACAACCTTTGCAGACGGCCTAGTCAATAAGCCTTTCCAGAGGCTCAGACTTGCTGACTCAAAAATCTGCCTGGGCTCACAGCCCCTGGTTTACCACACTGGATCCGTGTGTCACCAAGCATGCACAATGCCCGTGGTTTAATTCGCCTTCTTAGTCAACAGCGCCACCATGCGTTCGCTTGCAGTTTCAAAATCTTGGAGAAGGTGTTTTTGTTTTGCTTCATCATTTATTCTTATCAACCCTGGTTGACGCTACTGGAGGAGTTTCTCATGTTATATGAATTAAATACATGCAATGTAGGGAAATAAAATGCGCTCTTATCTAAGAGCAGCGATTCTTCCTGGTAGAGTCCTCATTTACATGATTTAGCGGAAGTGTACAGACACTAGCTTACCCCTCCCCTTCTGTAATAATTACACACAAACTTCAAAAGATTTTTTCTCTAGATGATAGCATGCTTCACTATCCTATTTATGTTTTTCTTTTTTTTCTAAACTTTGTGAAATGAGTCCGAATTGCCTATACCAGAAAAATAAAAGGAAAAGACACCTCCTGCAAGGTGGTAAAAAGGAAAATACATCATGTCAGAGGTGGATCCGGAGGGCTACAAATGCCTAATTTCTTCCACATTATCACGCTCAAGGAACACTTAAAGTGCTTTCTCTTCTTATTTCAGAGCAAATATACAATTATTCATTTCATCTGTATTAGCTTGTTTCCACAGATAATTGTTGAGTCTGTAGAAGTTAGGCAAGTGGTGGTAAGAAGACAATGTCTGTATATCTTATAACAATTTTCCATCTAGTGGGTGTACAGTCTTTAAACAGATGTTTAAACAGTGTGAAAAGTGCTACATAGAAAAGGTACTGAGTGCACTGAAAGTATGCAATATGGGGACCTACGTTAATGGAGAGTGATTAAGAAAGTTTCCCCCAAGGTGCACCATTTAATCTGAAACATGAAATAGGAGAAATGTGCCAAGCTAAGACTGTAGAATGTGTGAAGGCCCTGAGAGAGCGAAGCATAGCTATTAAGAGATAATGAATGAAGGACAGTGAATACAAAACTTAATGTCTCAAGAGTAAGTGGAAAGGAAGGCTGAAAAGGTAAACCAAGGCCAAATAATGGGTGCTTGGATTTTATTCTGAGAACAAAAGGAAGCCATTGCAAGGTTGTTGGTAGAGAAATAAAACAATGCAAATATGTGTTCAATGTAGCCTCTTTTGTACTTCTACACAATTATCAAGAATGTTTGCTCTTAATACTAGTGATACTAAAAATAATAGCAATTTCACTTTTTTGTCTTTATATTGAGTATAACTGCAAGCTATTCAAATACCTGTTATCATTTGGGGTAGAAGAAGAGAAACTTTGTGACTTATCCAAAATCCTACAGGTAATGAGTTGGTTGATCAGAGACTTTTGATACCAACACAGCGCTCTACCCCACTGCTAATCTCAAAACAAGGCCTTCAAAGTTAATATTACAATTTTAATAGGAAAGCTCATTCAAATGTATGTAAAAATCATATAAAAATGTAAAGATAGACTGAGTAACATTAAGAATTAAGATTTGTTTTAATGTATGGATCAGAAAGTAAACTGCAAGAAATGAAAACAGTTGGGTGAGTCATTTAGGGAACTATGGAAGGAAATTTAAGTAACAAAATCAAAAACCACAATTTCATCTGTATTTCTTAAGCCAGTGGACAGGAGAGGAGGCTCAATTTAAGCATTAAGAGAAAAAGGAAAAATATGTTGAAGGAAAGCAACAACAGAATGATAACTGCATGTTTGAACAACGGTGACCAATTCAATTAATAAAAAAATTGTAATTCATTGTACACCGAAGAGTATTTGGTTCTAGCAAAACGTTTTCCTTTAAGTGTTTTAGTTTATATCTTTATAAATAAGTTATAAATTTAGTTTATATATTTATAAATATCAATATATCACAGGTAAAATACTTTTCTCTCTTTCAATCATTCAAAAATTTTATTAAGAACCTATAATGTTCCCGTGACTGTATGGATCATGCAATAAATGAGGGAGCTGTTGAGAAACAGAACTCAAGAACCTTTATAAAAAAGCATTGAGAAGTCTAGGGAAATGAAAGGGGGAAAAATAGAAGTAGCTAGTGGAAAAAGTGAGTGGTGCTAGATACATTTTTCTCCAAAAAGGCTTATTTCTAAGTGAATCCTAAATGCTCCAGAAAATGTTAAAAACAGCAATACCAAGCTATATTTGAGGTTTCTAAAGGTCAAGGACAAGGACATGTACTCCCTCATATTTTTTGGATTTTAATGAAGTGCTCAATGTTAATAGATTATTAATAATTTTAAAAGATTTTAATGGGGGGACTGGAATAAGCAGAGGGCTCTTAAAAAGCTATTTGAAAGAGAAAGCATGATGAATTAGCATGACTTTGAAAACTGCTAGACGTGTATTATTTATCTACATTTTAGAATATTAATGATTGATTTTTGACAAAAATTTATTAGAGCACTTACAATGTTAATGCCTTGTAGAATCCAACAGTTAGAATTCTTACAATCTCTAAAGACTAATACTTTTTATACGTCAATATTTTAAGAAGTATATATATTGGGCCTGGGGGCGGTGGCTCATGCCCTTAATCCAGCACTTTGGGAGGCTGAAGTGGGCAGATCACCTGAGGTCAGGAGTTCAAGACCAGCCTGACCAACATGGAGAAACCCTGTCTCTACTACAAATACAAAATTAGCCGGGCATAATGACTCATGCCTGTAATCCCAGCTACTTGGGAGGCTGAGGCAGGAGAATCGCTTGAACCTGGGAGGCAGAGGTTGCGGCAAGCCGAGATTGCGCCACTGCACTCCACTCCAGCCTGGGCAACAAGAGCAAAACTCCTTCTCAAAAAAAAAAAAAAAAAAAAGTACGTATATTGAAAAATGTAAGGACGGTGCTTGCTATATTATTCATAAATATACCTATGTAAAGGGTTAGCCAATGTGAATTCACAGGACAGAATTTACACTAGCCTAAGAGGATATAACAAACACAAATATTCTGGGTTGGAAAATATAACTCATGTAATGATAACGAATATTTTCAAATGTAGGACTTCAAAATTATCTAGGACCACGGACTGTGAGGTCTGGAAAAGATGCTCTAACTTAAAGATTTCTGAAAATACAAAATTTACACTTTAAATGCAATTAAATTGCAATGAAACTAACCAACAATTAGAATACAAAGAAAATTTACATTCATTATACCGCAAAAACTCCTACTTTATAAATACCAGTAACATGCATAGAATTGGAATAAGATAGTTACGTTCTAATAAAAGGAGACACCTCCAATGGGCAAAGCAGTGAAAAAGGACTTTCCACAAATTAAATGAGACTAGCCTCAGTAGATCCTTATTAACACTTAACTGAATTCAGAGCTCTTCCTGAAACTGGGATTTGCCTCACTAACCCTCTCTGCACCCTGAGCGACGAAGTTGGGGATAATTGGCTTCAGGAACTTGAACTCTTTTGTTCCGGAGCCTCCAGTCAGACACACCTCGTACTGGTAGCTCTGGGACAGGGTCTCGGTGCCGCTCACGTCCACCAGATGCCCTGGAAAGGGACCCTCGGACACTGAGCAGCGACCCACTGAGGCCGCCCTGCTCCTCCTGCACAGCCGCACCGCCACGAACAGGAACACCGACAAGAGGAATAGCGACGACACTGAGGCCAACGCCACCACCAGGTAGACGGTGAGCGAGTTGGCCTGGGCCTGGGCCGGGGCCGCCTCCGCGAGCGGCAGGTAGGGCTGGGAGAAGCCGTCCACCAGGAGCAAGTGTAGCGTGGCGGTGGCCGAGCGCGGAGGCTCGCCATTGTCCTTGACCAGCACCACTAGCCTGTGCTTGGCTGCGTCGCGCTCGCTCAGCAACCTGGAGGTGCGCACCTCGCCATTGTGCGCCCACACACCGAACAGCCCGGGCTCCGTAGCCTTGAGCAGCTGGTACGACAGCCAGGCGTTCTGGCCCGAGTCACCGTCCACCGCCACTACCTTGGTCACCAGGTAGCCCGGCTCGGCCGCCCGGGGCACCAGCTCGGTGCAGGGCACGGAGCCGTTCTGCAGCGGGTACAGCACGAAGGGCGAGTTGTCGTTGGTGTCCAGCACCAGCACGCGCACCAGCACCTCGCTGCTCAGCGCCGGGGAGCCGTGGTCTGCAGCGCGCACGCGGAACTCGAATGCCTGCAGGGCTTCGTAGTCCAGCGACCTGAGGGCGAACAGGTGGCCGTTATCCGCGTTGATGGAGACCAAGGAGGTGAGGGGCAGATGAGGGTCCTGGGGTGGCAGCAGCGAGTAGGTGACCTGGGCGTTAGTACCTGAGTCTCTGTCTGTGGCGCTGACGCTGCCGATGTGCAAGGCGGGGCTGTTGTTCTCGTGGACGAACAGGGTGTAGAAGGTTTGGGTGAAGGCGGGGGCGTTGTCATTGACGTCGGAGACCAGCACGGTTATGCTGTGCTCGATTTTCAGCCTGGGTGTCCCCAAGTCGGTGACGGTGATGGTGATGTTGTATTTGGATCTGGTCTCCCGGTCCAGGGCTGTGCTTATCACCAGAGTGTAAAAGTTCTCAACAGAAGGTTTCAAGAAAAAAGGAAGATCATCTTGGATGGAGCACACTGTCCTTCCGTTGTCTCCGGAGTCAGGATCTGAAACGCTGAATACAGCAATGAGGGTGTCCTGCAAGTTTTCTGGGATCTGATTGATAAGTGTCGACATAGTCAGTTCCGGAGGATTGTCATTCAAATCCATCACTTGGACAAATACCACACAAGTTCCAGATAGGCCCCCACCATCTGTCGCCTGAATATTTACTGTGTACGTCTGGATGGATTCGAAATCCAGTTTCTGTCTTAAAAGGAGTTCTCCCGATTTTGCACTTAATCGAAACGTTTTGCGAATGTCTTCAGAGGCTTGGGAAAATGCATAAGATATTTCTCCATTAGTTCCAATGTCTAAATCCCTGGCAGAGACGATGGCAACCTGGGATCCAATAGGGCTGTCCTCCGGGATCTGCACCTCATAGAGCAGCTTTGCAAATTCTGGGACGTTGTCATTGATGTCCATAACTTCAATCCGTACCAGCGCCGTGCCGGACCTGGGTGGAGTCCCGCCATCTAGCGCTGTGAGGGTTAACCTGATCTCAGGCTGCTCCTCGCGATCCAGTGCTCTGTTCAGCACCAGCTGTGGTAATATTATGCCATCGAGACTGTCTTGTAAATTAAGATGGAAGTGGAAATTGGGACTGATTGTGTAATTTTGGAGACCGTTGGTTCCTACATCCAAGTCCTGGGCACGTTCTATTAAGAAAGTAGTTCCAGGAGTGATACTTTCTGAAATTTTCAAAAGTATTTCTTTGTCTAGGAAAACTGGGGAATGATCATTTATGTCCCTAATCCGTAGCTCCGCCTGAAAAAACTGCAAGGGATTTTCTAGTAACACCTGGAAAGGTAAGACACAGGGCTCTGTGGGGCCGCACAGCTCCTCCCGGTCCAATTTCTCATTTAACAACAAATCCCCGGTCTGCTTATCGAACTGCAAATGCATTTTTTTTCCTTTGGAAACGACCCTGGCCCCCCTCACAGCAAGTTCTCCTATCTCCAGCCCCAGGTCTTTTAACAAATTGGCCACAAAGGAGCCACTCTCCGTTTCCTCGGCCACTGAGTAGTGCCTAGGCTGGGAACTAGCCTGAGCTATGCCCAGCAAAGCAAAGAATATCAGGACTTGCCTTTGTTTCGGAATGCGCTCCTTCCCCTCTCCGGCCTCCATTGCCTTCTGGTCTCACATCAAACCTGCTCCAGCTCGGGCTCACGTTGTCGCTGACTCTATCTCCCCGTATCTCGCTGATACTGGGATGACTGGACAATCCTAGGGCCCGGATTTCCCCGAGCGACCGCCTTAGACAGCCTCCTCTTCCTGCTTGCTGCTTCTTTAGTTGAGTATCTGGGTGAAGGAGCGTCGGCTGGGTGCTTTGTTTCTGCTACTTCTAAGGCTGCAGCGCCACCCCGCGTCTCTTCCGAGTATTTATTTTCCCCTAAACTGGAAGAAAATCCCAGTGCTTTCTTGCGGGCTGATGGCAATAGAAATTGAGTATTTTCAAGTAGTGTCTCTCAATATACCGAAATCTTATTGGCGTTTTGAAAGGCTCTTCATTGCACCCATAGAGACATGGCAAGAATAAATAAATCTTCACTTCAGTTCCCTCACAGATCCAAGCGTTTTTTAGTTTTTTTTTTTTTCAAACTGGAAAAAATAAATTTCAGAACCTGGAAGGGAGTGATCTCAGTCCTAGCATGCTTCAGAAAAAAGGCTTAGACTAAGAAAGTTCTATTTTTATTCAGAGTTTGGACATGTGTGCAACTCAGTAGTGGTTAGGTTACCATCATCACACTCAAACCCAACCGAAAAACACAGAGACCCAGGAAAAGCACAGAATCCAAATAAGAGTATTTTAATGGGCACTGAAATAGTCTCCTTACTCATACTTCTTTCTTTGCACTGCTCCCGCTTCACATTTCCCTGAACTTTGATGTGTCTGAGCCTCATGAAACTCTCCAAGAGCAGCCAGATATCTTCTTCTTGTAAATGTATCAATATTATTTTCCTTTCTAATGCCTAGGAGAACTTTCAACATAACCTCAATTCAATTACCACATCTAGTAAAGTCAAGAGCAATTTCATAATATTAAATAGCCAGTAAATATTCCAGTTTCCCCAATTATCTTTAAAAATGTATTTCCAGTGATGGTTTCTTCTATCTGCTTCCAAACAAGGTATATATGTCGTTGTTTGTTGTTAGATTTTTTTAAATTTTCTGTCTCTTTGGTTTTTTTTTTAATGTTAATATCAAGAAATAAGTTATCAAGCCACAGAATGACACGAAGGAAACTTAAATGCATATTTCTCAGTGAAAGAATCCAGTCTGAAAAGGAAATGATACTGTATAATTCCAATTACATGATACTCTGAAAAAGGCTAAATTATAGAGACACTTAAAAGATCAGTGGGTAGCTAGGAAGAAGAGGGAGGGGGAATGAAGAGGTTAACACCGGGGACTTTACGATACTATAATGGTAGATACATGACATTATGCAGTTGTCAAAATCCACAGAACTATACAACACACAGAGTGAACACTAAACGATGAAATTTAGTTAACAATTTACCAGTATTGGCTCATCAATTGTAACAAATGTACCACAGTAAAGCAAGATTTTGATCACAGGGAAACTTTGAGTGGGAGAATATCGGTATGTGAGGGGAACTATTTGTACTGTTTGCTCAATTTTCTGTAAAACCTAAGGCTGCTTTAAAAAATAATTTTACTTTGGGAAGCCGAGGCGGGCAGATCACGAGGTCAAGCGATTAAAACCATCCTGGCCAACCTGGTGAAACCCCATCTCTACTAAAAATACAAAAAACAATTAGCCAGGCATGGTGATGGGTGCCTGTAATCCCAGCTACTTGGGAGGCTGAGGCAGGAGAAGCACTTGAACCCGGGAGGCAGATGTTGCTGTGAGCCAAGATCATGCCATTGCACTCCACGCCTGGTGACAAAGTGAGACTCCGTTTCAAAATAATAATAATAATGATAATAATAAATATTAGGATGTGTCTCTAAAAGATCCATTGGGTTAAAAAATTGGGGGATGAAGAAAAAAATTAAATATATAGAAAAGTTAAAACAACTATACACAAACTACAACTCTAACCTCCATCCAAATTAACAATTGTTTATTTTACCATATTTATTCTATCTTATTCTGCACACACACCTGCTTTTCTGCTGACTCATATGAAAGTAACTTGCAGACATCATATTTCACCTCTAAATATTTCAGCAGGTATCACATAATTACAATATTATCTCATATAATCATAATGCTACTATCATACTTAAGAAAATTTGAAAACATTCTACAATGTTATCTAAAATCCAGTCCCAATCAAATTTCACTGTCTTTCCATTATCTTTTCCTCAATTTTGATAAGAATTCACATTCATTCAAGTTCCTTTGACAAATGCACTTACTTTTTTAACTATTTGTTATAAGGAATATCTTAGAAACTTTTTCAACCAACTTTGATAATGGTATTTGGGTGTTAGATCTATTTACTCTAGAATAGTCTCCCATCTTTAATGACATTAAATTTCTGAAGTGTCCAGACTAGTTGTTTTGTAGGATGTCCTACATTCTGAATCTGATTGTTTCTTCATGGTATCATTTAACCTGTTCTTCTATCCCCTGTATTTTCAGAAAACTGGACTGGATTATTTATTAAACATAACAATAGCATAATATTTTAAAAAGCTCTCATTTATCCTCTGTAACTGCCAAAAAAAGGATAATCACAGTTTCCCTTAACATTTAGAAAACATGCCTATCTCTACCTGTTGATATTAGTTTTTGTTTTTCATGACTATTACTTTTGTATGGATGTTATAATAATTCAAAATATTTTAATTCATTGACATTGAGCATTAAACAAATTCATTGAGGTGAATAATATCCAAGGCCCAAGTTTTTAAAAACAGCTTTTTATATAAGCTGCAAAACCTAATTAGGGTCCGAAATAGACGTCATGAAGATCAGTTATATCATACAGGCAGGTTATAACTGGAAGGTTACTTGAAATTTTACATTTAACCAGATATATGGCTATTTCCTTTGGACAGGTTTTCTGAACTAAAGCAGTTGTGGTTAATTTGAGATGAGATAAAGGAGAGGAAAATAGGTAATATGAAGAAAATAACATAATCTTGCTCCTCTCACAAGCAGGAGAATAGAAAACTTAATATCTAAGATACTTCAGAGGATACAATAACCAAGAACACATTAGGTTTTATTGTGAAAAAAATGTTAAAACCTCTCATGTTGTCACGTGTCCTCACAATTCAGAAGGTTTTACCCATCTTTCATTTCAATGATATTAACACACCTAGAAATAAAAGTAAGTTTCTCTTTTTCAAAAATGATATAACCAACACCAATATTTTATATTTGTATATGGGTTTCTAGCTTTAAATGCATTATATCTGCTATGCTATTTTAAATCATTTATTTTCTTAAACCTTGATGAGAATACACCTTCCTTCTTTACAAATGCTCTTATTTTCTTAATCTCCTTTAGTAAGGAATCATATATATTAGATTAGAATTTATAGCATATTTATAAGTCTGAATGAAATATCATGTTTACATATAGTAAATTTATTGTAATGAGGGAATCTATTACATAATTTTAAAATTATTTTATTACAATAGGTTTAATTTCTTAGGTTTGGCTTTACTTTTCATATGCTGCACAAGCAGAACCATTATCCTAGGAGTCACTTTCATAATTTTGAAGATTCGTTTCAATAAAATCTAGCATATTAAAATATTACACAAATAATTTTATATATAGGAATAGAAAAATATTTTCAAAAACACTAAAAAATGAAAGCAAGTCATTACAGGCTTATTACAAAAGTACAGCCATTCAAAAAATAAATAACACATTGTTCGAGTATCTGTCATAATTAAGCCTCTCTTTTTGGGATGAAAGGGTGATTTGATCTTTTGACTGCCATGAGATGAAAATTACAAGAATTAAGAGAAAGGTAGTCAAAGAGATATACATGACCATTTTCCTATCAAAGATAATACCAAATGATAGGGAGATATTATCCCCACTAGTATCCCTCTTTAAATAGAGAGGGATCTTCAGCTTTTCAATGAAGCTGGCTTTTCTGCTGCCCATAAGCTGACTTTACTTAGCCATAAGATGGCGGAAGGAGGTATTTTCAGTGATCTAACACTAAGACTCTGCAGAAAATATGAGAGAAATATTCTAGGATGAGAAGGGAGTGTTCTGGCATAGTTTACTACACTACTCTAGGGGGAAAATTGGGGGCATATTCGACTAATTTACTTTTACCTTATTGAGGATACAAATAAGTTTTCACATAATCTACCAAGACATACATTTCATGAAGCTCAAGCAAACAGGATTTCAAAATAAAGGTCGGCTAGACGTGGTGGCTCACACCTGTAATCCCAAGACTTTGGGAGTCCAAGATGGGTGGATTGCTTGAGTCCAGTAGTTGGAGACCAGCCTGGGCAATGTAGCAAAACTCCATGTCTACCAAAAAAAAAAAAAAAAAAAAAAAAAAAATCAGCCAGGTGTGGTGGCTCACGCCCATAGTCCCAGCTGCTTGGGGGGCTAGGGTGGTAATATCACTTGAGCCCTGGAGGCAGAGGTTGTAGTAAGCCGAGATCACACCACTGAACTCCATCCAACCTGGGTGACAGAGCGACACCCTGTCCCAAACAACAAAAACAACAACAAAGAAGCAAATGAAACATGAAATAAATGCCACTCAAAAACGGGAAATGGTGTTGTTTATTCTCTTCCCACAGGACAAATAAGCAAGAAAAGGTTTTAAAAGTGATACCTGCACAAGAATCTTGCCCAATTTTGTTTAAGGAGAACCATCAGAGTCTATTAGGACAATCTGTCCCCTTGAAAATAAAAATCTTGACCAGGACTGCAGATAAAGTTAGATAGACAGATATAGATGGAAATAGAGATGAGAGAGTAGAGGTATGACCTCTTCCAAAAATCTCAGACCTTTTTTTTATGATTAAAATAGGCTAAAACTTAAATCGGGTTTAGGTAATCTGGTAGATGATTGAATTTTCACTAAGATCACTATTGAAATTTTACTTTAAAAGAAAATATGGACCGGGCGCAGGGGCTCACCCCTGTAATCCCAGCACTTTGGGAGGCCGAGGCGGGTGGATCACGAGGTCAGGAGATCGAGACCATCCTAGCTAACAAGGTGAAACCCCGTCTCTACTAAAAATACAAAAAATTAGCTGGGCGTGGTGGCGGGCGCTGTAGTCCCAGCTACTCGGGAGGCTGAGGCAGGAGAATGGCGTGAACTCGGGAGGCGGAGCTTGCTGTGAGCCAAGATCGCGCCACTGCACTCCAGCCTGGCTGACAGAGCGAGACTCAAAAAAAAAAAAAAAAAGAAAGAGAAAGAAAAAAGAAAATATGGCTAAATACACTATCGAAAATTAGTAAATAATGAAGAAGTCCAAAGGTGTAGAGAGGGCAAAGAATATGGGGTGAGGGGAAGAAACCTGAAACTCTGACTATAAAATACAAAGCACAATCAATTTAGATATGCTAAAGAAATATAAGGAAATACTTGAAAATTATAATATATATTTTCATATCAGAGTAATTATTTGAACATCTACTGTGAAAAGGAGCAGGCTGACAAGAGAACAAAGGAATACTAAAACCATAGTTATGACCAAATAAATGCTAAGTGAGGAATCTAAGTGACAGACCCCATATTCCTGAGGTCTGTCAAGATGTAGCCAGTAGAGCTGCTACAAACAGCTGACCAGCAGCAGTTGTACCAGCAGCAGTTGTTGTCTTACTCCGGAGTACACAGGTGGCATCTCAGTGTCATTGACCATAACCTGAAGTCTATGATTGGCTAGATTACCATCACTCACACACCTGGTGTGCACACTTCCCAGTCTTGGGCTAACATGCTATGCAGGTGGAGACTCGAGTAACTGATAGGACATGAAGATCTTCCAGACCTAGTCTCCTTCTACTGCCACCATCTTGAACATCACATAATCCGTTCTGCATTAAATATAACACAAAGGGGAACTGCCATTGCCATCAAATATTACCAACCACACCAATACCATGCTGCTAGCTCATCGTACTAGTGTTTGTTTCTCTCATACAGAATGATGATTTGTGTCCACTGTCATGGAGTACTGCACATCCTGGGAAACCAGAAGCAAATAAGTTACTTGGGTGCTTTTCTAAGTCTCTGTCTATGGCAGTGTGCTGCTAAAATGCACACTTTAGGGCTGTGTTTTCACACTTGATAAGTGTAGAGGCAGTTTGGTGAAAATGAAGACCTGATTATATTGTTTCCTTTCAGCTTACGGTAACTCCAGATCTCTGGCAGTGATCATAGAATTGTACTTGTCTTTATTCTACCTCTATTGAAGGCTTTAGGGTGAAGGGAAGGTGATATTATGAAGCCAAAATATCTATTTTTTTCTGTGGTCTGGATCTGAAACACAGGAAACAGCAGATATGGTCTAAAGGCAGATATGGCTCCTTGGGACCCAGTTCATAAATGATGACATGATGATTAGGAGTGGACTGTCTTTTACATCAAGAAGTTACATTTTCCAGAGTCTTTAATTACTGATGATCTCAGAATCCACACTGTAGATTAGTATAGCCTTGGAATTTATGGGTTTGCATGATGGGTTTGCTTTTGGTACTTTTATACCAATGTAAATGTTTTATTAAAGTTTTCATTAAGTCTTCAGTAGCCTGGTAAAATCTTAAAGATAGTTTTCTATTATATCTTATATCCAAATTCCTGACAGAAAAGTGATAACCAGAAGGAAAAACTTTTTTTCTGGGATTACTGTACTGAACTACTGTATATTACAGCTGAGTAAAATCACTGACAACCCACAACTTTGGTGAAGACCAATGCAGATTTGGATCTATGTGGTGACCCACCATCCAATATCATGACAGTTAAATTAACTTCAACCCATTTCTTTCCATTGAGAAAATTGCCCATCCTCATTCAGGATATTTCCTGCCACCATTCTCTAAACAAACAGAAGAGAAGACATGGGAATTAGGATTCAAAATATACTTATGAATACTGCTCTGTCTACATGTTCTGCCATCTATATGGTCTCCACAAGATGCTCTCCTTGATTTTTTGCAGCATTCCTAGATCCAGTAATACACACTAGTGAATGGCTATATCTGTGAGTCCAAGGTACCTTGTAAAAATGTAACTCATTTTTCCAAGTTACTTTTCTCAAGGCAAGTGAGTAACTCAAATGAGTTACATTTTTCAAAGGTGCTCTGAGACTCACAGATGGATCCAATTTATATTTAGTACCCACTCCTCAGTCTTTTGATCTGAAAATGCTGGGTTTTTTTTTAATCTATAGAAACCTGAGTTACCCTCTCACTCCCCACACCTCTCAAGTTCCCCATCCTAAGGCCCAAATCTCTGCAAAATTAGCAATGAAGGAACCACTCTCCAGCAGCTCTGGAACAGAATTCTGCAGTTCAGTATCCTGAATGGTACAGGCCTAGTAAAACAGAATCATACTTTGTTTTAGACTGGGCTTTAAGTATTACATTATTCCTTCTTCTAACACCTTCCAGCAAATATGGTCCTGCAGAAACTCTGATCACCCTAATGTTTCTATTACTTATGCCACCAGAATCTTAGGCATCCAATACAACTTTCACAGACAAGGTAATATAATATGAAACATACAGCACTGTATTTGCAATCTGCTTTAACCACCATTTGAGCCTGCAGTGCCATTATAGGACCGCCCCCCTCCGCCCGCCACCGCTTAGTGTATTAAACTCTCTAGAAAGAAAAAAAGTATTTGAGAAAGGCCAAGGAAAATACCAAACACTTTGTATTTATGTCATTATTATCCAGTGTATTGAATAATGTGTGTTTTCATTTTCAGAGCAACTATCATAAATATATTAAATATCAACAAATAGGTCTTATTTGAGGCATATTCTGTTGTATATTCTTTAATTTTCGTAAACCATATGGGAGAGTATTAAACATTGACATGAAGAAAAAAAGATAATATTGTTTTGTCAGTCTATTTTACATGACATTTAATGTACTGGATATGCTGTGATATTAATTGCCAAAGAATTAATCATTTTTGATGTTTAATAAGAAAACTTAGTAAAAATTACCGAACACAAATTTAACATTGACATAAATAAGCTACACAACAACTAAGTTGATTTATGTCTTAAATAATGAAAAAGACATTTATTTCTACAGTTTTTTTCTCTTGTAGTTGTACATCTGCATTTGATTTCGTGGTCATCAATATCACCAAAATCATCAAATGACTATTTCAAATAAAAAGTTAAAACTAGCACTTTGGGAGGCCGAGATGGGTGTATCACGAGTTCAGGAGATCGAGACCATCCTGACTAACACGGTGAAACCCTGTCTCTACTAAAAATACAAAAATTAGCCGGGCGTGATGGCAGGCACCTGTAGTCCCAGCTACACGGGAGGCTGAGGCAGGAGAATGGCGTGAACCCGGGAGGCGGAGCTTGCAGTGAGTGGAGATCACACCACCGCATTCCGGCCTGGGTGACAGAGCGAGACTCTGTCTCAAAAAAAAAAAGTTAAAACCATATATTAATAATAGTAATCAAGTAAATAGTTACTTAAACTAAGTAAATGGAGACCAGTCCTGCTGAAAAGTAGACTATCACAACTTGTCAGCCACCATTTACGAAATATCAAGAAAAGCAAAAGATGACTTTAAAATAAATAGCTTGACCTTCTTTGAGAAGTTATGAAGACTATCATTTTATGGATTGAAGTGGGATGAGTTTCCTTGTCAAGCTTCAGAATATCTGCTAGGACAGTCTACTCAAAGTTTTACGGGTAATTTACCTTTGAGAAAGATCAAAGGAAATTAGGCATGAGCAGAAAAAAATGCGTTCCTTTTTCGTGCTTAACAATAAAGAGGAAATACACTACTAGCTTCTAAATAGACCTTTGTGAGATAGATAAAAAGATAAAAATAGCTAAGCCGTCAATATCTGTTAACTGTTAATAAACAATCAGCTATGCTTCAGGAAAAAAACACGATGGAAATTGAGCCATAAAATAACCAAAACATTCTGAATGGTGCTGTTTTTCTCTACCTTTTATCCAGAATCCAAAAGGAAGAATGCCAAAGATGATAGCTGTCTCTACCTACTGTCTTGTTTTGAGCTTCCTGGAATCTAATTTCACTGGAAATAAAGTGATGTTGTGTATAGCTGTCTTTTCTGGCCTGCATTATTAGGGTGTCAGACTATGGAATATTTTAAATATCCAATGAAAAGGAAACTCTGGTAGGAAGGATCAAGGCTTTTGTTTTGTTTTGTTTTGTTTTTATCTCAGGGTGCTGAGATTATGGTTCTTAAACAGATGAAGTCTTTCCAGAAGTGCTCCAGGATGAGGCAGATAAGTGTCAATATGACCAATTCTATGTAATTGTCATCCAATGGCATTATCTTCCACCGTCCTTCACATGAAGAAACTATTTCTGAAACTATTTCTGCTGTTAATTGCCTGAATATTTGCCACGTGGCACTGAAATTGCCTGGTAATTCTCTTGCAGTGGATGCTTATGATGCATGGGGTATCAGTGGTATTTAAAATGTTCTGCTAGCATTTAAAATGCTCTCCGGAAGTTGCAGAATTCAGTGAGCCTGGAGAATTCTGAGAGCCAATTCATAATTATTTACTCAGACTAAATCTTCAGCCGAGACTATTACAACCAGGTTGCTGTGAGACCTGCATCTCAAAGACTGTCATTGGTTGTCATGACTTGGACCTAGGAGGTCTCAAATATCTACAATTCTTCTCTGGGAGAGTTAAACTTACCTTGGGTTGTGGTTCATCCAGCGATTTTTTCACACGTATGGACAAATTACTTAGCCCAATATTGCACAGCACATTATCGTGAAAATGGAAATTGAAAATGAGTGTGTAGTTTCCAGTGATGGAAAATTCACCCAAACCTCATGCGTGTTCCTGGTGCACATTCCGAAACATTCAGAAGAATTTTTCAAAGGAAGAAACGGTTACCCCTCAGACGCAGATTTTTCTCAAAAGGCAAAAGACAAAAAAAAAAAAAAAAATTTATACAGGTAATACTTGGAAATGCAGTCCTATAGGTCCGGTTTTCTACTTGAGAGTAAGGGCTCTTCTGTGGGTCAATCTAAAATGTTATTTGGTCTCTTTGGAAACTATCTTGCTCCCGTCTTTTCTCCCGCCGCTCCTCTTTCCGCCGCCAGCGCCGATCTCCAGAAACCCTGACCATAAAAAAGCAGTTTTCCTTTTCCTGGGCCGCCTGCGCTATGCCCGGGAAGAAAATGAAAACCCACCACTTGCGTTTTCTGCCAGATTTTTTCTCGCACAATTTCCTGTATATCCTCTGAGTGCATTGCCCTTAGTAAATGAAGTCTTCGGAAGTCCTGTAAGACTTCCAAACATTTGTGTAGTCCCCATTCATTTGAAGAAAGCTCTAAAATCTGAGCTCGCTGCGGACGTTTTCCATCTCGTATCTGTTCCAGCACCTTTCAGATTTTGTCTTTTCTAAGATGGAGTCTGCAGGCAAATGCAGGGCTCCTCCTACTACTACTTTTTAGCCTGTAGTGCCACCAGGCGTCCGAACTGAAAATCTGGTCTGTATAGCGCTTTCCTGCAGAAACTGTCAAAATCTGTTCATATTCACATCTAGTGGCGGAATTCTCACCTCCTGAGTTTTAATTACTTCTCCAATGTTTAGTTTACTTAATGTGAACAAAATCAATGGTTGTTTATTATCATAATATCAGCTGTGAGATTTCCTTTGAGAGGAACCGAATTGGATTTCTTCCATTTCAATCAAGCAGTCATTTGGCCATGAATTCATTGAACTGATTAATTCTTCGCAGGTATTTTTTACACACAGATTATATTCAAGCACTATAAAAAACACTGGGGATATAAAGTTGAGTAAAGCCTGGTGCCTACACCTCAGGAGGTTAGAATATTAAAAAGGTGACTCAGGGTGATTTGCATAGGCACTATCAGGTACCAAAAAGGGATATTTAAGTAAGAACAGAAGTGAGGTATCAGGAAGAGTCTCAGAGGAGGTGAGGTTTGAGCTAAGTTTAATTTTATGGTGCCAACTTAAACACAAACCTATTGAAATGATCTTCTACTGCAGATAAAGTATTTCTGATTTTGCAGGAAACGAGATATTTTTTCAAATAATATGAATGAACATGACGGCCCATGGCGGGGTTGCAGTCTTTCAGTCAGTCAGTCAACATCACAGAGCCCTGTGTGAAGTGTCAAGGGATGACAATTAAAAGACTAGGGATAGGGCCCAAAGTGGTGGTTCACGCCTGTAATCCCAGCACTTTGGGAGGCCGAGGCGGATGGATCACTTGAGGTCGGGAGTTGGACAC